>NC_091991.1:122048095-122360141 GCF_044704955.1 Pristiophorus japonicus
AGCCAGTGTAAAAAGAAATGGCAGGACCTTGGTCAAGTAGTTAGTGTAAGTAATATTTTCATTTATTCAATGCAATTGCAATTGTAAATGTGACCAACTATATATGTTCCACCCAGCAGAAAGACACCCTCTCTAAAAAGTTGCATTTTTATCTTTGCAGAAGAAATTGTCCCACAACAAAAGGGAAAGAACTCGAACAGGAGGAGGCCCAAATCTGCACCAACTGACACCCTTGGAAGAGAGGGTCGCTGCTTTGATGGGTCCTGCCTGGAGAAAAACAATTAGTACTGCACAAACTGGGCCCACATGCGAGAGAGAGGGTAAGTCCTGAAAATTGATCGTGGCCCTTCAAATCATCCTGCTGTCTGGCCTGCTACGTGTGAGCCTACTCATGCCATCCATCCTGCCCCCTCCTGTGCTGCTAATCATTTGACTGTTCTGTTATATTTTGCAGAGCCTAATGCCAATCCTGAAGATCCAGAAGAAGATTCAGACGCGTACGAGCCTGACCCTGCAGACCAACTTGTGGGGGGGGGGGGAGAGGGGGTGGGCATGGAGATATATGAAGCGGACAATGTTGAAATGAATATGGTTGAGGCCACGTTAACAGACTTTGCGTTGTCAAACACTTCCATGAGTTCTGGTGCGACATTCTTTGGTTTCAGCCCGTCCCCATCCATGTATAGTGGTTTAAGTTCTGATGTGACATTTTATAGTTTCCCAAGTTCGGAGGTTGCGGGTCCCTGTGGTGGTGGAATGCAGCATGGAACACCCAGTGCCCCATGGTCCCAACTTGTGGGTCCCAGTGCAGGTGGGATGCAGCATGGAACACCCAGGGCCCTATGGTCCCAGCTTGCAGGTCCCAGTGCTGGTGGGATGCAGCATGGAATACCCAGGGCCCCACCGTCCGAAGTTGTGCCTCTCACTGCGGGGTGTGCTGCGAGGCAGACCCAGGGTGAGGGGAAGGAGAAATCGACCACGCTCTCCTGAGATGCAGGATGCAACAGATGTGGTTCAGATGATGGCATTGGGTGCGGAGAACAATGACCTTACCGATCACTCGTGCACACCATCAGTAGGGTGGGTGATGAGGTAACGGGACTGTTGGGAGAAATAACAGTAATGGCATGGGAAATGGGAAGGATTTCTGGGAACATCAGTGAGGGAATAGTGTCCCTGAGGGAGGGAATGTCAGAGGCAGCAGAAATGATGGCACAGGCCATCGGAGAGGGCATGTGTGAGGTAGCTGCTGCAATAAGAGAACACAGCCAGGCCATGCGCCATTGATAGAATCAACTGCCACTCCCACTGCAATCCCCACACCTGCCTCTGGAGAGACCCAAGCCAGGTCCTCCACATTAACAGCTGCCCCCGCCCTCTCACCGCCCCCCACCCCCTCCATGAAGAAGTGCTCATTCACCGAGATGTGGATGAGAGATGGGTGCAGCCTTTCTTTACTGCTGCTATTGTTGTTGATGTTCCTGTTGTAACTGTTTTCAAATTGAAAGTTTTTTGTAAGTTATGTAAATTTATAGCTTTATAAGTGATCTTAAAGTTTTTAAGTGATCTTAAAGAGTCATATTAAAGTAAAGTTTGATACAAGAATTATTTTATTACAATAAATTGAAGTACATTGTAAACTTTTCAATAAAATATGTTTTACATTAAAACTGAATCATGTTCCATTAGCACAACACAACATTTAGGAACAACTGCAAAAAATAAACATGTCCATGTGGAATAGCTGTCGCTGAGCCCTCAGGCATCAGTAAAGCGTTCATGGATGAGCTGCTGGCGCAAGGCTTGAGCAATCGGTAAAGGAGCACGATGGGCCGCTCTCCACCGACGTCGTGCTCCGACCTCAGGCACTTGCATGGTCTCCTGATCGTCGTCATCATCCTCCTCCACCACCTCCTCCTGCTCGTCACCTGCATTTTCCAAATCATTATCACCAGCCACTCTCACCGCAGGTGGGTCTTCTTCTTCCACTATCAGCTGCTGCTGCCCCATGATGGCTAAGTTATGCAGCATGCAGCACACAACAGTGAACTGACCAACAATCTCAGGGGAGTGCAGCAAGTAGCCTCCGGAATGGTCCAGGCATCGGAAACGCTGTTTCAAGATGCCAATGGTCGTCTCTATGATGCTGTGTGTCGTAATGTGTGACATATTGTATTGACGGTCAGCTTCTGTCTGGGTTACGCATCATGAGCTAGGTGGCCAGGCCGTACCCTTTGTCTCCCAGTAGCCAGCTCTGCCCTTCTGACTGCTGCTCAAACATGTCAGATATAATGCTGCTGCGTAGGATGAACACATCATGGGTACCACCAGGGTATCTTGCATCGACTGACATGATGCAATGCATGTTGTCACACACGAGCTGCACATTAATGGAGCGGAAGCCTTTTCTGTTCCTGAACTGCTCGGCATCCTCCACAGGTGCTCGCAAGGCGATGTGGATACAATCAATGCAGCCCTGAACCTTTGGGAAGCCAACAATCCTTGAGAACCCCACAACCCTATCATGGATTGCTTGGGCAGTCATTGGGAACTTGATGAAGTCATTTCTCCGCGCATACAGTGTAGCAGTGACCTGGCGAATGGAGACATGTATTTCATGTTGAGAGATGGCGCACACATCCCCAGTTGTAGCTTGAAACAAGCCGGAAGCATAGAAGGAAAGTGCAGCTGTAATTTTCACTTCAACAGACAAGGCAGTCCACTTGCCGCTTCTCGGCTGTAAATCTGGTCTCAGCAACTCACAGATCTCACGGACAACTTCTCTGCGGAAATGCAGCCTTCTGACACAATCTGCCTCACTCAGGTCCAGGTACGAACGCTTGACTCGATATTGTTGAGGGGGGTAAGGCCTCCTGCCCAGCAGCCTACGGGCTCTGATGTTCCTGATGTGATGAGCCCTAATCAGTTCTCTCCTATGTAGCCCAATGATGCCAAAACGTTGCAAAATTCGTGGCATTGATATTGTTCCACCCATACTTAAAGTAAAAGTTAAACTTTCAAAGGTCAAATAAGGTGAAAAATGACTGCAAAGCAGGCAGCACAGCAGAGTTATGCACTTCTCCCTCCCCCCAAGGTATGTATATGGACCACACCCAAAGGTCTTTTGTTCTCTCCCCCGCCCCCCTTCAGTCATGTGACTTTTCTCTCCCACCTCGTCCAACGCCCCCCCCCCGCAAGCCTGTTGCAGCCTGGTTCATTCCTGCAGCCTCTGCGTTCTGCCGAGCCCAGCCCCCTGTCGTTGATTCCTGTAACCTCCATGTTCTGCGAGCCCAGCTCGCTGTGTGTTATGCGAGCCTGTGTGTGGCCAGTACCCTGTGCTCCCTCTCCCACCCGGGCGTCCCACCCACCTGCACCTATCCCCAATAGGGTGACCTCTCGCACCGGCAGGCCCGTTGACTTCCCAGGCCGAGTTACGAAGGTAGGACTTAAGTTTTATTTTTTATTTATTATTGATGGTTTTTTAATGCTTCTTGAATGTTGTTGTGAAAATGTTTAGTGCTTTGCAAGGTCTTCTCTGCTTCATTTCCCCAGCCTCCCCCTCCCCCCCCACCCTATCTCTGGTTACCTGCATTGATTTCTTAACTCTCCGCAAGGGTTTTCTGTGCAGCCACAAGTGGCCACATACGCTGGCCTAAGTTCGTTTGGAGCAACTATTAGCTGTCCAAACGGCTTAAATGGCCAAAGTGGGCGTAGGTGGCTGGTAACGCCCCCTTTTGAAAAAAAAACGAAACTAAAAAAAATCCTAACTAACTCACTTACACTGCCGCAAATTGAATGTGTAAAATTGGGGATTTTTAAGATACTCCAGAAACATCAAGTTGCTCCAAAAAAAACGGAGCAACTCCTGGGCAATTTTGGGCCATATAAGCCTGCCTTAAAAATCCTCCCTCTTCCTACTTAAATATTGCAAAGGAATTCTTACAAGCCGGTGAATAAAGCTAATCTCAGTTTTTGGCAGTGGCCACTGACTTACCAACATTTTAAATGCCTTAAATGCCAATAAGAATAGTCAGCCAGTTTACTGGCTGTTTATCCTATGTTGTTCCTCATGGACCGAATTTCTCAGTACATAATAAACATAAGGTAATGAATGACTGTCAGTGATTTATAAAGTTAGAATTTAGTTTTGTAATTTAAAGCCAAAGAGGGCAAAATTGCCGCGTGACCCGATTGGGTGCGGTAACCTGCTGTGGGCGGGACTTCCTGAGCCCGGCGTGAAAGTCCTGCCCCAGCCGCTGAATTGGGCTTACTGCCCCTCAAAGGAAGTGGAGCACAGTCTCGCGCACTCTACATCCTTTAGGGATGGTCCCTGAGCGCTAACAGGGGCGAGTAGTGCAACGTTACGCGGATGCTCCGTGTAGCGCTGATGCACTTCAACGCCCCTCACCTTCGCTTAAAGGGGAGGTGCTGCGGCGTGCTCTGCACGGCCTCTGATGGCCTCTACTTGGCCACCAGGCAGCATGCAACCGGGCCAGCAGCCCCACACCCAAAATGGAGTGCCGGGTTGCACGATGGAGGCCCGGACCACACTAGGGAGCATTTCCTGGAGGCAACTCAAGAGTTGGCAAAATACTAAATGGCGGCGCGGGGCACTGGCGCCCTCCCCTTTAATTTGCACTCTGTGAGCGGAAGTCGGCCTGATTCCTGACCCGAGATACTGGCGTTGACATCCGGTCGTGCCAGCCTCGCGGGCCACGGGGCAATTTCCCCCGTGGGTCAGTAAGGGATCGGCGCGCGCACTGAGGAATTCACTGAGCACGGCGATGACATCATGTCTGCTCTCTCAGGTGGACATAAAAGATCCCATGGCACTATGTTGAAGAAGAGCAGGTGAGTTATCCCTGGTGTCCCGGCCAATAGTTATCCCTCAATGAACATCACTAAAAAAACAGATTATCTAGTCATTATCACATTGCTGTTTGTGGGAGCTTGCTTGTGCACAAATTGGCTGCCGTGTTTCCCACATTACAACAGTGACTACACTTCAAAAAGTGCTTAATTGGCTGTAATGCACTTTGGGACATCCTGACATCATGTCAGGTGCTCTATAAATGCAAGTCTTTCTTTCTTTCTTTCCTTCTTTAGTTCCTTCTTCTTTCTTTCTTCCTTTCTTTCCAGTGTTAACCTTGGCACTAACCATTTGTCCCTTATAATACATGGTGTACAATTTTCTTTTTTGGAGGAAGGGAGTGTGACTTACCACTGTACAGGGAACATGCAGTATGAAGGCAGAGTGATTTTTTTTTAAAGGAAGCTTGTATTTATATAGCACCTTATCACATTGTCAAAACATTTCAAAGCCCTTGACACGATGAATTACTTTTGGAGTGTAGAGACTGTTGTTATGTGGCAAATATCACCTCCGTTCTGCTTCAGCAATGTCCCACAAACAGCAATGAGATGAATGCAAGGGAGTAAAGCTAGGCAAGTTACCAGGAAAACCCCTTGCTCTTCTTTTACATGGTGCTACGGGATCCACCAGAGCACGTAGACAGATCCGTAATTTAACGTCTCACCTGAAGAAGAGCAAACAGCACAGTGCAGCATTCCCTCAGTACTGCACTGGAATGTTAGCAGAGGTTATACACGCAGGTTCTGGTGAATCCGTAGCATTCTGACCCAGAGGTGAGAGTACCACCAAGTAAGCCAAGCTGATTCAGGTGATGGGATAATGGGGCTAATCGTGATCTTGGCCCTGAATGTATCATGTAGCCTGTGCTTGTTTCAGGGATTAGTGATATTGGCCCTGAAGCTATTGCATATCACATGACTGATGCTATGGTATCAAGAGGTTTTATGTTTTTTCAACAGCAGGCTGTCAGGAAATAAAAGATGCATTGTATATATTATTTATATGTTTCACATACTCGGGACTATTACATTAAAGCTGCAATAGCCCTATTTCCAATAATCACGTTGTCAGTTTCAGGTCAGTTACAGAATTATACATTGCGCAAACCAGCAATTTCAGTGTAATTTCATTGGTTTGGGAGCAGGGACCATCAGTAAGCAGATTCCTGCAATAAATGCAAATTACTTTTAAACACCAATAGAATGGGGAGAGAAATAATTACCAAAAGCGATGTTGTTTTATTTTATATACATTTTCAATATTTGGCCGCCAAAAAAATCTCAGCAAAGGCATATTACAACATTACGGACTATAATCTTCCGTAGCAGGCATGAATGTCGGAGATGCAAATGTGACCTGTTTGCTCTTATTCACACACTTAATTTTAAGGACTGTTTATTACCCAATAATATTATCAACACAAACCGTTCTGAATGAGTATTGGATACAGGAAAATCAGCATTTGAGGAACCAAAGTAGTGGATCAGGAGATGTCAGAGCAGAACAATAATGGCTTTCTGCTTGTAACTTGTTCTACTTGCATTCAATTCCGTGGGTATAAAATACCTTCCAAAGCAGAGATTTAATTTCTTTTAAACAGAAATTGAAGAATGAACAAGATAATTAAATCCTAACATGCCACATAATGGAGCCAAAAGAGAAGAAATTAAAGGGGGTGAAATTCATTATCGACCCGTAGAAGTGCTGCTCCGCTCGATAAATTCGAGCGCTCCATTTCCTTACTGGGGCAGTAACGGGGCGTACGCCTCAGCAGTGCTTCGCATTTGGCCGTGTAGCTCTGCCACATCCGAGGGGCTCTTCCCTCAATTAAAGGGAAGGGCCCACGCTGCCGATACTGCTAAAGAAAAAGGCACCTACCTGGACCACCAGGGAGCGGGGGTGCCGCGCGGTCAGCCCGGCATTCAAGCAGAGTGCCGGGCTGAACGATCGCGGCCACGATACCGCGAAGAAACTGCATCAGGAGCGGCAACCAAAAGGATCGTTCTTTTAATGCACCTGGTCACCTTGCCTTTGATTTTCGCCCTGGTAGTGACTGGCTGCGCGATACATGACCCCTGAAGCTGTCGGTGTTATTGCCCGCACAGTTGCAAGGGGCGAAAGCCAATTTCGTGGCCGGAGCGATGTACAGTGATGACATCACGATCTCTGGGCGCAGGATATTGGGGCACAATGCCATAGCGCCACCACTAAATTCCCGCCGACTATGGCAGCAGTCGTTGCCAGCATCGTGCCTGGGCGGTAAGGCTTTAGCGCCCCCTGGGGGCACTATCGGGAGGCGCAAATGCACCGAATTTCCAGCCCAATCTGAAGTGCTGAATTAACAAGTTTACAGTTCCTGAGTATTTATTGGAAATCGGTCCACATTGAATTAGAATTGGTTGTTTGGCACCACGTTTCTAAACAGTAAAATGGCCCCACACACTTTCTCTTGCGTTTTGACTGGAATCTACCACCAAATAAATAGGCAGCTATCCAGCAATAATTCCACTGTGTGAAGTTTAAGTGAACAGTGTTTCAGCCAATTCAAAAGAAATGAATTCAATATGCAGTGTCTCATTTGTGTACACGTTTGAGATTTAACGTGTGATTCTTTTTGGACAGGGATGCTTCTTAACAGGAGTGGAGTGAGTATGGAGCAATAACATTGCTGCTTACGGACATGCTATGATGCTCAGCAATGATTTTGGCTACTGGGCATTTCTTACAATTTTGAAGAGCATAAAATTTCATCTCAGTATCAAAGCTTTGATATGGCCTTTGACTAGCAATCCCCAAATTAAAAGTGTGGAAAGAGTTGATAAAACTCAATGTGTTAAAATTAAGGAGCCGCAAAATTAAATTGAGTTCATGATAATAGGAAAACCTGTAGCAACATTTGACCCCTGCCCCGTGGCTTTCTTGCTTTTAATGGTTTTCCTCTAACAGTTTCCCTGGCAGGAATATTTTTGACACATTATGCCATTGTTAGCTGCACATGTGTAGCTGGACAGAAGCTCATACTATAGCTCATACTGTACTGATCTCAAAGCATTATGATCAATTATTCCAGGCTTGTTGCAGTTTCATTGTATGATGCCTTTATTCATCCCTGACAGTATTTTTCAATTTGAGCTGTGTTTCTATAAATTGCAAATTGTTAGAAGGTTTAATGGATCTGGTTAAAAATGTGTATGGATTTTGGAAATGTCATTAGATTAGATGACAAAAAGGGTTCTAACTGGCTAAGCATGGCTGTAAAATCCACAAAAAGTGCATGGTTTTAGTCTGCTTCAGGTTCCATTCTTCAATAGAACCTGAAAATGTTTAGGAAGTACCAGGACAGGAAGGTTGCACATTCAATCGTTAATCTGTGCTAAATTAGCTGGTCTGAGCAACGCTCCCTGCTGTGGTGTTGTAATTCAACTCAGCAGATCCACAGAGACATGTTCCTCAACCAATGTCCTCAGACATGCAGGATGGATCAGTGTCACAATTGAATAGCCTGCTGATGTTCACCGTCTCGCCTTGATCAAACGTGAAGAATGGACATTAGAGTGAGGCACTGGAAAGCCAACAACAGTTATGTGTAGTACTTTTAACAAATCACATGCCTTCAGAAGAGCAGTAAAAAAATAGAACAAATTCATGTAATCCAGTACAGCAGTGGATTCATAATCCAGGTCAGTGACACACTCCTAATCCAGATCAGTGACACACTCCTAATCCAGATCAGTGACACAATCCTAATCCAGATCAGTGACACAATCCTAATACAGATCAGTGAAACAATCCTAATCCAGATCAGTGACACACTCCTAATCCAGATCTGTGACACACTCCTAATCCAGATCTGTGACACACTCCTAGTCCAGATCAGTGTCACAATCCTAATCCAGGTCAGTGACACACTCCTAATCCAGATCAGTGACACAATCCTAGTCCAGGTCAGTGACACTCTCCTAATCCAGGTCAGTGACACACTGCTAATATTGCGCAGCAGTGCACTCGTAATCCAGTACATCATCCGATTTACTATTCAGTGCATCAGATAACTCTTAATCCAGCAATAGACTCCTGATCCAATGCAGTAATGGACTCACAATCCAGTGCAGCAATAGACTCATAATCCAGTGCAGCAATGGACTCATAATTCAGTGCAGTAATGGACTCATAATCCAGTGCAGTAATGGACTCATAATCCAGTGCAATAATAGACTCATAATGCAGTGCAGTAATAGACTCATAATGCAGTGCAGTAATGGACTCATAATGCAGTTAAGTAATGGACTCATAATGTAGTGCTGTAATGGACTCATAATCCAGTGCAGTAATGGGCTCATAATCGAGTTCATCTTTGGACTCATAATCCAGTGCAGTAATGGACTCATAATCCAGTTCATCTATGGAATCATAATGCAGTGCAGCAATGGACTCATAATCCAGTGCAGTAATGGACTCATAATCCAGTGCAGTAATGGACTCATAATCCAGTGCAGTAATTTAACCATAATTCAGTGCAGCAATGGACTTATAATCCAGTACAGTAATTGAACCATAATCCAGTGCAGTAATGGACTCATAATCCGGTGCAGCAATGGACTCATAATCCAGTGCAATAACGGACTCATAATCCAGTGCAGTAATGGGCACATAATGCAATGCAGTAATGGGCTCATAATCCAGTGCAGTAATGGACTCATAATGCAGTGCAGTAATTGAACCATAATCCAGTGCAGCAATGGACTCATAATCCAGTGCATCAATGTACAAAATCCAGTGCAGTAATGGGCTCATAATCCAGTCCAGTAATGGACTCATAACCAAGTGCATTGGTACACTCATAATCCAGTGCAGCAATGGACTCATTATCCAGTGCAGTAATGGACTCATAGTCCAGTGCAGTAATGGACTCATAATGCAGTGCAGTAATTGAACCATAATCCAGTGCAGCAATTGACTCATAATCCAGTGCAGTAATGGACTCATAATCCAGTGCAGTAAACGGACCATAATCCAGTGCAGCAATGGACTCATAATCCATTGCAGTAATGGACTCATAATCCAGTGCAGTAATATACTCATTATCCAGTGCAGTAATAGACTCATAATCCAGTGCAGTAATAGACTCATAATCCAGTGCAGTAATAGACTCATAATCCAGTGCAGCCACAGACTCATAATCCAGTGCAGCAATGTACTCATAATACAATGTAGTAATAGACTCATTATCCAATGCAGTAATAGACTCATAATCCGGTGCAGTAATGGACTCATAATGCAGTGCAGTAATGGACTCATAATCCAGTGCAGTAATGGACTCATAATGCAGTGCAGTAATGGACTCATAATCCTGTGCAGTAATGGATTCATAATCCAGTGCAGTAATCGACTCATTAACCAGTACAGTAATAGACCCATAATCCAGTGCAGTAATGGACTCATAATCCAGTGCAGTAATGGACCCATAATGCAGTTCAGTAATTGACTCATAATCCAATGCAGTAATGGACTCATAATCCAGTGCAGTAATGGGCTCATAATCCAGTGCAGTAATTGAACCATAATCCAGTGCAGTAATGAACTCATTATCCAATGCGGCAATGGACGCATAATCCAGTGCAGTAATGGACTCATAATACAGTGCAGTAATGGGCTCATAATCCAGTGCAGCAATTGAACTATAATCCAGTGCAGCAATTGACTCATAATCCAGTGCAGTAATAGACTCATTATCCAGTGCAGCCACAGACTCATAATCCAGTGCAGCAATGTACTCATAATGCAATGTAGTAATCGACTCATTATCCAGTGCAGTAATAGACTCATAATCCAGTGCAGTAATGGACTCATAATGCAGTGCAGTAATGGAATCATAATCCAGTGCAGTAATGGACTCATAATCCTGTGCAGTAATGGATTCACAATCCAGTGCAGTAATCGACTCATTATCCAGTGCAGTAATAGACCCATAATCCAGTGCAGTAATTGACTCATAATGCAGCACAGTAATGGACTCAATCCAGTGCAGTAATGGACTCATTATCTAGTGCCGTAATACTCATAATCCAGTGCAGTAATGGACTCATAATCCAGTGCAGCAATAAACTCATAATCCAATGCAGTAATGGACTCATAATCCAGTGCAGCAATAGACTCATAATCCAATGCAGTAATGGACTCATAATACAGTGCAGTAATGGGTTCATAATCCAGTGCAGTAATGGACTCATAACCTGGTTCATCTATGGACTCATAATCCAGTGCAGTAATGGACTCATAATCCAGTTCATCTATGGAATCATAATGCAGTGCAGCAATGGACTCATAATCCAGTGCAGCAATGGACCCTTAATCCAGTGCAGTAATGGACTCATAACCAAGTGCATTAGTACACTCATAATCCAGTGCAGCAATGGACTCATTATCCAGTGCAGTAATGGACTCATAGTCCAGTGCAGTAATGGACTCATAATGCAGTGCAGTAATTGAACCATAATCCAGTGCAGCAATGGACTCATAATCCAGTGCGGCAATGGACTCATAATCCGGTGTAATAATGTACATAATCCAGTGCTGTAATGGGCTCATAATCCAGTGCAGTAAAGGACTCATAATCCAGTGCATTAGTAGACTCATAATCCAGTGCAGCAATGGACTCATAATCCATTGCAGTAATGGACTCATAATCCAGTGCAGTAATATACTCATTATCCAGTGCAGTAATAGACTCATAATCCAGTGCAGTAATAGACTTGTAATCCAGTGCAGTAATAGACTCATTATCCAGTGCAGCCACAGACTCATAATCCAGTGCAGCAATGTACTCATAATACAATGAAGTAATAGACTCATTATCCAGTGCAGTAATAGACTCATAATCCAGTGCAGTAATGAACTCATAATGCAGTGCAGTAATGGACTCATAATCATGTGCAGTAATGGATTCATAATCCAGTGCAGTAATCGACTCATTAACCAGTGCAGTAATAGACCCATAATCCAGTCCAGTAATGGACTCATAATGCAGCACAGTGATGGACTCAATCCATTGCAGTAATGGACTCATCATCCAGTGCAGTAATGGACTCATAATGCAGTGCAGCAATTGAACCATAATCCAGTGCAGCAATGGACTCATAATCCAGTGCAGCAATGGACTCATAATCCAGTGCAATAATGTATATAATCCAGTGCAGTAATGGGATCATAATCCAGTACAGTAATGGACTCATAATCCAGTGCATTAGTAGACTCATAATCCAGTGCAGCAATGGACTCATAGTCCAGTGCAGTAATGGACTCATAATCCAGTGCAGTAATGGATCCATAATGGAGTTCGGTAATTGACTCATAATCCAGTGCAGTAATTGACTCATAATCCAGTGCAGTAATGGACTCATAATCCAGTGCAGCAATTGAACCATAATCCAGTGCAGCAATGGACTCATTATCCAATGCAGCAATGGACACATAATCCAGTGCAGTAATGGACTCATAATCCAGTGCAGTAATGGGCTCATAATCCAGTGCAGTAATTGAACTATAATCCAGTGCAACAATTGACTCATAATCCATTGCAGTAATGGACTCATAATCCAGTGCAGTGATATACTCATGATACATTGCAGTAATAGACTCATAATCCAGTGCAGTAATAGACTCATAATCCAGTGCATTAATAGACTCATTATCCAGTGCAGCCACAGACTCATAATCCAGTGCAGCAATGTACTCATAATACAATGTAGTAATAGACTCATTATCCAGTGCAGTAATAGACTCATAATCCAGTGCAGTAATGGACTCATAATCTAGTGCAGTAATGGACTCATAATCCAGTGCAGTAATGGACTCATAATCCAATGCAGTAATGAAATCATAATCCAGTGCAATAATGGACTCAAAATCCACGGCAGTAATGAACTCATAATCCAGTGCAGCAATGGATTCATAATCCAGTGCAGTAATGGACTCATAACCCAGTGCAGTAATGGACTCATAACCCAGTGCAGTAATGGACTCATAATGTAGTGCAGTAATGGACTCATAATCCAGTGCAGTAATTGAACCATAATCCAGTGCAGTAATGGACTCACAAACTGGTGCAGCAATGGGCTCATAATCCAGTGCAGTAATGAACATAATCCAGTGCAGTGGTGGGCTCATAATCCATTGCAGTAATGGACTCATAATCCAGTGCAGTAATGGACTCATAATCCAGTGCATTAATAGACTCATAACGCAGTGCAATAATGGACTCATAATTCAGTGCAGTAATGGTATCACAATCCAGTGCAGTAATGGACTCATAATACAGTGCAGCAATAGACTCATACTCCAGTGCAGCAATGGACCCATAATCCAGTGCAGTAATGGACTCATAATCCAGTGCAGTAATGGACCCATAATGGAGTTCGGTAATTGACTCATAATCCAATGCAGTAATTGACTCATAATCCAGTGCAGTAATGGACTCATAATCCAGTGCAGTAATTGAACCATAATCCAGTGCAGCAATGGACTCATTATCCAATGCAGCAATGGACACATAATCCAGTGCAGTAATGGACTCATAATCCAGTGCAGTAATGGGCTCATAATCCAGTGCAGTAATTGAACTATAATCCAGTGCAGCAATTGACTCATAATCCATTGCAGTAATGGACTCATAATCCAGTGCAGTAATATACTCATTATCCATTGCAGTAATAGACTCATAATCCAGTGCAATAATAGACTCATTATCCAGTGCAGCCACAGACTCATAATCCAGTGCAGCAATGTACTCATAATACAATGTAGTAATAGACTCATAATCCAGTGCAGTAATAGACTCATAATCCAGTGCATTAATAGACTCATTATCCAGTGCAGCCACAGACTCATAATCCAGTGCAGCAATGTACTCATAATACAATGTAGTAATAGACTCTTTATCCAGTGCAGTAATAGACTCATAATCCAGTGCAGTAATGGACTCATAATCCAGTGCAGTAATGGACTCATAATCCAGTGCAGTAATGGACTCATAATCCAATGCAGTAATGAAATCATAATCCAGTGCAATAATGGACTCAAAATCCACGGCAGTAATGAACTCATAATCCAGTGCAGCAATGGATTCATAATCCAGTGCAGTAATGGACTCATAACCCAGTGCAGTAATGGACTCATAACCCAGTGCAGTAATGGACTCATAATGTAGTGCAGTAATGGACTCATAATCCAGTGCAGTAATTGAACCATAATCCAGTGCAGTAATGGACTCACAAACTGGTGCAGCAATGGGCTCATAATCCAGTGCAGTAATGAACATAATCCAGTGCAGTGGTGGGCTCATAATCCATTGCAGTAATGGACTCATAATCCAGTGCATTAATAGACTCATAACGCAGTGCAATAATGGACTCATAATTCAGTGCAGTAATGGTATCACAATCCAGTGCAGTAATGGACTCATAATACAGTGCAGCAATAGACTCATACTCCAGTGCAGCAATGGACCCATAATCCAGTGCAGTAATGGACTCATAATCCAGTGCAGTAATGGACCCATAATGGAGTTCGGTAATTGACTCATAATCCAATGCAGTAATTGACTCATAATCCAGTGCAGTAATGGACTCATAATCCAGTGCAGTAATTGAACCATAATCCAGTGCAGCAATGGACTCATTATCCAATGCAGCAATGGACACATAATCCAGTGCAGTAATGGACTCATAATCCAGTGCAGTAATGGGCTCATAATCCAGTGCAGTAATTGAACTATAATCCAGTGCAGCAATTGACTCATAATCCATTGCAGTAATGGACTCATAATCCAGTGCAGTAATATACTCATTATCCATTGCAGTAATAGACTCATAATCCAGTGCAATAATAGACTCATTATCCAGTGCAGCCACAGACTCATAATCCAGTGCAGCAATGTACTCATAATACAATGTAGTAATAGACTCATAATCCAGTGCAGTAATAGACTCATAATCCAGTGCATTAATAGACTCATTATCCAGTGCAGCCACAGACTCATAATCCAGTGCAGCAATGTACTCATAATACAATGTAGTAATAGACTCTTTATCCAGTGCAGTAATAGACTCATAATCCAGTGCAGTAATGGACTCATAATCCAGTGCAGTAATGGACTCATAATCCAGTGCAGTAATGGACTCATAATCCAATGCAGTAATGAAATCATAATCCAGTGCAATAATGGACTCAAAATCCACGGCAGTAATGAACTCATAATCCAGTGCAGCAATGGATTCATAATCCAGTGCAGTAATGGACTCATAACCCAGTGCAGTAATGGACTCATAACCCAGTGCAGTAATGGACTCATAATGTAGTGCAGTAATGGACTCATAATCCAGTGCAGTAATTGAACCATAATCCAGTGCAGTAATGGACTCACAAACTGGTGCAGCAATGGGCTCATAATCCAGTGCAGTAATGAACATAATCCAGTGCAGTGGTGGGCTCATAATCCATTGCAGTAATGGACTCATAATCCAGTGCATTAATAGACTCATAACGCAGTGCAATAATGGACTCATAATTCAGTGCAGTAATGGTATCACAATCCAGTGCAGTAATGGACTCATAATACAGTGCAGCAATAGACTCATACTCCAGTGCAGCAATGGACCCATAATCCAGTGCAGTAATGGACTCATAATCCAGTGCAGTAATGGACCCATAATGGAGTTCGGTAATTGACTCATAATCCAATGCAGTAATTGACTCATAATCCAGTGCAGTAATGGACTCATAATCCAGTGCAGTAATTGAACCATAATCCAGTGCAGCAATGGACTCATTATCCAATGCAGCAATGGACACATAATCCAGTGCAGTAATGGACTCATAATCCAGTGCAGTAATGGGCTCATAATCCAGTGCAGTAATTGAACTATAATCCAGTGCAGCAATTGACTCATAATCCATTGCAGTAATGGACTCATAATCCAGTGCAGTAATATACTCATTATCCATTGCAGTAATAGACTCATTATCCAGTGCAGCCACAGACTCATAATCCAGTGCAGCAATGTACTCATAATACAATGTAGTAATAGACTCATTATCCAGTGCAGTAATAGACTCATAATCCAGTGCAGTAATGGACTCATAATGCAGTGCAGTAATGGACTCATAAACCAGTGCAGTAATGAACTCATAATCCAGTTAGTCTATGGACTCATAATCCAGTGCAGTAATTAACACACAATCCAGTGGAACAATGGACTCATAATCCAATGCAGTAATGAACTCATAATCCAGTGCAGCAATGGACTCATAATCCAGTGCAGTAATGTACTCATAACCCAGTGCAGTAATGGACTCATAATGCAGTGCAGTAATGGACTCATAATCCAGTGCAGTAATGGACTCATAATCCAGTGCAGTAATGGACTCATAATCTGGTGCAGCAATGGGCTCATATACCAGTGCAGTAATGAACATAATCCAGTGCAGTGGTGGGCTCATAATCCATTGCAGTAATGGACTCATAATCCAGTGCAGTAATGGACTCATAATACAGTGCAGCAATAGACTCATACTCCAGTGCAGCAATGGACCCATACTCCAGTGCAGTAATGGACTCATAATCCAGTGCAGTAATGGGCTCATAATGCAGTGCTGTAATGGACTCATAATCCAATGCAGTAATTGAACCATAATCCGGTGCAGTAATGGACTCATAATCCGGTGCAGCAATAGACTCATAATCCAGTGCAGTAATGGGCTCATAATCCAGTGCAATAATGGTCTCATAATCCAGTGCAGTAATGGACTCATAATCCAGTGCAGCAATGGGCTCATAATCCAGTGCAGTAATGGAATCATAATCCAGTGCAGTATTAGACTCATAATCCAATGCAGCAATAGACTTATAATCCAGTGCAGTAATGGACTCATAATGCAGTGCAATAATAGAGTAGCGATACAGTGCAGTGATAGACTCATAATCCTGTTCATCTATGGACTCATAATCCAGTGCAGCAATAGACTCTTAATCAAGTGCAGCAATGGACTCATAATCCAGTGCAGTAATGGACTCATAATCCAGTGCAGTAATGGACTCATAATCCAATGCAATAATAGAGTAATTATACAGTGCAATAATAGAGTAATGATACAGTACAGTAATAGACTCATAATCCAGTGCAGTACTGGACTCATAATCCAGTGCAATAATAGAGTAATGATATAGTGCAGTAATAGACTCATAACCCAGTGCAGTAATAGAGTAATGACACAGTGCAGCAATTGACTCATAATCCAGTGCAGCAGTAGACTGCTAATCCAGTGCAGTAATAGAATAATGATACAGTGCAGTAATGGACTCATAATCCAGTGCAGTAATGGACTCATAATCCAGTGCAGCAAATAGACTGCTAATCCAGTGCAGTGATATACTCAAAATCCAGTGCAGCAATGGACTTGTGATCCAGTGCAGCATTAGATTTGTAATCCAGGGCAGTAATTCACCCACTATGCTCTGAATTTCCTTCCATAAACCTCTCTGCTTCTCCCCCTCCCTCTCCTAATTTAAGACGCTCTTTAAAACCTACCTCTTTGACCAAGCTTTTAGTCACCCCTTCTAATATCTGCTACTTTGGCTCAGTGTTTATTTGTTTTGCATTATGCTTCTGTTTTTATACGTTCAAGGTGTTACAGATATACAAGCTGTTGTGGTTGTCAAACCGTCCTGAGTTCTTGTCTTACCTACTCTAATTATTAATCAGTAAACCTACAGGAAGTGTTTTCAATACAAAGTACTCGTCCATCTGTGTTATTAAAAATGAATGAGCAGTCTTTCTGTCTGGGTAGCGATAAGTTTCTTGGAGTCACTTTCCTCATTTCCCTCACATAGAGGCCCAAGAATGTGGGTTTCTGCTCACACCTGGTTCTACTCTGATTATATATGTTATGAGGGAAATTTATGTACATCCTCAAATGGCTCAATTAATTTGCTCAGAATTCAATTCTTCTGGGTTGGAGGTTGAGTCGACGACACCTGAGTAAGGCGAAACGAGTATTGACTTGGTACCGCTGTGCATTCAGCCACTAATACCTTTTCCTATATTGATCTCCAGGCCAATCCAAAAAGCACTGACTTCTGCGCAAATGAGTAAAGCCAATCTGAGATGAATGAATGGCACACCCTGAGAGAGCAGTGAACCAGAACTACACTCTCCACATGAGGAGAAGTAAATAAACAGAACACAATTTCCCACTGGGCAGGAAATAGCTTGCCCTTTAGTGTTAATAATGAATAAAACAAATGTTGTGGGTAGCTTGCACTGAAAATATTCTCCCTTGGCTTTCTTTCTTCTTCAATATGCAGGGTTCAAACATGTGTTCCTGTTACACTATCCAGAGTAACTGTACGACTAAGGCTGCAGTGTATGTGTACCTGGAGGGTTGGAAATGAGGGGATGCATTTGACCTTTGGGATCTTTGTTCCCTGGGAAAGAGTGGAAACTTACACATTAACTCCTTATTATTTTCTTCTCTAGCCCTTTATGCTTCGGACTCCAATTCCCTGTTTATGTGCCTGCGTGGAAACCAGTTTATTACTCCTGTTGAGAATAGACCAGTTTCAGCTCCCAATCGTATTCCTTGATTTACGTTCCTGCATGCAGGAGGAAGCTGCAATATTTAACATAGGGAGCTGGAAGTTTCAATGCATAATACAAGAATAGCAAAATTTAATTCCATGTTCTAATTATTGACAAACTATATCTGCAGCAACAGTAACGTCTACCTTTCTATGTGGTGCCAATGAAAGAAGTGACAAGAGTTACCTTATGAAGTAAAGAATCACAATAAGCCAGAGTAGTATATTTCACAGTAAAATGAATCATGAAAAGTATGTATGAGAGAATGAGAGTACTTCAAAATGCATGAATGCAATTGTAATGTATTTGCTTCATGGGTTCTTTGCTTAAGAATTCATAGCAACATATTGCTATTAAGAACTAGTTGATTTATTAGCAAAGGTTTAACAATCACATTGCACATTGCCAGTTCATCCACCAGGCTCACGACCACCTGCCTCATCGTGGATCTCCTGAACCCAACTGGCTGGGGTTTTATTGAGTCTTGTGAACATCATGTGACTGGCTAAGCCACTCCCAACTCAACAGCTCAACTAACCTGTGAGCATGCTCACAGGTGCATACATTACAGCTATGTACCATTGTTGACTCAGCCATCATCAGCATGGCATGATGAGCACTGCTCTGCTATTCATTTTACAGAGAATATCGGTTTGGGCTTTTGACTTATTTTCATAGCAAACATTGTTAATTTCAGCCACACGCTCGCACACAACAAACAGAACCTCCAGGAGTAAACCTACAGGCATGTGGTCATCTTTGGCAGTATGTTCCCCTTATCCCCTTTGAATTTTTGACAGGACAATTGGAGGATGAATTGAGGCTAGCAATGTAGAATGATGCTCTAAAGCTCAGTGCTCTGATTGCACTGTACTTCAGACCTTGTGTCCTTTTGGTGCTTTACCCTTCACCCATCCCATCGCACTCAGCAAAACAGCAGCATTTGCCCAGTGATGAGCTCCCACTCAGCAGTTTGTTAATAGAAATGGGAAGTGACAGACTCGGCAAAGGAAAATCTCCTTGCTGAACAACACGTATTACACCATCTGCACATTACTGGACTCCCTGCAACAGTTTGCTGAGAGCTTGCCGAGTGCCAAGAAAAATATATTGATCTGTGTCAGTCTAATTTGATCAGAATAGAGACCTTTTATTACAGCCTTTCCATGCCATGTTATTTAAGAGATGAGGTCAAGAACTAGGCAGAGCATTTTGGATTTGCAGGAAATGCTGCAGTTGCTTACTTGCGATAAAGAAAGGCAAGGGTATTGGAAGGATAATTAATAAACAAATTAATTACATTCTCTGTACCTTTTATCAAAATATAACAAAAAACAGCTGTACCAATAACTAAGATTTAACTCGGGTTTAAAAATACATTTAACCTAGAGAGGATTGCGGTATTCTGTCAAAGGAGGTACAAAAGCACAGTGAAGATAATTAATCCTTTCGTTAGTTACTCTTTTGCAGCAAAGCAACATTTTGACCACCAACAGAGCTGTCAATGATTCCACTGTCTGTAATGTGCTATTGTGTGTGGGTAATGTCAATACACAACCAGCCCACTGCAATTTAGAAGTCTCTTCCTTGTTCGTTTGAATGGGAACGCGAGGGTGTGAATTCAAATATGACTTCAATCATTTCGTGTTTTATGTGAGCAGCGCCAGCACCAAAAATGTGACTTTGTTTCCTGCGATGAGGCTGGGGAGCAGGTTCTTGTATATTTCACTCGTACAGGGTGCCAAAGTTCACTGAAAACACTTCTTGACAATGTGGCCTTTTCTTCAATTCTGTGAGGGAAAGATGATGAAACAAAACCAGTACATTCCGAGCAAATAGAAACACCAAAGAACTCAGCATAAAATAACAGGACGGATTTCTGGCCACCTCGCTTACAGCTCACAAGCCGCACCATTCACGGTAGGATAGGGGATGTGTGTGACGAAACACATGCCAGTAGATTGATGATTTCTTCCAAGAATCATCTTTATGATATAATGGCAGAAAAAGGAGCCAGTCACTTATGGTAGTGAAGGTTAGTGCTCTCCCGTGGAGAACTCTTCCCCAATAATACTGTGTGCTTGGCAGTGATACAGACGGAAAACCAAACAAATAGTTTTAACACTGTACATCTTTCAAAATTCGACGTTGGGCCGTGAAATGTCATTGCGACGCTTCCATTTTTCGGGCACAGAAAGGTCAAATATGGTGGGCATTTCGCACATACTCAACCCAGCAGCGCAATCACACGGGCCCTGCGCCCGCATGAATAGGGGTGTGCAGAGAGAATCGAGCGCTATGTAAAACAAGCTGCCAATTTGACATGAGCACATTTTGCGCTACTGGTGAAGACCAGTTTCACCTTCAATGTCGGTGGTTTATTTATGTTTTATTCTAAGCACAATATTGATTTCCTGCCTTCATGAACCACAATAAGGGCAGGGGGGGGAGCGGGGGGGGGGCGGTGGAATATTGCGTAGTGCCCCGTTCGGGGTTAGTAACAGCCACGAGGTGGGATTTACAACTCCGGGGTCAGAGGTCCCACCCCGCGACCTAAATTCCGGTTACTGCCCCCGAGAGCAGGTGGAGTGCTAAATATAGAGCTCTACTTGCTCTGTGGGGCGTGACTGGGGCAAAAGGATTCAGTGAGTGGCGCAGCACTATGCAATGGGACCTGGAGCGCTGCCACACAAACAGGCCCCTCCCCTTCATTAAAGGGGAGGGCTAGGCTGCTGACTCTGCGGGGGAGAAACGGGTCCCTACCTGGACCACCAGGGAGTGGAGGTGCCGTGGCTTCAGCCTGGCACACGAGCGGAGAGTCGGCTGGGAGATTGCGGCACGGACCCCGCGACTCAGCATCCAGCAGGCCGCAACCGGTAAGTCGGCCAATTTTTTTCAAATTGCCACCTTCCCCTTTGCATTTCGCCCCTTGAGCGCCCAGCGCAGCTTCAGGGGGCGCCACCGAATTTTTGACCCAGGGCGAAAATGGGTCGCTGCGCACGGTGATGATGTGATCATCGCCATCGCAGCGGAGTGGGGCGCTATTGGTTAGCGCGGCGCTAAACTTGCGTGGAATTTCACAGAAATCGTTAGCGGTGCCAAGCCCAGGCGAAATGTCACAGCAAAATGTTGTTGCCGCTAACGGGAGGCGCAAGCGCACTGAATTTCTCCCTCTACATCTTTCAAGAATCAATAGAAATGCTTCCTATAAAGCAACAATTTATTCTCTTCAGTATTTCTTTCCTCTCTCTTTTCATCTTTGTCTACTTTCTGCTTATTCCTTTTCTCTGCGTTGTGTTTGCTCAAATTCACCAAAGTAAAACTCATTCGAATTTCTTCGCATTTCAATGAGATTAAAATCAGGAGGGTTCTACATTGGCAGGCAGTCCACTCTGCTAGATTACTGAGCAGGTGGTGAAGGTGAAATTTAACTCATTGGGTAGCCTCTATTTGTTTGTTTGGGAAGGGAAGCATTGTGCTACTAATATGTTTTAATTAATTGGTAAGAGTTGAACACTTTTCTGCATCTTGAAGTTTTCATTTCTCACCCAGGCATCGTTGTGGTTTGTCAGAGTAAGATTGTTATCTAGTATTGCATTCTGAGTAGATTTACGTTGTGATCTGGGGCCTTCTAGGAAGTTAAATAGGTTTCCAAATTTGTTTCAGTGTAAAAAGGGAACTTTTCATCTGACTAGACTGGGTGGATTCAGTCCAACAGAATACGTCACTGTTCTATAGGCATGGGTAACAATTTCACAACTCAATTGAAATGTTATTGATGGTATTTAGGGCCCAAATTTCCCCATGAGTTGCACCGTTTCTTTTGGTGCAACTTGATTTTTCTGGTGTATCTTTTTAGTTGCGAATATGGCCATTTAACTTGCGCCAATGTAAGTGAGTTAGTTAGGTTTTTTGTTAGGTCAGTTTTTTTATCAAAAGGGGGCGTTCCCAGCCACTGACACCATTTATGCCAATTTGACCAGAAAAAAGTTGTACTAAACTAACTTAGGGCAGCGTATGTGTCCACTTTTGTCCGCACAGAAAGACCTTACTTTCAGTTAAGGAATCAGCGCAAGTAACTGCATTTAAAGCATCACCAAGCATGAAACAAAGCACAAAACATAATAAGCAAATAATTAACAAATAAAATAGAAGGAACCTTGCCCCTAAAGCACCAAGACCAAAGTAATAAGCAATCAATAAATAACAAATAAAAAAATAGAAGGAACCCTGCACCTAAAGCACCAAAATCAATCAGTAAATAATAAATAAAAAATAGAACTCCTACCTTGGGAGCGCAGTGGGCCGCCGATGAGGGAGCCCCTTCGGCCAGGGCTAAGGAGGGCATGCTTCGGCCCCTCCCACACAGCCTGCAGCGCGTACTCACAGATTCGGGCTGCCAGAAGCTACTGCACATACGCGCAGACTCTAGTGCGCATGCGCAGAGGTCCCGGCACTGTTTTCAGCGCCGGGATCTGGCTCCGCCCCCAATCCATTGAGCCACACTGTGCCACAACCGAAGAGAGGCTGGGGAGTGGCCAGAATACTGACGTCTTTTCTCGGCGCGCTTGGAGGCGGACAAAAACAGCTCACCTCAGATGAGGGCACCAGAAAAACAGGTTAGGGAAACTCTCGTGCATTGAATGCAAGAAATTCAGTTTGAGAAATATGCTTATTGAATGCAGACACATGGGAGAGGACAATGTGTCACTACTAGCCCATATACTGCTACAAACGGAACAGTATCCTGATGAAAATTTCAAAGTGTGACACCATTCCAATTCTGGGTGGACCCCGATTTAGGAGGACAGCAATCCTACAGGAAACAGGCAGGAATTTCATGAATATATTTGTATAGGAGTCAGATGAAGCATTTAGTAATTTTAAGGCTAGAAATTCGGTTCTGAGCGATAACGGTATTTTTTTCGCCAAAACTACCGTTATCGCTTCGCTATCGCTATCAGGCTGGAAATTCAAGCTTTAATTTGCACAGCGGTAAAAATCAGCGTTGCACGAGGATTCGCGGCACAAGCAGCGATCCTCGACAACTTTAGTCCGAGACCGATAACACTGCGAGTTGAGCCTTGGGAGGGCGGAAAAACACCTAAAAATAAATTGGAAAAAAAAATTCACAAAACATTTACAAGACACTTATCTATCGAATCGCTGAAAAAGAATTAAAAAAATAAAAACTTTAACTTACCTTTTTTGCAGGTCTTCATACTTACTGCTGCTCCAAGGGCTGCAATGCAGCTTTTTCCTTGCCGGTATTTTTCGCACAAAATACGGGTGCGCTCAGAGCCAAAGTTTTGTTGAAAACGCTATTTCGGGTTTTGCAGGGCGGCGCTCCTCTCTCCAGCGCTATTTGAAAACCGCCGCCGCAAAACGTCTCCGAATGTTCCGTTAACTAGGTTTTCACCAAAAAAGGTGAAATAGCACCAAAAACCCACTCACAAAATCACCGAATTTCTAGCACACTATGTCAATCTATGCTGCCACCACTGCTTCTTCAACTTGGCCACACAACGTGAGCCATTTGCAACACTGATTAAAGGGATGATAGGCTGCAGTCAGGTCAAGTTGGAGGATGCTCTGGCACTGTCTTTTTCTTCTGTTGTTTTGGGAATTTTAAGCAGAAAAGGCCTCCTTCAGCTTAACTCTTTGCTGCTTGGTGTGGTCTTCCCATTTCCCTGTCACTTAAATCTTATGCTCCATTGATCCACTGATCTTTTCAGCCCTCCTCTTTAAAGTGCTACTGCAGGCCCATATCAAAGAAAGAAAGGCTTGCATTTATACATTGTCTTTCATAACCTCAGGACATCCCAAAGCGCTTTATAGCCAATGAAGTACTTTTGAAGTGTAGTCAATATATATCAGTCGATGCCTCTCCAAATTTCCCACTCTACTAAATAGTGAGCTACCTATAAACGACACAATTAGGAACATAGGAACAGGAGTAGGCCATTGCCCCATTTTGCCTGTTCAGCCATTCTATGAGATCATAGCTGATCTGAGACCTGACTCCATATATCTGCCTTTACCCCGTATCCCTTAATACCTTTGGTTAACAAAAATCTATCAATCTCAGATTTAAAATTAACGATTTACGCAGCATCAATTGCCCTTTGCGGAAGAGAATTCCAAACTCCTACCACCCTTTGTGTGTAGAAGTGTTTCCTAATTTCACCCCTGAAAAGCCTGGCTCTGTCCCCTCATCCTAAACTCTCCAATTGGCTCTGACAGCTGATCTATTCTATTGAAGTAAGGCCCAACCACATGATCGGCCAGGTGGAGCGGTTAGCCAGCCCACTGCCCGCCCAATGTAAGCTAGATATGACCATTTGATCTCGGCCTCAGGGTACCCACTTGGAAGTAAATGGAATGCTATTCATCTATTGAGCAACAGCAAACCCAAACACAACAAAATTGTTGACGTGAGATTGGTCAATCTCGCAACTTTTCAGGATTGTCATTGTGTTTACGTTTTCATTACTCACTTACTCCACTCTTCAATCTTTGTCACCCTGTAACTGTCCCTAGGTGGTGACCTTCCAGCTGACGCTTCCTTCTTTCCAAGCCTACACCCAACCTGAGCCTCGGCTGACAGTGCCCCACTGCTGATAGCTTTCATTGAGCAGCTTGGTGCACTGGGAACCAAATAACAATATGTAGTCTTGAAAATGGCAGTCTCAAACACGAATTTTGCCAACGTATGATGAGTTTTATTTTTAAAGTATTTGAGAGGCCTCAATATTTATCAACAAAACTACAGTGTTCTGGTTATCCATAGTACAGTGACTAATACAGCAGGATATCCATTTACTATTAAATCCCTTCACTTTATTGAGCACCAACGATGTTTTGTTACACAGGACTCCATTGTTCTGATATGTCTCCTACATGTGTGGATGTGCTTTCTCCATCTACAACATTATAATTTTATACCATTTTCACTGTTCTTCCATTGGCATCTTTAATTTCATTTGACCTTGCCAATGCCTTATTTTGTTTAGTGGAGCTGACCAAATGTGATGAAGTTCATCACCAAATCTCTGTACTCTGTTTATTTATAGAATTATAGAATCTATAGAATCATAGAAATGTATGCCACAAAAGGAGGCAATTCACCTATCATGTCTGTACCAGCCGAAAAGAGCTATTGAGCCTAATCCCACTTTCCAGTTCTTGGTCCATAGCCCTGTAAGTTACGACACTTCAAGTGCACATCCAAGCACTTTTTAAATGCAGTGAGGGTTTCTGTCTCTACCACATCTTCAAGCAATGAGTTCCAGACCCCCACCAACCTCTGAGAGAAAAAAATTCTCCTCAACTCCCTTCTAATCCTTCTACCAATTACTTTAATTCTATGCCCCCTGGTTATCAACCTCTCTACTAAAGGAAATAGGTAATTGTTATTCACTCTAGCTAGGCCCCTCATAATTTTATACACCTCAATTAAATCTCCCCTCAGCCTCCTCTGTTCCAAATAAACAACCCCAGCCTATCCAATCTTTCCTCATTGCTAAAATTCTCCAGTTCTGGCAACATCCTCATAAATCTCCTCTGTACTCTCTCGAATGCAATCACATCTTTCCTGTAATGTGGTGACTAGAACTGTATGCAGTACTCTGGCTGTGGCCTACCTAATGATTTACACAGTTCTAGCATCACTTCCCTGCTCTTATATTCTGTGCCTCGACTAATAAAAGAAAGTATCCTGTATGCCTTCTTAATTGCCTTATCTACTTGTCCTGCTACCTTCAGGAATCTGTGGACATGCACTCCAAGGTTCTTCTGTTCCTCTACACTTCACAGTATTCTACCATTTATTGTGTGTTCCCTTCCCTTATTTGCCTTCCCCAGATGCATTACCTCACACTTCTCCAGCTTGAATTCAATTTAGCAATTTTCTGCCCCCACCCCCCGCACCCCCCGACCAGTCTATTGATATATCTTCCCTCAGTCCACAGCTTTCTTCCTCACTATCGACCACACAGTTAATTTTTGTATAATCTGCAAACTTCTTAATCATGCACCCTACATTTAAGTCTAAATCATTGATATATACCATGAAAAGCTAGAACTGAGCGTTGAGGAACCCCACTGGAAGCAGCCTTCTAGTCACAAAAGCACCTGTCGACCTTTAATCTTTGCTTCCTGCCTCTGAGCCAATTTTGGATCCAACTTGCCACTTTCCCTTGGATCCCATCGACCTTTACTTTTCTCTTATGGAGGCAAAATACTAGAAACATCTGTTTACTTTATAAAACAGAACTGCATAATCTAAATAGAAACACATTATTAAAGAGATATTTCTCAAGATCCTACAAAGGCTGCAAATTCAAAATATTTATAGGTTCACAGCCGCTGATTCCTAACCTATTCCTACTGCCCCCGCAACACCGCCCACCCCCCATAAAATAAATCCATTATTTTCTGTGGCAACTCAGTTTTAATTCTGTGAAGTATGTGAGATAGTCACTGAATCCACAATACAACTGTTATCTTACATTATTTTAAATAGCCTGAACTTTGTAACCGTGGAGGAGACAGACAAGCTGATGTGTTATTAGCTGCAGATTTCAAAAATAAATGACTGTTTTCTTGCATAAATGTTGATTTGCACTGTGTGTATTACTTGCCAAAAATACTATAAATCCAGCAGCTAATCCAATGCTGTACAATGTTATAGAAAAGACTGATGAAAAGTAATGCAATTTATTCAAGACAACCAAAAAATACATTGCTGTCAGCTAAAACTGGTACCATTGACCTAAAAAAGTCAACCAATAAGCAACAATAATACCATATAATAATAAAAACACAGCATGCTGGAAATCTCAGCAGGTCAGGCAGCATCTGTGGAGAGAAAGCAGAGTTAACGTTTCGGGTTGTCGACCCGAAATGTTAACTTTGGTTTTCTCTCCACAGATGCTGCCTGACCCACTGAGATTTCCAGCATTCTCGGTTTTTAATTCAGATTCCAGCATCCGCAGTATTTTGCTTTTATAATACTACATATCAGGCCTGAGCAATCTATGTGTCAGATTCTTTAACAGAGAGTCATTCAGAATGATGTCTCCACCATGCAGAATAGTCATCAATGCATTCATTAACTGTTGGAAGAATAACGCAACTTGATGCAACATCATTCAACAAAACAAAAAATTAATTCAACGTATCCTACGTAGTAGGGCAGCACAATTGATTTGGGTTTTTGATTCGATTTTAAGAAAGGAAAAAAGTAATAAGTTGACTTACAGCATCTTCTATCAAATAGGATGTGTACTGTGCAAATGGGATTTAGAATAGCTTTGAAATCCAGACTGTTTAATTCAATACACGATTCCTATGTGGATGAAAAGCTGTAGCCCTCTTGGAGTAGGTCGGAACATTCTCTTAAGTCTGTCTTTGGGAACCCTGCAAAAGGACTGTTGCTGAGAGGCATTTCATGTTTGCTCTGTTAGAGAAGGGCCCATCAGCACTGTTCTTATAACTAAGGCTGTACTATAGCCAAGTCTTACTTAGAAGCTGGCATCTTATATATTAAACAGATCATTCTGAAGGAAAGAAATCAGAATGTGGTGATACAAGCACGCCCCACCATTAATTGAGAGGAGACATTCTGGGCGATTCATTTATAAATGGAAGTTACTTCAGATTGTCTTTAACCTAGTCGGTGGTAACCCTAGTTACCGAACCCATCAGCCTTTCACTTTCTAATTTTGTTGAAATAAAAAACAGATGAAAGAGATTTCAATATATTTATTTCCATTTGTCTACTGTTTTTAATATATTAATTCCTTCCATTTCATGACAGTTAAAAGCTTTTCCCAATCATTGCTAGAATCAGAATGTAACCTTAACTAAACCTGCTGACCACAAATGCTGTATCAGTTTTATTTTGACCATCAAATGGAAAATTGCAAGTCATACATCTTACTTTTGACAATATAATTGATTTTCCATCGATTTACTTGACATCCGATATTATCTTAATTCTGTTATTGAATTTAATGCCAGATATTGTCAGAATATTTTTAAAGAGAGAAAAATGAAAGCAGCCGTTTTGTTGGAACAATGAGATTGGCAGTGTACCTCTTCCCTTGAAATTGTTTCAGAATCATGATAGCATCCAACATCACACTGTATCACTACATAATTTTCAAATCTGTTCCTAATTTTATTTCTATTCACGATTATTACAAAAGCAGCAGCGTAGATTATCCAATGCTCCCTTTTCTGCTGTAAACGTGTGTGCTCCCAGGTCATGTGTACAAGTCTCACTAACTGAAGAATTTATATTGAAGATCATAACATGGGTGTTACTGCCTAGTGAATTGCTTCTGTCATCTACATTCGCTAAAGGGCGCCGCCTTGGATTGTGAATCGAATTTGGAGCAGCCCACAACTGTGAGCGTACATTATTTGCATTAGGCGAACATTTCATTTAGAGCGAAAGGTTTTGTTTGTAAGGCATCACAATGCACATTTTCATTCTCTTTTATTTTTGGGTTAATTCAGCCCCTTTGTCTGGCAAATTGTATTTTCGGCTTATACAAGCATAGTCATCTTTGTTTGTCTTGCATGTGAATAATACATTTTATTGCCATGGTAAATGTTCAAGTATATGCATGCCTGACTGTAGTGGCTAATTAACTATGATAACAAGGCTTAGATGCCCTCTTTCTTTTCATAGGCAATCATATACATGACAGTTCTTTTATCTCCAGACAAAATTGACTTGCTCCCCAACCCTCCTCTGTTTGCAAGTTGTGTGTTCGCTTGTGATGTCTTTACGAGAATGTTCATTTTTTGTGGCATATAACCAGATATAATTAACTCCATGCACACTAAACGAAGAGCCCTGCATGTGGCGAGTGGGTTAGACGGGACTTTATGCCTCTTTCTTTAAAAGCAAAACCAGCCTCTTTTTGAGGCCTTCAACAAACTACATATATCATTTTTTTTTAAATGACGCTTCTAAAAAATTCTGAATGCAGAAATTAATAATTCTCTTCCCCGGAAACTTTCCATTGCTTCCATGTACTGGCTTTTAAAATACTATGCGGCAACACAGAAGATTGTTTTCTTTTTCAAGGCATTGGCTAGGTAAGACAAATTATTCAACATAATACAATGTAAGTTTTTAAATA
Organism: Pristiophorus japonicus; assembly: GCF_044704955.1. Classification (NCBI taxonomy): domain Eukaryota; kingdom Metazoa; phylum Chordata; class Chondrichthyes; family Pristiophoridae; genus Pristiophorus; species Pristiophorus japonicus. The sequence continues at coordinate 122,077,759 of NC_091991.1, forward strand.
TCCTGAATGTAATTTGCAAGTTGATAAAAAACACTGTCTCTTTAAGAACATTCCTTCTCTTTATGGGGATGCCACATTGTATTAAATAAAAATTAACATACTTTTAAACAGATTCAATATTACATCATCTTAACTTTTAGAGAGGTTCTGTTTTCTTAATTAAATTGATTTTCCTAATGTTCTGAATTAATTGTTCATTATTACAATGTTTAATACACTACAAGAACATTTCCATTGGCTTCAATATATTAAAATATTCGATAAAGTGACACAAGTCTAACATCACTGAACAAAAATAATATGTCGATATTGTCTGGACTTGAAACATACAGAGGGTTTATATTGTCAAAGCAATACTGAAAAAATTCTATTTAAAAATTTAAATGGTCTGTACAGCTTTTGAAATCTGTTGGATGAACTAAGAGTCCCAATATGTTTAATGTGTGTTAATAAATCCATCAAGGTTTATTTTAAATAAAACAGAAAATACCTCAGGACTATGTTACTATTCAGCATGCAGGAATCTGCATACATAAATACTTAGTCAAATTAAATGGACAAAAACAAGTACAATTAGAAATCCTATAAGGAATCATCTAAACTATAACACAAATCCACTTAGTTAAAAAATATATATCTAAATTATATTTCAAAATTTAGTTGGTGCATTTTTTATTTTGCACAATTTATAAAAATGATGTTCATTTTAAATAACCTTGCTTCTTTACTCGCAGAAAATAGATAGCATGGGAAATGAGGTTATTTTACAACATTCTGCAATCTTATTAGTTCATTCATAACATTGCTTCATTTCCCAGGCTATCTATTTTCTGCGAGTAAAGAAGCAAGGTTATTTAAATGAACATAATTTTTATAAATTGTGCAAAATTAAAAATGCACCAACTAAATTTTGAAATATAATTTAGATATATATATATTTTAACTAAGTGGATTTGTGTTATAGTATAGATGATTCCTTATAGGATTTCTAATTGTACTTGTTTTTGTCCATTTAATTTGACTAAATATTGAAGATGAAAAAATTGTTGCTGTTTTGTTGTCTTAATGTCAAATCTCTCCCTGGGGAATGAATTAAGAATCTCCGTATGGGGAAAAATGATGAATGCATGCTGAAAATAAATAAAGGAACTTAATTTCCTTTTCAATATGCTAATTTCCAGTTACGTAAGATATTGAGTTCTCCGAATTTGTCCTGCCATGTCTATAATTTGACAGTAATGGTCAGAAACCCAGAATTAGTCATGATGAAAATTTAACTTTTCTCCTTTCTGCAATTTTGAGCATATTTAATTGGAAAATGTAAAAGATCAATTGGCATGAAGGAAAAATATTCTTAATGCCATAATAGGAAAGCCCCTCTTCATCACTAGTCAAAGCAGGAATAATAATGATTGAATTATCTTTGTCGATATATTTCATGTCAGCCCTGTTTCTGGTCTTTGAATGGGTCGAGGCTTTTTCGGCAACAACTTCCCTCAGGAATAGTGAATAATTTATTATTTGTATCTTTCAGTTGCAGTTAATGACAATTTTCCTTCTTTAAGACTTATTAGAATTAGTTTTTTTCTGCTGCCAAGATCAGTGATGTCTGCTCTTTGATAAATACACTAATTGGTGTGCAGCAAAAGTCATATAAAACTGCATGACAGAATTTAAACCTCTGTCTAAAACTGTTTTCCCTTGTAGGTCTTAAGATGTATAATGTATGGATTGTAGCACTGATTCCTCAAAGGCTAAAACTGCAATCATTCTCCTGAGAAAATATTCCCCTATCTTCATGTACAATCCATTTGCCTAGTACCGTTTGAAATAATTATTAAGTATATCAGCATAATCTGTAAGATCTTTTAATAAATGTTTAAAATTCATATTATGCTTTGCCAAATGGATACCGACAGTAAATGTTTGGACTGAGGTAAGAAAATAACTGTTTGACTTAATACACAGTTGGCATCAGTGTTGGAATTCCTGCCAGCCATTGTTTTTGTATAACTCTCTTCGTCAATAGTATCCCAATATGAAACACTGTAATAGGTGGCATTCACAATTTGAAGTGGGATTCTATTAAAATCTTCCACTTATCTTTTGAACCTATTGACTTTTGTGCGTGCAAATCACTAATGAATTATTAACCTTTTAAGAAACTATTTGTCAAAAGTAATTGGTGGAAATGAAAGGAACAGGGACTAGCTAACCCCATTTGATTAGCCAGTACTTTGTTTACGCGAAGATTTAGCTTTGGTCCAGTTAGTATTTACATATTACTATTAATGTTATGAATTAGGAGATTAAATGTTCTAATTGCTCATTATCCAATAAATTTGAAGTATGATTGAATCTATTATCTAATGCATTTATATTGCCGCCCTCTGGATATCAAACAAAGTCAAATACAGAAATGTCAGGAAGTAGCTATGGTAGTTTATTTGGTTTATGTGGTATCTTGGAAAGACTTTTCTTCTTTCAAGGATATTTCAAATTTATTTGAAAATAAATTAAATAAATTGTAAAAACACCAATTAATTTAACCAAAGAAAGAGTGTCACTATCCATTCTCCTTCTAAAAATCACAAATCATAAATAATTAAGATTAACTTTAATATTTTTTTCTGTTTATTGTAGAATATTTGGAAGAGAGGGCAGTATTTTTGTCTGATGAGGGAATACTGACAACATCACCAGCAGAGATTTCAGACAGCAGTTCTAGAACTTAATTAACATAGTTCAAATGATAACTTTACTGAGCCTTCTTAGGTAAATTCTCCCTTAATAATTACATCGGATTATCGAGGATATACGGCACAGGGACAGGACATCCGGCCCAACCAGTCAATGCCGGCGTTTATGCTCCACTCCAGCCTCCTTCTGCCTTTCCTCATCTAACTCGAGCAACATAACCCTCTATTCCTTTCTCCCTCATATACTTGTCTAGCCTCCCTTTAAATACATCTATACTATTCGCTTCAACCACTCCCTGTGGTAGTGAGTTCCACATTCTCACCATTCTCGAGGTAAAGAAGTTTCTTCTGAATTCCCCAATTGAGTTGTGAGGTTCAGTAATTCTTTCAAGCCTATTATCCTGATGATGACATCAGTGCTCCGAACTTAAACATAAAAAACTTAAAGGAAATAGACAGAAATGGAAAATAAAAAGAAAATAAGTTGATCAGATATAATTTCCTCTTAAAAAACATGATACATTTTGGCCAAAGTCTACAAAACCAAGTAATGGTATTGTTGTACACAATGTTTCCATGACAATGATTTAACTGATATTTAAGAGCCAAAATCGACTGTTTCTTGTGCCCTGTTAGCGCCACCGGTAAGCACTAATGGGGGGAAAACCCCTTTTCGCCCAGGGCAGGTGGAGGTGGCACCTTGACTGAAATTTTCCCCGAGATTTTGGGGATAATTGGCTGTTAGCGCCGTGCTCCATATTTTGCGCCCGGGTTGCTGCGCACACGACGATGACCTCTCACCGCACCGCGCCGACCCCTTTGCGCCCCGTGGAGGAAATTGCCCCTCGGGATGCCAGGCTGATGTCAGTGCCAGCTCCACAGGGCGCTGACATCCACCCAGGGCGCCGCTTAAGGGGAGGGAGTGTGTGCCCCAGGCCGACATGTTTTATTGCTGTCTGACGTTCTCGTCGGGCTAACAATAGCGGCAGACGTTTCGACCGGGCTGCCATCATGCAGCCTGATACTGCCTTTTGTGTGCCAGGCTGTTGGCCTGGTCGAAAATGCCCAGAATGGCCCAGTGGTGGCCACCAAAGGGGCTGCTGAATCAACAGTGGCCCTCCCCTTTAAATGAAAGGGAGGGATATTGTGGCGTGTCAGCTCTACGCAGATCAGCCTGTTCAGCGCAGCGCTGACCTCAGCGCATGCTACCCACCCCGGGAGTGCCCCCGAAACGAGTCGAAGCACCCGAGACAGTGTTACCTCCTCGTTCCCAGGTCACAAAGGGGCAACTTCACTCCGGGGACGGGACTTCCAACCCTGGGCATTAATTGACTCAGGCCGGGAAGGCTAGCGCCCCTGGATGGGCCACGGGGCAATTCCGCACCCTTAGTCTGTATTTGTATAGAATATGTATTTCCTGTGTATTCTGCTAAATATTGACGTAATGTCTGCCTCAGAAAGCAATTAAATTAGAGTTAAGTATTAAAAAGGACAAAGTAGCTAGCTGTGATACATGGAAATCAACAGTAAGCATGGACTTGATTCAATAATACACCTTAAGGGGATCTGTTAAATCTGAACCTTTTATCCATTGGGTAAAAATAGTTCTCCTATATAGCAGACAGTTAATTTCTCGCATTATCATTTTTGAGGAGTTTATAATTATTCTATGTTCTGAAAAGATGCTCATATAACCCGCTGTGGTTAACACAAGGAGATTGGAATCACAAAACATCGTCTCCTTTTGTTTATTAGTTTACTGGAACAGATCAGCTCTGCAGACTGCTTAACCACGCAGCCAGGCAGGCTATTCTGCAGTCACGATGCTTACAGTCTTCATTAATTCAGATTTTGAATTGTAATTTTATAATCTTGTTCGATCCACAAACAGTTGTAGTTACATCTGAAAATATGAAACCATAAACAGGCTATTTGCTCTAATGTCTGATCTGCCTGCATGATGCTCTGTCTTTGTGCTTCCAGCCTAATTAGAGCAATTAAACAAAGAAAGTAGAACAGAAAATGGAAGAAACCATTTCAGCATCACCCTCAGCAACTGTGACAGAAAATATAAAACCAAACTGAAAAAACGATTTAATGATAGAAGTGGATAATTTGATGCTAAGTATTACAGAGGTCTCACAAATTCTCCAGACTGGAGACTTGATTTAAAGGAGGACTGCAAAAGATTATTTTAAGACCCATTATCTGATTTCTGGTGAGGTTTTTATTTGAGATAATGCAATAATTGTTTGCATAATGTATAACGTGACATCATTGGGTGAAATCAACTTTCCAAGTCTGAAAAAAAGAAAAGACTTGCATTTATATAGCGCCTTTCATGACCAATGGATGTCCCAAAGCATTTTACAGTCAATAAAGTACTTTTGAAGTGTAGTCACTGTTGTAATGTGGGAAACGCAGCAGCCAATTTGCACACAGCAAGTGATAATGACCTGATAAATTGTTTTAGTAATGCTGAATGAGGGATAAATATTGGCCAGGACACTGGTGATACCTCCCCTGCTCATCTCCGAAATATTGTCGTGGGATCTTTTATGTCTCATCCGAAAAAGGCCACCTCCGGCAGTGTAGCATTTCCCTGGAGTGTCAGCTTAGAATTTTGTGCTCAAGTCCCTGGAGTGGGAGCTGAACCCACAACCTTCTGACTCAAGAGCAAAGGGGCCTACCCACTGAGCCACGGCTGACAAGGAGTTGAATTGGCAGAATAGGTTGAAGTTGCATGATTACTGAAGGACCCTGAGTTAATGACTATCTTTGGTTATGCTAGTCCAGCTTTGTCAAATTATCAGGGTTAACAACTCTTTCACCTAATCATGCTGTCAGAGCTTACAATCTGTAAAGAAAAATGTTTTGAAATATCAAAGGCTCACTTTTTAATATTAATAATTTCAAACCACAATAGAAATAATTTAGATGCAGCACCTCATGTTTGGGAATTCTATCCAATTTAAGTGTAATGTACACATGACAGGATGAAATTGAATATCTTTCAAAATGAGCAATACCTTTTAAAATTGGGGGATAAGTATAAAAAGATGTTTATAGATTTCCTTTGAAAGGTTTTCAATTACTAAAATCCAATCCTGCATATCACAGGCGCCATTCTTTGAGTGGATTTTGCTAGCATGTGCAATAGATGCCAATCCATAACAAGTGGCCATTTTAACGAACAATTCTTGCTTACTTCTTATTTGACATGTCTTTCTTTCAAAAATAAAATGCCCTTGAATGTATTTATACTTCCAGATTTATATTTCAAAACAAGATTTAATTTGTAAAAGACCCTTGACTTTCAGTTAATCTGAATTTAATTGAAACAACACATTCCAGCAGTTATTGATGTGTGATAATCTTCTTCTTCCAATATTTTGCTGACAGACAGTGCTTGTTATAACGTTGATTTAATTCCTCTTTTTATCAGAAGAAAAGCACTAATTATCAGATAGATTGGGCAGGACTTTAACTTGGAAATGGGTAGGGAGCGGAGGTTGGGGCGGGGGGGCTGGATTAGGATCAGGCCCTGCCGTTAGATTAACATTTTTTTCTCTTGTTACCCACCATCCCTCCTCTCCTTGGCCCAAGCAGCCAGATTGAGAGGCTGACTGACTGTCAGGTGGGTAGGTCCCTGGCACTAGGCAGTAGCCAGGGAGAAGGGAGAGGGGTGTGAGGGATCTGAGGGAGGGGCGGGTCAGAAAACCGGGATCAGGGGGTGGTTGGAAGGCTGGAATTGGAGGGAGGGGGGGGGATCAGAAGGCCAGGATCGGGAGAGGTGGAACACAGGAGGCCGTTGTGGGGGGGTGGGGGGTGGGGGGAGGGCATTGACCGAGGATCAGAGGCCGGAGAGGTGAGCAGCACAGGGGTCAGGGATCAGAGATTGGAGGCCTCGTGGGGGAGGCCAAAGGCCTGATGAAGGGAGATCGGGGCGGTGGGGGCGAGATTGAGGGCGGTGACCAATCTCAGGGGGTTAGCAAACCAGGGACGCAGAATCCAGCAGGTAAGGGGAAAGGCACTTACCTCCTGGACTCAGCAAACCTCTCCTTCCTTTAACTGGTCCATTGCCCGAGGCCTGGGAAACTTGACCGCCCACAATTACATTTAAAATGGAGACTCAAAATGAGACAAGTTGGGATTCAGATTTTTTACCACTTTAAACTCCCACCCAACACAAACCCGCCCAGATTTTGGGTTAAAATTCCCCCATAAAGTGGTAAACGTTATAAATTTTACTTGGAGATTTACACAGTAAATTTCTGTTATTTATTCTGTTTTTACACATGGCAACATTAAGCGAGCCACGACAAACTTCAAAGGGAAGAAATATTTGCTTTTTAATTTATTTTTGGAAATAGTGGAAAGGGGGAAAATCTGTTTCCTGAGCAGAGGAATGCTAGGTGCATTCCTCAGTTTACAAAGTCTGAGTTTTTATATTTTATTTCATTTTGTGGAGGTGCCAATTGTATACCACCCACACAGTAAACCAAGTGAACTGTGAAATATATTCATTGTCACAGTACAGCACAAATGGAGGATAGCAGTCATCAGTAATAATGTACAACAGTTGAAGGGAGACCAGCGACATTACCTGCATTATTTAGGTTGCCTTTTTCATTATAGTTGGGGAAATAGGCTGCAATTCGATTATGGTGTGATTTGGGGGGTGGAATTATTCAGCGATCAGTGACCCTCTCGCAAGCGGTTCACATGAGAAGTCAACTCGAATAAAGTTTACAGTGTATTATTCAGAATGAATGCTGCTTCAATCTGCAATCGGGATTCTTCATCTTCTTCGATATTTTGTAACTGTTTCCCAGTTATTTATATCTCCGGGCAAAAGGATTGGCTGGCGTATATTGGAAAGAGCTGAGTCAACCAATAGTGTAAGATCCCCACCCTTCCATAAGCTTCCCTTGTAGCTCTGAGAGCAGCATGATTAATGACAGTAAGGGAAGCTGTCTGCTGGATTACTAATTTACTATCCCTCTTCCATTCTCTCTGCATATGCCCCCGATGTGTTTTTTAAAGGCTTTTTTTTTCCATGGCTTTGTAGCAAAATCACTTGCTACTCACTCCTTCTCGTGACTAGCCAGCTCAAATCTTGCAAGAACTGACAGTACAGTGGGGTGAGTTTGCATTAAAAGCAGAAACGATGCCATTAATGCTGGTGATGAGACCCTGTAATGGATTAAGACGAATGTTTTTGACTATAACCTAGTACAAGAGAACTGATAAAGAAAATCAAAGTGTCATTTTTCTTGGCAGGAAATTTTTGGCTGCTGATACAGTTGCATTTCAGCTAAACGCTATGTTTCTTTTATTCAAGTTAATTGAAATTGGCCCTTTAGAACCCTTGATTGCACAGAAGTGCACAAATTGCTATAAAATGTGAGATAATGATATGTAATTGTACAAGCTGCTTTTTTTCCCTTTGTTAACCAAGGGTTACTTCTTCACAGCATTACTTCTTTCTGAAAATGTATGTAATAAGTGATAATATGATTTGAACATCCCTGTCTGAGATATGTAAACAGGATTCATTTAACATTTCTTTTTCTCCTGAAACCATTTCAAAGGCATTTTGTGAGTGAGGTCACATTTGAATCTATTCCCTTTGCAACTGCAATTTTATTGATATCACACACTTTACCCAGTCTCTGTGCACTTTATTGCAGTACAGTTTTTGATTGGCAGACCGAATCATGCACATCTTCTTATCACTCGAAGGACATGAAATTGGCATGTGTTATTGACAACAGGCTCCTCCAAAAATTTCAAATTGAAAAACAATTTAATTCTGTATTATACTTCGCAGGTTGTTTTTTTTTAATTGCTAAAACTTGTTTTCTTGAAATTACCAACTAAAATAATTGTGAAAATTGTTCCTCATTTCTAAGAAATAAGGTAGAAATTGCCATACAAGCTGAAAGGAAACAATATATGTGGGGTTTAAGTGTTGATTTTGAAGCACTCTCGCCTCTGAGTCAGAAGGCGTGGGTTCAAGCCCCACTCCAGAGACTCGCGTACAAAATCTAGGCTGGCACTGGGGGAATGCTGCAGCGCTGGAGGTGCTGCCTTTCAGATGAGACGTTAAACCGAGGTACTGTCCTCGCAAGTAGACCAAAAAGATTCCAGGGCACTATTTTAAGAACAGCAGGGGAGTTCTCCCAGTTTCCTGGCCAATATTTATCCCTCAACTAACAGCTAAAACAGATTATCTGCTGATTTGTATCACTAATGTTTGTGTGATCCACTTTCACATTCCTACATTACCACAGCAACAACTTCATTGGCTATGAACTGGTTTGGGACATTTCAAGGTTGTGAGAGGCACTGTATACAGTACATGTAGGTTCCTCCCTCCCTCCTTCCTTTCCTTTCCTTCCTTCCTTTCCCTCTTTCTTTCTTTTCTTTCTTTCTTTCTTTCTTTCTATAATTCTCATAATAGTTCATATCAACTATATATCCCTGCAGCTGGTGTGATGGAGTAGTCAGCAGCAATATGTTATACAAAACAAAATTAAATGCTAATGTGCTTTGGTAACCTGAACTCCAGCAGCCACCTGATAGCTAAAGATAACCATTCAGTTCCTGGTATAAAAGAGAAAGAGCATGCATTTATATAACAGCTTTCACATCTTCAGATCACCCAAAGCACTTTACTGGCTATGAAATATTTTGAATGGTAGTCACTGTTGTAATGTAGGCAAATGTGGCAGCCAACTTGCACTTGGCAAGGTCCTATAAACAGCACAAAAGTAGGAGGTGCTGCACTGTTTCAATCTCCCACTTGCAGCAAATTGCAATGCAAAAGCTCATGGAAATGAACCAGGCAAGTGTATAACCGCGGGTGCCTATCGTTCACTGCCCACAGTAAATTCTCTCCAATCAGTTTTTTTTCTGCAGTGAGGTTAGTTAAGGAGTTAGTATTGGCCAGGATAACTCTCCGGCTCTGCTTCAAGTAGTGCGATAGTATTTCTTACATCTACCTGGTCAGGCAGATCGATCACCTTGTTGGAAAGACATCACTTCCTCAGCACTGCGCTGAAGTATCAGCCTAGGTTAGTTACTTAAGGCTCGAGTTTCCTCTTAGCCGATTTTTGACGCCCAGGAGGATATACGGCTGATTTTTTTTGTGCCCGTTTTCGCCGGTAAAAAAAAACGGGACTTTCGCCAAATAATTATTTGAATTTGGCACAGCACTCTCCGAAGTTAGTCTGGGGTCAGAGCTTCAAGTCTGCGCCAAAAGCTCTCTGGGCATGTGCGAAAAGCTGAAGTTGCCAGGGCAACCAGAGATGCTGAAGCAAGCTGAAGGCCGCTCCTGTCTTTGATTCCTAATGACATTCACACTGAGGGATTCGCGATTGTAAGACAACTTTACCAAAACATAGACATCATTAACAGTTGATCACTGCTGTATTCTGTACCCCCAAATGATAACCTGCTCATTTCTATACCATACAATCCAACATTTAAAAAGTGAATTCCGTTGGACCCGCTGCAATCGTGGGCCCCCGAAGGACCTCTCCCCCTGGCTCTACCCGCAGCCACCGCTCCCTCCACCCCTGCTGGACCCGCTGCAATCCCCGGCCGAATGGCCCTCCTGCTCCCGAACTTGAACTCGCAGGGGGAGTGGGACTGAGCGGGGGGCCAGTCAGCCTGGGATTGTAGCGGGTCCAGCCGGGGCGGGAGCAGTCCTTTCGGCCCGGAAATCTTCTTACCTTGCTCAAAAAAGAGTTCCCTGTGGGAAAAAAAAGGTATTTGTGCATTCTTATTGCCGCGCTCCTGTCCTCTTGTGAACTGCGCCGATTCCTTAAGTTAGCGTACATTTTTTTTTTGTGAGGCTTTTGGGCAATGTGCACCATGCTGAAAAAAATCATGGACGTTCAAAATCGATTAAGTCCACAAAAACGGCGCCAGATCCCATTTTGACTCGGGTCGGCGCCAAAAATGTTTAAACTGGCGCACATGCTCAGCGCCGGCGTCCAAACATTGGCAAAAGTTGGAAAGTGAGTATTTCACACCAAAAAACTTTTGGACGCCAAAAAACAATGCACAATTATGGTGAAAATAGAGCCCAAAGCCTCTGGAGTGGGACTTGAACCCATGATCTTCCGATTCAGCAGTGAGTCCAACCACTAAGCCAGGAATCACTCTATGGCATGCAAAATAGACTGTGCACCTGTCAATTATTAGGCAAATCCACGGCTCAGTTGTTGTAAACCTCGGAAAGCATCTTCACAAACATTAATTCTGAAATGAGTTTATTAGATCCTAGGGGTTGAAATTGGAAATGGTTGCGCACATTTAAGGATGTAAAAAGGGTGCAATGAAAGACAACCAACCTAAAATTGGGTCGGACACTTTTCAGGCACCCTGGCAGCTACCTAAAATAGGTATTAGGCCCCTTAAACATATATCTGAGTGCTTGACACCTGTTTTAAGATCCCTCTGTTATATTGGGCAGTGCACAGGGAGCAGAGTCTGCTCTACTGAGGGGTCCTCAGCAGCTCCTATGGCCTAAGCAGAAGCTACTCCTTCTATGGCTTTAATTTTGTGGCACTGCCAGAAAGGAAAGAGGCCCAAAATTCATCTATTTAAAATGGGCAAGCTGCCTGTGCTTGCAGCCACCAGCTCTCCCAAATAATATTAATAAGGCCCGAGGCCCAATTCCAGGCTGGTCTCGAACCTTCTGACTGGGGCTTGTGCTCCATTTCAGGCTGGAAGAGGGCCTAAAGCAATTTTACCTCCTAAATGGAAAAGCAAATCGGGCAGAATCTAAAACAGGCAGTCAATTCACTGCTGGCCAAGGCAAATTACATCCTCAAGATCAATCTTCTGACTGTGGTGGACTTGGTCATCACCTTTCAGTGTTCCCATGGACACAAATATTACAAAGCCTTTGGTGCTTAAGGTGGAAGGACTTTGGCAGGTGGCCGAAGAGCATCTTTGTCAACCCAGGTACGATCTCACCTGCTCTCAAATACAGGTGTCCAGATTCTACCAACTTTTACCAACCTTTGTGTCACACCTCCTAATCTCTCCCGCTTTGGCTCAGCATCCATTTTCTTTACACCAACCTCTGTGAAGCACCTTTGGTCGTTTCTCTAAGTTATAGGCACAATATAAATAAAAGTTATTGTTGCTTAGTCAGAAAGTGCAAATTCCAAATACATGAGACATCTACTTATTTTGTTTGATAAGCAACTCCCTCGACTTCAGTTGTAGACAGCTTGTATTGGTTTTGTTCCTATCAGGAGAGACCAAGATGCATTTTTGTTTATATTTCTCATCCCTGGACACCAGCCAGATTAAAAAAAAATATTTAAATGAAGTTCACTTGAAATTTGCAAGCATAGATGCTCCTCCAGATAAGCCACACTGCACTATGAGTATGTTGAGCACTGATGCTGCCAAACTGGTACTGTTTCTTTGTGCTATCTGGGATATTCTTCCATGGTCAGGACCGGGATCTCCCACAAGTTCTACCACAGGCATTTTAATACATATGAGGGTTTTTTTTGGGTGGTGTGGTTGTGTGTCATGTTTATATAGCTATAACTCGCCAGTCCATTGTAAGGGAAACTGCCATTTGTTGTGCCTTTTCTCTTAAATATAAAGAAATATTGCAGTTCATAGTCTGCCCACTCCAAGAGCAGTTCTTGAACAGGGAAATGAGGGATCTTTTTTTCTATCTGGTTGATCTTTAACTTTACCAACTTCCTTTTTTCTTCCGTGTCTCTTATCCGTAAAGAAATGTAAAAACAGTTGATAGGTGAAAGTTTCCTACCCTGAACCAGAAGCACTGGAGAGCAGATGAATCAAACGTCATCTGATGAGACTGAGCACTAACAATGACATTTCTCAGAACATCCTGGTTCTTGTGGTTGACTTCTACATTAGAGCTACTTGGAACCAGCTAGGTCAGTGCTGACGGTTCCCTTCATTTGTCACATTGAAGATTTTTAATGGTTATCTTCACAGTTTCTGATGGGTTTACTTAGTTTCTGTGTACCTCATTTTGCTCCTCTCTGAATTGTCAAAAATGGCAGATCCATTGTTTATGTTTCTTTCATTCATAAATATAACCGGTGAAGCATTTTGTGACCTAATTTGTGCGTAACTAAGTTTACAGCAGCAATTCACTATGACATTTTAAAGAAATAAATTCATTGTAAAACAAAATTGTTGTGCCTTCTTAGCTATATTCATTACAAAATTAAAATGCTAAACAAATAATCCCATGCACCTGGGAACACTCAAGGAGCTGAGTCAAGCTCATAAAGTGGCAAAAATGAATTCTAGTTTTTTTATAAAGTTGTGACACTCATAACGTAAGCTATATTGTATTTTCATCTTTCACGACGGAAGAATGAATGAATCCCCAGTTCCAGTTGTTTGCACAGTTCACCTCATTAATATTACCTTTAATTAGTCTGACATCAGGTGTAAAATAATTCGGGAGCAAAATTTGGATCGGGAGAGCCTGCTTTTTGGGAGTTATGAGTGCCCTTAGGGGTCCAAGATTGCGTCTGTGGTGCACGCATGCACTTGTGGGGCAAATCGCGGTGGATGCCATTTTGGTGAGGCATTAGTTTGCGTGCAGTGAGTGCCCACCACAAGTATGCAGAGTATGCAGATCATGGCGTCAATTAGTGTACAACACTGATTTGACACCAGCACTCCTATTTGGCAGCTCAACTCTCTAGCTAACGTCCTCACTTAACCTCGTACAACTGACATACATTCAGCAGCAGGAAGGACCCCCCACTAGCACCATTTAAAGGGATCATCAACTACTTACAGGTTAGTTGCTGGTTGATTTACTTTGCCTGTTGCTGCAATTCTACAAGTGTTTGGTACTTTCTATCGTTGTTTCAAGTTGCTAAAGTCTACAGGGAGTTGTGTGGTAGATGGTGAAGAACTTTTTCTTCTTGACTTCAAGGCTTCTGCACAAACCACTTGCTCCCAAACATGGGTGCACATAGTAAGCATTCCCCTTGGAATCCAGCTCGACTTGAAGAATGAGCAGAGGCCACACAGCAGGGCATGCTGCTGGAAGAGGGAGGAGGAGGAGGGGGAGAGAAGGGCTCTTAGCAGGAGGCCAAATCAGCCCAGGGTGTTTAGGCAGCAATTCTCCGACCTCAGCGGGCAACAATGTGTGAGACGTCTGTGCTTCAGTAAGGACGTGCTCACTGAAATCTACTATAGCCAAACTGCAACCTCAGCACAGGGCAAGGACCGCATTGCCCGCAGCTGTGAAGGTGAGCGTGGTGATGAACCTTTGTGTGTTGGGCCGCTTCCAGGCTGGAGCTGGAGATATTTGTAACATCTTGCAGTTTGCCGTCCACTGTTGAATTAGGAAGGTAATTGAGGCTCGCTATTTAAAGAGAACTGACTTTCTTTCATTCTAGCTTGCCAGAGAGCAGCAGGCGGAACGAGCATGTGGCTTCACCAGGATTGCAGGTTTTCCCCATGGTGCAAAGTGCCATTGCCTAAAAGCACATCACTTTGCAGGCACCGCATGGCAACACTGCCATGTACCGGAACCAAAAGGGATTCCACTCCCTCAACACCCAGTTAATTTGCGACTATAGGCAGCGAATCACCCTGGTCAATGCCCAGTATCCTGGCAGCAGTCATGGTGCCTTCATTCTGCAGCCACCCACTGTTCCTGCTGCATTTGAGCCACGACAACAAACCAAAGGGCGACGAGAGATATCCGTTGATGAAATGACTCATGACTCCGGTGCGCAACACACAAACATGTGAGCAGCATGCGTGCAATGAAAGCCATGCTGCCACACACAATCTGAAAGAGCAGACCATTTGACGTGCTGAAACAATGCTTCCACTGTCTGGACCAAGGTTTGTGGTGGGTTACTGTGTGCTGCACAATCAAGCCATCATGAGAGCACTGACCTAGCCACCGGCATACAGTGGGTAGCTGAGGAGCAGGAGCAGGAGGAGAAGGAACAGGAGGGAGAGGAAGGAAGGAGGCGACCTAGACAGCCCCTTTCTGGCCGGGCTGTCCATGAAAAACTCATCCAAGTGCGATATCAGTAACCACAACCCCAATTCCCCATTCACCAATAATCCCACACCCTCCCTTCCCTCTGTCATTGACGATCACAACCTCCTCTTGGCCACATTGCAAAAATAAAAGCCCATACAAAATAAACATTCCAAACCAAATTTATAAATCAAATCATGCCATATTGCATAAAAAATTCAACCAATTCACCCTTGTGCATTCCCGTAGTGCCTATCTTCAGTGTGTCTTTGCCTGTCCTCGTGCTCCTATGCAGTGCTACCCCAGTGGCTGCAGTATGGCTGGTGGAAGGCTGCTGACTTTCAGCAGGGGAGACTGCAGAGAGCCTTGGAGAATGAACTCAAGACACTCTGGGCTTAGAAGGCACAGCCTTGGACTGCACCATCTTGGGATGGGCGGCAACAGTCTGGGCTAGCTGGCTGACAGGCAACAGCATGTGTACTGGCGGAGTGGCAGTGGTGGGAGCTGAGAGTGCATGCTCCATGGAGCCACTGCCACTCCCCCAGGGCGGGGCCTCAACAGCCCAAGCAATCTGTTGGAGCACAGATTGCTGCACTGTTGTGACACCCTGCAAGCCCCTTTTAACACTGGAATCCAGAGCCATGACAGCAGCTGTCTGAGCTTCCACTGCAGCACTTTGACATTGGGTAGCCGCTGCTTGTGCTACAATGGAAGGTGAGATGACGGCCATCAGACGCTGCATCATGGTTGGGTCCACAAGTGCGCTAATGGACTTGGCCACAACTTGTATGCTGGAAAGGATGGCTCCAAGCTCTGCGCAAAGCCCTGTGCCAAGTTGGTGCTGGACTCAAGCATGCTTCTTGGCATTGCACCCAGGCTTTCTGACAGGCCTCCCAATGCACCAAGCATTTCATTGTGTACACCCATCAGCCTCCTTCTGTAGCCTGTCCCAGCGAAGTGCTCATCTGAGTCCTCTGCAGCAGAACTCGTGTGTGACCTCATTCTCCAGGGAGCTGGTACCAGTGCTATCCTTGCCCCCTGCCCTGGTTGCAGATCACTCGTGCCCAGTGTCTCACGCTATCCTCTAAATTACCCGCAGTGTCAGTATCTGACCTGGTGACTGCGAGTGATGGTGTGCCTTCATCCTCACTATCTTGTTGTTCTTCCACCACTGCCTGGGCAGGTTGGAGTTCTTGGGTATCTGAAAGGAGAAAGTCACAAGGGTAAGGTTGTGGTGAGAGGAGGGGTGGGGTGTGTGTGTGTTGGGGGTGGGGGGGGGGAGTAGGTGCTGAAAACAAGAGGTGCATGCTTGTAAATCAGAAGAGAGTGTGAGATGAGGGGGAAATGGGATGTGAGAAAAAGGATTAAATATGAGAATATCATCATCTTCAATTGATCCAGCCCCATCGTTGGCCACGGCCTTAGCACTGGCCAGTTTTAATGATGGCCAGCACCATCTCCTACATGGCGGTTAGGGCATGCAGGTGTGCCTGTCCCACACCAGTTACCTCCTGATGCCTCTAGTTGTGCGGCACCTTGGTCTGCAAGAGGGAGGGAAGTGTGTCAGTGAGTGTCGTGCACTCGGTTTGGGTAATATGGCTGTCATGGTTGAATAGCTGGCAGTTTGTGCAAGCTGTGAAATGTGGGCGTGAGGCTTGCAGCAGTGCTCAGTGCATGAGGGTGAGGGGAACTATGAATGTTAGGTATGAGTCCTGAATGATAGAGGTTGTTGGTAGCTGAGTGATAGATGTGTGGTGCATTGAGCAGTGGTACTGCATTTGGCATTTGAAGATGCATTCACTGACCTTGGCCACTCGTGTGAGCTCTTTGAATTTCTTACAGTACTGCATCTGGGTCCTCAGAGCTTGACTCCTGGCATTGACTGCCACGGCTGTCTGCTCCCACTACCTTCTGAGCACGTGTCTGGAGGGCCTCCTGGCCCTCTGTGGTACAGAACCTCTCTCCTTTATTCCGCCTCTTCCACCAAGGCCTCCGGTGCAGCGTTGGAAAACCTTGGAGCCCCCTCTCTCCCATGTTGTGCCATTATTGAGTGTTTCCCAGGTCAGAATCAGTTGTAGAATGACTTCCAGCACCTGTTCCAGCCGCAATACACCACCCCTTCTATTTTATCTTGCGCTGTTTTAAGACCCGTATGAATTTCAGTGTAAATAATAATAGCAGTTATATCATGCCTTTACTGTTGCGAAACGTTCCAAGCTGCTTCACATGAGCGTTAACGAGCAACATTCGACACCGAGCCACATAAGGAGATATTAGGACAGATGGAAGGTTTTAAGGAACTTAAAGGAGGAGACAGAGTTAGAGGCACTCAATGTTTCAGGTTTCAGTTTAACCTGATTGGTACAATTATTCACAAGTCGAAATACAAACTCAGATGGGTCTCATGATGACATTATTGATAGAAAATAAAAACTGCAAGTATTTTAACAGGAGGGGGAAAATTATGGGTCATTGTCACAAGGAGCAGCATTACATTTTAGAAAGCTTCTGGGGAGCATTAAAAGGCATCGGAATTTATGAGCAATCTGTGGTCAAAGCTGAAGGAATAAGAATCGGCAGGCCAAGATGAAGGTAAAAGGACCCCTAGGTCGTAGACAAGTGACAGCCTCCTCTTTAATGGCATAATGTTGCATGAGATGCGAGCAGAGAGGGTTGTCCTCTGCCAATTCACAGCACCATCTGCAAAGGTAGCACTGGCATATGCCTGCGAGAAGGTGTATCCAAGTTCCAGGCCACAGCTGACTGTTCCTATCTCTGCACATGTATAAACCCAAACTGAATGATAGCTGCAAGATCCTCTGCAGCTGTTGGCAGAGCTTGGCATCTTATCCCCTCCAGTGATCCAGAACCTGAGAAGGCAGATTGCCACAGTCATTGCCGGATAGATTAGCCAGGGTCTGCAGAAATGGTGTGTGTAATGTATGCACCTGTGAGTATGCTCACAGGTTGGTCGAGCTGTTGAGTTGGGAGTGGTTTAGCCAGTCACATGATGTTCGCAAGACTCAATAAAACCCCAGCCAGTTGGGTTCAGGGGGATCCACGATGGGGCAGTGGTTGTGCGCCTGGTGGATGAACTGATAATGTGTACTGTGATAGTTAAACCTTTTGCTAATAAACCAACTAGTTCTTAATCACAATGTGTTGCTATGAATTCTTAAGCAAAGAACCCATGAAGCAAATACATTACAATGATGTTTCAGCAAGTGCAGCCAAACAGGCAGCACTATCTTCTGATCAGTCTGACATGACTTCTTCCATGTGAAGCATGAGATGCTGTGATTGGGATGCTTCTGAAGAAGCTTCCACCATAATAATAACCACAATTGAGTGATTGCTGCCAACGAACCGGAAGCCGTGTATTGCTTTAAGTATTAATGTGTAATAATATCGTAATCTCGCATAAATCTGTGGAGCTCTGGGTTTAATGATAATGGCTAATAATACTGCAAGTATTAATGTATAATCATTTTGTGGGGGGCGGGTTGTGGAGATGTATCTGTTCAGAGCGCGAGCTACGTGTGAAGGGAAAGCAGAAGTGCATTAATAAAAATAGTCGGTTGCTGAGTCTTGCTGGCCCAGATTTTCAATTCCTGACGCGGCCCTGTTTGGCAGTAACAATGCTGCCGGCCCCCTCGGTGCAAAAGCAGAGTCTGTAGTTTCTTGTTCGGGACTGGAAGCCTACACGATATTTGCATCGGTTCCATTACTCCCCCGCGCCCCGCCGCCTCCTCCCCGCTCCGCAATCTTCTCTCCGCCTTCCATCTGCATCACCCGACTGCCGAAAGTACACGCCCGCAGGACCCCCTTCTCTACCCGCCAGGCCCCTGCAGTATTTATAGGGCATATTCTATTGCCAGGAGTGATCTGGGTAACAACCGCCGGCATTTTCAAACTGCGCATGTGCAACTACTTCGTTGCCAAACATCAACAACTTGCATTTATATAGCGCCTTTAGCGTAGTAAACTGCTCCAATGCGCTTCTCAGGGGCATAATCAAAAGGGATTTGATGAGGGCTAGACAGGCATTCACGACTCGCTGTGACGCCACCAGGGGTCGGCTCACGTAGATGGCACTAGAATGAGCTGTATCCTACCTCTCACTGCAGATATGGGGGTGAGGGTGCTGGCAGTAGGGCCTGACTTCCTTCTCTCACTCTGAGGATTCCTGGTGCCATTAAAGGGAGTGTGGGACAAGAATAACACCAACAGGCACAAAAGTTCATGAAAGCCGGAATGCCAGCTAGAAAAAAATAAAATACAAGAATGTCTGTTCACAGATCTATTGGACTTGCCTTTAAAATCTGTGGGTCTGTTAAAGAGCCTCCCATCTGTCGGTCCACCCCAAGCTCTCGCCCTGCCATGTTCTCATGGGTGTGCTGCAGATTTAGCCATGGGCTATAAAATGATACAAAGCCTTCACCATTCCCTCTTACACACAGTGATGAAGCTGCCAACCACTGTGAACATCAAACACCTACATTGGCCTGACTGGAATTTGGCACAACAGTTTTCCTCTAGATTTTCTGACATCTCTTTCTCAGCACCTCAGATTGGGGCATTAAGAAGTCAAAAATGAGCCCCACAGTTCCAATATTAAATTAAATGTTCAGGAAATAACTCTCTGGCATAGTAGCATAGCAATCGGAAAAATATGTGCTTGTACTTCACCTTCCCTGAAAATTAGATCATTTATTCCCTACAAGCACCACTACAAAGCACAAGAACTGCTTGGATTTAGCATTTAATCTGGGGGGGGCAGTGACATGGCGGGGGGGGTGGGGGGTTAACTCCAACAAGGCCCGTGATTGGAGGAAGTGCAGCAGTTTAGGACTGCAGTTCAAAGTAAACTTCTAAGCTTATCATCATTATTATTATCATTGTACATTAAATAATCTGTTGACTATTAATGATAAATCTACATCTCATTATTTTTCCACTGCCAATATGAATCCCTCTTTTTACATGGCCTTTTACTGCTGGATGCTGATATAGATTGGCCATATAATATGGGAGGTCAGTTTGATATTAAACCATTGATTACAGAGGAAATACTTTGAGAGCAGGCAGGGCAATATACGTCTTTTATATTTTCAGAAATGTGAACACATGATCTATTATACAGAATTATATAGGATTACATAGGATATACGGCACATAACCAGTCCATATCGGCATTTATGCCCCACTTGAGCCTCCTCCTGTCTTTCCTCATCTAAATCTATCAGCATAACCCTCTATTCCCTTCTCCCCCATATGCTTGTCTAGCCTCCCCTTAAATGCATCTATACTATTCGCTTCAACCACTCCCTGTGGTAGCGAGTTCCATATTCTCACCACTCTCTGGGTAAAGAAGTTTCTTCTGAATTCCCCATTGGATTTCTTGGTGACTACCTTATATTGATGGCCTCTAGTTATGCTCTTCCCTTACAGTATTATTCTTCAAAACTGAAAAAAAAGTTTGCGATTAGTAATTTAGTTTGGGGATAAGGTAAAGATTCTCAGGTCAATGCAGTGAAAAAACAGAATATTTCAAGATCCATTTCATATTGGTTGCAAATTGGGGAAAAATGTTTCCTCAGTGACACTCCTCCCCTTAATGAGCACAAAATGCTACTAATGGATGCACTTTTCCACACATTATTCCTTTTCACTTCTGTCAGTTTTGCACTCATAATGAGATTTCTTTGCAGAAATATATCTTTTCCCTCATATACACTTCTGAAATCTGTACTGTATTATATTATCAACGATGTCAACAGCCAAAAGAAAATAGCAAGACAGTGTCACACAGAGTTAAGGTAAACAAGAATTAACTTCAACAACAGAATCATATCAGATTTAAGATTTCAATAAATTAACAAATACAACATATTATTTAAACCAATGCTACATGTTTGCTAAGGCATATAAGGTGGAATGTGACGGGAAGCAATTACTTAACAACAGTATACAGCATGTAAAAATTCTAAATAATCCTCAGTAAGCATCTCTTGCTAATGAATACCGACTGTAAACCCATGAGGATTTTGCAAAATATCCAATGGGAAATCATTTGTAAATTTCAGAATTTTCTGACCCTTTCCAAAATATTCACAACTCCAGCAATGTATTGATTTATTCTGAGTTTTACAATGAATTGTATGGAATATTAAGAGCATGTGCATGCGGTGATTTCCTTCTATATTTGTACTTTTTCAAATTTTTATGGAAAACCTACAGAATCATGAAGTGTTAAGGTAAAAAATAGCTCCTTGAACAAGTCTAGTTTAAAAATATCTCCCTTAATGACTGAGAAATGAAGAAAAAAGTTACTTAATGGCTATGCTATTCAACTGGCAGATAAGTAGTGTCGTACTTCGAATATACTGTATGGACAAGGAATGGGCATGACATTGAAACCCTGTTTGAATTCAAACTGAAGACTCATCAATAAATTGCTGGAATTGTAAGATTTTTACTGCAAAATTTTCAATACAGGGTTCTGTTGTTCATAGAACTAGAATCAAAAAGCACAGAAGGAGGCCATTCAACCCATCGTGCCTGTACCGGCTCTTTGAACGACTTTCCCAATTAGTCCCGCTCCCCTGCTCTTTCCCCATAGCCCTGCATTTTTTTTTCCTTTTCAAGTATTTATCCAATTCTCTTATGAAAGTTACTGTTGAATCTGCTTCCACCATCCTTTCAAGCAGTGCATTCCAGATCATAACAACTCAAATTGTGTTAAAACAAAATCTCCCCATCACGCCTCTGGTTCTTTTGCCAATTATTTTCAATCTGTGCCATCTGGTTTCCAACCCTCCCGCCAGTGGATAATCAATCAAAAGCCCTCTATTAATTCTGCCCTTAACCTTTTGTGCTCTAAGGAGAACAATCCGAGCTTCTCTCGTCTATCCGTGTAACTGAAGACCCTCATGCCTGGTTCATTCTGGTAAATCTCCTCTGCGCCCTCTCCAAGGCCTTGACATCCTTCCTAAAGTGTGGTGCCCAGAATTGGTCACAATTCTCAAGCTGAGGCTTAACTAGTGGTTTATAAAGATTTAGCATACTTTCCTTGCTTTTACATTCTATAGGAGAGAAATTCAGGACATTTGCACCTCCCGTTTAACGGGGCGGCAACGACTTTTTGCCTGGGCAGAGCGCCACTACCGACTCCCGTGCAGTTCCCCAGGAGTTTAGCGGCGGCGGTAACCGGTAGCGCCCCACTCTCCGCCGCACCAGCGATGACGACATCATCACCGTGCACAGCGACCCGTTTTTGCCCTGGAGTGAAAACTGGGTGGCACCCTCTGAAGCTACCGCTGTCGATAATTAACGGGGTGATGGGGAATGAAAAGAAAATGGGTGACTTACCGATCGCTGCCTCCTTCTTCGTCAATCACAGGGTCCGTGCCACGATCTTGCAGCCCGGCACTCCGCTTGTGAGCCGAGCTGCTGCCACGGCACCCCGCTCCCTGGGGCCCAACGATGGCCCCGTTTCCCGCCCGCAGAGTGGCTGGTTGACCCTCCCCTTTTCATGAAGGGGAGGGCCCTGTCTACGCTCCAGCGCTACGTGCTCCATCGCATAGCGCTGTGAGCGCCGTGGAGGCTTTGCGCCCTGCTCCCACCCCACTGAGGAAGTGGAGCACGATATTTTGTGTTCGACTTCTTCTCGGGGGCGGTAAGCCGGATATAGGTCGCAGGGCGGGTCTTGCGCGCCCGCGCAGGAACTGCCGCCTCGTGGCTGGTATTGCATTTCTCCCCCGAAGCCTCGACTTATAAAACCAAGAATACCGTATGATTTTTTTTAGCAGCCTTTTCGAATTGTCAAGTTCAAATATTTGTGTATGTGAACCCCCAGGTCTCTCTGTTCCTGCACTGCCTTTAAAATTGTACTATTTAGTTCATATTGCCTCTCCTCATTCTGTCTCCCAAAATGAATCACTTCACACTTTTCTGCATTAAATTTCATCTGCTATATGTCTGCCCATTTCACCAGTCTGCCTATGTCCTCTTGAAGTCTGCTGTTATTCTCCTCACTGTTTACTGCAGTTCCAAGTTTTGTGACATCTGCAAACTTTGAAATGATGCTCCCCCTAAGTTCAGGTCATTAATATGTATCAAACTGAGCAGTGGTCCTAATACCGACTCCAAGGGACACCACTGTCTACTTCCCTCCAGTCTGATAAACAACCATTCGCCACTTTTCTCTGCTTTCCGTCTCTTAGCCACTTTCATATCTATGCTGCCACTGCCCCTTTAATCCCATGGGCTTCAATTTTGCTAACAAATCTATTTTATGTGGTACTGTACCAAACAGGCTCAAGGGGCTGAATGGCTTAGTCCTGCTCCTAATGTTAATTTCCCTATATATACACAACAACACTGCATTACCTTCATCAACCCTCTCTGTTATTTCATCGAAGAACTTAATAAAGTTTGTCAGACACAACTTGCCCTCAACCAATTCTTGTTGGCTGTCAATAATTAACCCAGGTTTGTAAAATTCCCATTGCTCATATAAAATTTTGTGTCCGCCGAATTTTAATAGTGACTAATTTAATGACGCAACTTTTGTATTTACTTATCAGATCTGTAAATGAAAGACTGTTAATGAAGTATTGATTTGCCTTAGTATAAGTGCTGCAATATGAAACACTGGGTACAATGGTGATGGTGCTGTGCACATTTCAAATAGATAAAGCATTTACGATTGATTTATAAAGATAAGTAATGTATGATATAAATTTCGACCATAGTTTCAAATTTTGCAATAAATGTTCAGTTTCTGATGGTGTCTTCCTCTGCACTTGAATCTAAATCTAAGATGAGTTCAGCTTCTATAATTGATATGACATCCATTAAAATATCTATTCTACCTCTAATTGTATTGGGTTTTTTTTAAGCTCAACGAAGGTTACTTTTCTATTGAGTGTAAGATCCTGAGAGGAATCAAATCATGTAGACATTGCAGTCAAATTAAATATTCAATGGTTTCTTTATTACCATTTCTCTGAACTCGGCATATATCTTCTGTACGGCTATTTACGAATGAGCTCAGCTGGTGCAGAAGTCGGATACTTGGGTATACAGCCATTAAAGCTCTAAAGAAAGTGATGACAAAGTCCTGATTGCTCACAAATTGAGTCTTTCTGTTGACTGACACTGATCCTGTGATGGACTCCCCTCTTAATCCTCACAGGCAATTTGCTTATGCAGTGGCTGACTAGATAAGAGTCCCCGCTCCCCATTGCTTGATCTACTATCGGATTACAATGTCAGAAATCACAGAGGAAGTTCTGCTTCCAGGCGGTTGTCCCAGTTACCGAACATTTATTGAATATTATTTACCAAGAGAATTTTTTGTTAATTAAAAGCATCAATATTTTAAATATAATACAAGTACATTCTTCCAATTCCAGTATTTATTTAGGGAGGCTCCTTAGCAGCAGTATTGTCTGAGTTGCAGTTAAAACTATTTCATGCCGTGTAGTTACAGTTTGAAATGACAGATCACAGAAGATGTTTCAGATTAATTGTTTGATCATAGTTTGAAGTCAAACTTCTAAATCAATCAAGAGTCCTAATTGTAAATTACTTTCAGTTAATTAATATTCCTCAAAACTGCTGTGGCAAAGCAGCCCTTGTGTGTTGCATTTCCTGGGCATTTATTTGTGATATAACATGACACAAAGCTAGCCTGACAGCCAGATCACTATAAAGATACAAGGCTCTTTGATTAATGCTTGACAAAGTTTTGATTTGTTTAATTCACAGTATAGAAATTATCCAGTCAGACTATTCTCCCACTTGACCTGATAAGGTTAAAACACTTTTTATCCCAAAATGGTTTATTAATATTGGAATCTTCTTACTTTCTGCACTGCAAATTATTTTCAAGAACAAAATATAAGATTAAGAAGCACCAGTTAAAACAAATATAAAAGTCAATCAATAAACAAATAGTTGCTTGAAAATACGCTGTCATATTTCACATGTCTTGGCTCAATTTTCACTGATTTAGGTTTTGTACAAAATAAAATAATTTAAAAAAGTACAAAGAGAAACTAATGACAATACAAACACTGTATTCTTGTAAAATAAGATTATATTCAAGAAGCGAAGTATTATTTCTTATAGTTTCTTCCAGTTAATTTTACATTATGAGTTCTGCATCTTACACACTACAGCATTGTATGTCTTATTTAGTTTATTAAAGTTATAGGTATATTTTGACATTATCCTTTTCAGCATCCTACCCTTAATCTTATTTTACGCGATCCAAGTAAGAGAACATGTATTGCAGATTGTACATCTAGTTCAATGGAAGCCTCTGAGACTGACTCCAAAAACTAAAAGAGACAAGAAAGGTTCTGTAATAGTGTTCAGAATATTTAGATAAAGATTCATCTTTCAACACAGAAATTCAAGTTAAAAAGGAACAAGATTAGACAGATAATTAACACATTTTTCACTCAATACTTTTTGTATTGTGTTAATGGTGATGTGGTTAATTAATACAGTATTTTAACATTATTAAATATTTCTGTGGTCATTTGCATTAAACTAATAGTTTGCTTCAAAAAAATAACAATTTCAAAGTGTAACTATTTTCATGTTGTTTAAGTAACACTGGCACAAAGGCAAAATCTACTTAAAGTAGATGATTTATTCAACACAAAAGAAAACACGAGACCCTGGGAGATATCACTAAATGGTGTATGTACAGATACTTTCAAAACAGGCCTGATCAATGGATAATAGGCAAACACATTTGCATGCATGCCACAAAGAAATGTTGTCCCTTATGTGCTGATGCTACTGAAGGGTTTACAGGATTTTGAAGCAGCAGGTTGAATAAATCCAGCTTTACAAAAAAGGCTGTGGAATGAATTGTTAACATGCAATAAACATGTTAAGTCTGTACCTGGGAAGCTTCTACCTGCATCTTTGATTCATTTTTAAACAGAAGGGATGCGAAAGGTGGAATAGATTACAAACATTTTTGTGAGCGCTTAACTGCAGAGCAAAGACCAGAATAGAGACGGCTAGCTCACAGTGTACTGGATGTACCTTGGCTCATTAACTACCACATTAACAAGCCAATACATTATAATGAGAAGTTGGAAGGTGTTTTTGGTTGCTCTTTAGTTGTGCACTGTGCTGACACCAAAAGGCATCTTATCCATGCAGCACAATCTGTCTGAATATAATCCCCATATGAGCAAACCCTTAATGCATGCAGATTGTTACCAAGCCCCTGTGTTCTAAAAAGCAACTGCTGGGAAGTGAATTACGTTATATCCATTTAGTTGTAAAATTATTTTCTTCACTTTAGCTGTTGTGCAGTGTATGAGCAGACTACACTACAGTGTACTGTAGGCAGCACTGTCTTGTATTCAGCAACAATCTATTTTTATTTCCTTAGTTTTTGGGCGATTTTGAGACAATTCACAGTGCTAAAAGAATAGGCCATTTTTAATTCAGCCCACCCGGAGGAAATGGGAGCGGTAGCAGAGTTAAAATCGCAATGCACCACATGTTGCTGTGTGCAATTTGTGCTGCCAGGAGTCCACTTGTACCAGAAAGTGAAGAGAAGAGGCTCCAAAAATGCGAATAAATCATTATTTTTGTGGGGCCAGGCTGAGCAGGAAAGCTCCTTTTGACTACACAAGAATAATGTAGCTTGTGGGCTGCAACCACCCGAGCCATCTTGGCTTCCCTCCAAAAAAATCACCCCCCCCCCCCACCCGCAGGATCATCCTAGCTTCAGGCCAAACTCAAGGTCACCTGATATTGCTTTGGCCTGGGGCCAGCAGGCTGCAGCGATATGGCCGTTGGGATGTGCCACTCTCTGGTGGCGTGGTAATAAAACCTGGCCCTAACAATGGACGGGGCATCCCACCAACATAAATGGGCAAGTATTCGGCCCCTGCCCACCCGTTCCATGCCTGGAGTTAAAATCTACCCCAATAATGCCAAGAACAATACAAGGAAAAATACCATATTAATGTTGACTATGGACAATGGTGGGAATGCATTACATTGAGGGTTGCATATGCCAAGCGCTTGGTGCCCATTTTGCACTTGTAAAACGGGCACGGCGTCAACAAATTTCTGGGTCATTGCCTTTAGGTAATTGCTTATGACTCCCTGACTGAGCTGACGTTACAATTAAAACAATTTCATGCCTTGTAGTTACAGTTTGGGGATCTACCTAATGATGAAACAAACACAGAAGATTTTAATAATGTTAACCCTGGATTATGATACATATTCATAAGAATTCATGTATCGATTCTTGTAAATGTTGAGAGATTGCTTAAATAATGAAAACAACACAATTTGGGTGCAAGTATCCTTAAGCAGGTCTATCACAACATTTTTGGAAGAGAATTCTTATAACAATTTCTCAGTGAATTTCAAAAGTTCTTGTTGTAAAATAAAAGGCAAGATTATGCTCTGTTGCAATATTAAAATAGCTTCTTAATATAAAAGCTACAATTAGAATAAGTCAAAATCGGTTGAAAATGATTAAAGCGGGAGCACATATTAAGCTGACTTCCAAATATCTATCGGGAGATTATTGCCACTCTCACAGCCTCAAGAAATATCTTTTATTTACTTATAATGCATCAGGAGGCAGAGATAATCCTGAGCAATGAAAATGAACACAAATTTAGATGTGCTGTTAGGCGTTTTTGTAATTTGACAGAACACAGTGCAGAAGAACTGATGCAAGAGAGGAATGGGTCAAATTATACAAATTATCCAAAGTGCAATGAACAGCCTGTTTAATCCATTTTTAAGTATTTTTTCTGCAGTGCTTTTGAGATACGTCTTAAAAGGCCTGATGGAATGAACTGATGTATAACAGCGGGTACAGTTGATGCGCGTCTTATTGTGCTAAAAATTATAGTCCTCAGCATATGCTGTTACACTGCTGACATCAGCTAATCATAGATAAGTGAATCTTGGCAGGTATAAATTTGAATAAAAAGGGATTATTTAACAAGGCACGAAATATTATTGCTTGATCTAATATTGAGAACATTTGATGGTAGCTGGCTGTTCGGATGTTGAAATGGTGTCTGTCCTTCACTGGTTACTGGGAAAAGGGCTATTTTTGCTGGAAATAAAACCTCAATAGGGTTAGGGTTGAGGAATGTGATTAATGTTGCTGTATGCTACAGAGTACAGCCAGGAATGGTTATGGTAATTATAGAAATTAAAATGTGTCCTCGCAAGCTTTCCACAAGAATGTTGCCTGGACTGTAGAATTTTGGCTATAAGGAAGATTGAAGATGCTGAGTCTGTTTTTTTGGAACAGAGGAGGCTGAGGGGAGACCTGATTGAGGTGTATAAAATGATGAGGGGCCTGGATAGAGTGGATAGGAAGGACCTGTTTCCCTTGGCAGTGGACTCAACAACCAGGAGGCATAGATTTAAAGTAATTGGGGGGAGGTTTAGAGGAGATATGAGGAGAAATTTCTTCACCCAGATGGTGGTGGGGAACTCACTGCCTGAAAGGATGGTAGAGGCAGAAAGCCTCACCACATTTAAAAAATACTTGGATGTGCACTTAAAGTGCCGTAACCTACAGGGCTACGGACCAATAGCTGGAAAGTGGGATTAGGCTGGATAGCTCTTGGTCGGCCGGCGCGGACACAATGGGCCGAAATGGTCTCCTTCCATGCTGTAAATTTCTATGATTCTATGAAGTTAACGCTGATTTTCTTTGGTTATCATTATACCTTGGCTTAAAATATTGTTTTGCACTAAGGGGTAGGTCTTGACTTTGTGTAATAGTGTAAAACAGAAATATAAAATCAGGAGAGATGTAACGCAGGCTGCCAACTTGCCGTCAACTGTATTACACTATCATACAATGTCCAAGATCAACCCTTAAGAAATTGTTCTGTGATATTGTTGCTGCTCATCAAGTAAAAACGGTTTTCTAATCTTCATCTCTTCATGATCTGCATTTTTTTTTAATGTTAAGTTATTGGTGTTTTCAGGAGTATGCAGGGCATCCCAGTACTATGCACGTCATATTCCATTAATGACCTAGAGTGCTGGGGACTGTTCACACTGACAGTCTGGAAAAATGTTCCATTCCTGGGACATTTCTTGCAATTTTCCAATTTGAATGCTATGGTTGGCATTCTGATCTTTGATGTTAAAAGTCATATCAATCCAACAACTCTCCAAATGGGTTCCCTCTTCGTTTGTTGCTCTTCAGTGATGATGCCACAAAAAACATTCATCCTGGCAAACACGGTTTCTATGTTGCTGGCTCTTTTTCTCCTTGCAAAACAGAAATGCCTGCTTATAAGAGAATTAACTTTTTGTAGAGTTTGAAAGGTTTGCTCATATAAATCCTCTTAAATGAAGAGCGCACTTCTGAGATTTTTCCAACCCTCTTCAGTATAAAGCTGGAGCAATCCTGGATTTTTGTAGAGTGGGAACAAGGGCCAAGGCTGAATTTAAAATTGGATTGGAATTCATATGCTTAGAAAATTTGAATTTTGTATAATTTAGTCAGATTTGAATGACCTGCCTCTTAAAAGAGACAATTCAGTGATGTTCACTTCTTCTGCACATGTGCAATAGGATCTTCTGAATTCAAACACACGTTTCCAGTTCTAGCTGCTGCCTGTTTTATAGAAGATTTATTTTTATTTATGATCTGCATTTCTTGCTGGTCCATTGGTGATTTGGTGGTGGTGATGATCAGAATGCCAAGTTTCCTGGTTTGTTTTGGGAGGGGGAATTGCTACTAAATTAATTTAAGGATTGTTTTGAGGGTAGAAGGGAATGT
Organism: Pristiophorus japonicus; assembly: GCF_044704955.1. NCBI lineage: Eukaryota > Metazoa > Chordata > Chondrichthyes > Pristiophoridae > Pristiophorus > Pristiophorus japonicus. The sequence continues at coordinate 122,107,307 of NC_091991.1, forward strand.
CTGAATCCTCTCTATTCTGAGGACAAAATATGTTTCTCGAGTAACTTTATAATGGTTTTGGAGTGAGAGAGAGTGGGCTTGGTTGTGTGGGTGGGCACAGAGGGTATGGAGCACTGTGAATAATGATCTGAGATTTCCAATCTCATTCTGATTTGAGAATATAAGAAGGGGTCAAATTTAAAGTTTCTACAAACTGGTTGAAAATGGCAAATGTCTTCCCCTAAAGGATAAAAGTTCAATACTGAAGATGTAATGGTGTCCTTTGTATTGTTTGGAATCCCACCAACTGGGGAGTTTATGAAGTTAGAGTGTATGTACTTGTATTGGAGGCAGTCCAGAGAAGGTTCATTGGGTTGATTCCTGAGATGAAGGGGTTGTCTTATGAAGAAAGGTTGAGCAGGTTGGGCATGTACTCATTGGAGTTTAGAAGAATGAGAGGTAATCTTAAGATTCTGAGGGGGCTTGACAGAATAGTGCTGAGAGGATGTTTCCCCTCGTGGGGGAATCTAGAACTAGGGGGCATAGTTTCAGAATAAGGAGCCGCCCATTTAAGATGGAGATGAGGAGGAATTTCTTCTCTCAGAGGTTCATGAATCTTTGGAATTCTCTACCTCAGAGAGCTGTGGAGGCTGGGTCATTGAATATATTCAAGGCTGAGATAGACAAATTCTTGAACTAAAGGGGCATCAAGGGTTATAGAGAACAGGCAGGAAAGTGGAGTTGAGGCCAAGATCAGATCAGCCATGATCTTATTGAATGGCGGAGCAGCCTCGAGGGGCCGAATGGCCTACTGCTGCTCCTATTCCTTATGTTATGTTCTTATGGGCAAGTTGTGGTTGACTGCCATATGTTTCTCCCTCCACAGATGCTGAGTGTTTTCAGTGTTTTCTGCTTATATTTTAAATTCCATGGAATCAGTAATCAAACCCAATTGATATGTCATTTTTCAGAATATAACTATATATACCTGTATTTGAGTTATAACCTGTATTTTTGGGAACTGGAGTGGATCACAAATTCTTGAGTTTATTTTTGACCACACCATGCAGATACAGTAAAGAAACTAGCCAATGCTCACAAACAAATATGTTTAGCAATCCTGTATGCATTTTTATAAGATCACAACATTGCATACGGCACAACTAATTTGCAATCCAATGGTGAGGATTTGTTAGAGTTTGGAGTCCACTTGATGGAGCAAGGACTTTTACAAAATAATACCATTTCTAAAAGAAAGAAAGACTTGCATTCATATAGTGCCTTTCATGACCACCAGATGTCTCAAAGCACTTTACAGACAATGAAGTTCTTTTGAAGTGTAGTCACTGTTGTAATGTGGGAAATGCGGCAGCCAACTTGCGCACACCAAACTCCCACAAACAGCAGTGTGATAATGACCAGATCATCTGTTTTTTGTTATATTTATTGAGGGATAAATATCAACCAGGACACCGGGGATAACTCCCCTGCTCTTCTTCGAACTAGTGCCATGGGATCTTTTACGTCTATCTGAGAGAGCAGACAGGGCCTCGGTTTTACGTTTCATCTGAAAAACGGCACCTCCGACAGGGCAGCACTCCCTCGGCACTGCACTGGACTGTCAGCCTAGATTTCTGTGCTTAAGTTCCTGGAGTGGGACTTGAACCCACAGCCTTCTGACTCAGAGGTGAGAGTGCTACCCACTGAGCCATGGCTGACATTAACCTGAATTTGGCATTAATGCATCAAGCATGAAAACAGTGTAAATAGTGTAACAATAGAATATTGCAGTTCATCCTCAATGTAACATGAGACGATTGATCCAACAGCAGCAACAGCTGGTTTTGTAACTCACACTATTGCCAATTCAGTGGTTTCCAATCACCAAGCCTCCTCTATCAAACAGCCACCACTGTATACGCTTGTCTGTGATATTAACTTCTGTCATTGCAGTGGTGATCCTTTGAAATCTTCCCTCTCCTTCATCTCACCAACTCACATCTGAACTGGAGTAAAATTATCATTCTTCAATTTGATTGTGCAGCTGTTGATGTTGGAGTTCAGCATTAATGAGCTTGGATAGCAACAGACAGATTTTTGAACTGGACTTTTGTTAATGTTCATTGATCCATTTCTGGAGCATAAGATATCCTTAGAGCAGCATCAAACATTGGCTCATTATTGGTTTGTGCTTCTACCAACGTCACATCATTATTATCCATATTTTATTCTGCTCACATTGTTGATTAAAGGTAAACAGGATTTTTAGAGGGGGGGTGAAATCTCTAGGAAGAACATTGGGGCACAGAGGTCCAATTTAGGGCCCAAGTTCTCAAGCCCAAACAGTGTCAGAGACACCTATATTATCATATTGATTCAGGCACTCTAGAGGTGACCTTGGCTTCAATATAAAACAGGTGTTAGGGATATAATGCTGTTTATGTACCCCTTTCTAAAATTGGTCTAAAACTGAGCCGAACTTGTACTGCAGAAGCATTGACTAGCATTTGCAATTCTACAGCAGGCTAGCCAGCTGTCCAGTGAGGCCCAAGGCCCAATATTGATCGGGCATACCTATTCTGGTGCCTCCGGGGGTGCTAGCGGGGCGCAATGACGTTTTTGCCTGGGAGAGGGGGTTGATTGTGCCTCCTGGGAAATTGACCCAGAGGTTTTGTGGGGGCGCTGTGCCAGTAGCACCGCGCCAAGTGATTAGCACCCCGGGCAAGCGCACGCCTGGTGGAAATTTGCCCACGGGGCATGAAGCTAGCGCACATCCGCTGCCGAGGCACCCCTTAAAGGGGCGGCTTTTAGTGCCCCTGGCTGCCATGCTTTTGTGTCCGCCGACTCTTCCATCGGTCCGACAACGTCTGCCCTCATGACGACCGGATGGATGCCGGGCTGCTGGCCCGGTTGATTGCCTCCCTGGTGGCCCAGTGGCTGGCAGAGTGTACAGCGGCCCTCCCCTTTAAATGAAGGGGAGGGGCGATGTAGCGCATCAGCGTTACGCATAGCGCTGGCCTCCTGAGCATGATGCTGCACTCAGCACCGCGCTCTCGACCAGGTGCGCCCCTCCAAGGACGCAGAGCCCCGCAGACGGTGCTCCGCTCTCTTGGCGGGGCGCACCTGCCCAATTCTGCGTCGGGGACGGGACTTCCCCGTGGGCCAATAAATGTCCCTGCCTGGAAGATTACCATCCCCGATCAGGGCGCTGGCCAATTTCGGCCCCTCAGACTGTCCAGGTTAATATATTCTATGTATATCTAAGGTATTTATAACCACAGTTATTGAATAACAGTGACCATGAACTTCATAGAACCAGGCCATATAAAAATATCTGGGGGGTAATTTTGGTGAAACAGTGAAAACAGGCACTCAATAGGTTCTGTGCTGATAAGGTACGCCTGTTTGTAAGTCTGGTTTTAGCATGAAAATGTAGTCCTAATTGCTGATTACCAGACTTTGAACTTGCCTGGAGCTGCTAAACTGAACCTGCAGGTTTAGCATTGAAGCGCTGATCAGAATCAATTCTTGTGGAGCAATCGATGTGGGCTCCTCATAACCACTTTCACTGAAGGTGTGGACTACTCTGGCTGGCACACAGCAGCAAGCTTCACTATGGCTCAGGGACTGATAAGAGGGTGCACAGGTTCTCAGATGCTGCATTGGAGGTCCTGGTGGAGGAGGTCCAGATGAGGAGTGATGTCCTGTACCCACAGGGGGGAGGGCAGAACGACACCTCCCACTCCTGCGCCTCCTATCCCTCTCTCTTGCAGCAGCTGGTGTTGCTCTGCATGGCCTCATGTCCTCCTCCCATTCCTCCTGCGGACCCCTAGCAAGATGCCAATGACCAAGCACTCCCATTCTGCTGGTGTCTCCTACACAGTGTTCAGTAAGGTAGAGTAGCATAATACTTACTGTTTAGGTGAAGTCCTCAGAAAATTTCTGGAATAAATATTGATAGAGTGATGGTGGAGTCTTGACAAACTGTCTGAGAAAGTCTCCCGATGTGCTTCAAAAGTGCTCTTCAAACCTCCAGCAGCAAGTGAACAATAAAAGGTGTTATATCTTTAAATAGCGCTCGAAATCCTCTGCAATGACTAGTTTACTCCCAATCAGCTGTTCACTGTTAGGAGAAGGCATTAGGTCAAGCACTAGCAACCAAAATGCCGTGCAGATTTCTTAATGAGAGCTAGCAGGCAAATTAAGTGGCAATCAGCTGATTAACAATCCCCCGAGCACCCGTTCCAAGAGCTGGCTTCAGCGCCTTTACCAAGATGGCGTCTTGCGCTAAACATGGGTGAAACCCGCGTTTCAGCTTAAGACCCCATCTTGGCCACCTCAGAGGCTCTTTAGCAACTAAAGTATCCATGGAAAATTGCGCCCCCCCCCACCTTCCGCCCTGTGTTAACCTCACTACGACCAGTTTAAAAAGGATATTGGAGCAGTCTTTTACTCATATTTCTGCACTTTATATGTACGTCCATGCACAATTTATAGGGATCTTGGCTGCATTTTTTGTTGTGACACAGAGCTTTATTTGTGATGAATGCTATCCATATAATTAAAAGTCTTTCATCTAGCACATGTCCATCACACTCCAAAGTGTATGCCACATTGTCAATCAGATTTGCTTGATTGGCTTAAATATCATATTCATAAAGGAGCAATAAAAACGGTTAAGCAAACAAAGCTGATTGCCTGAAGGTAGAAAAATTATTAATGAAGATAAAACAATACTGCAAAAAGACACTAATAAATACCTAACAAGGAGAAAGGAAATCTAGGAAATAGCTTTTTTTTTGCAAAATGCTTTCAGCCTAGGTTTTGCTTCCTCATTAATCCAAGGATATATAACAAAACTTAAATTCCTGGCACCGGGGGGAAACCCGCATTTAATCATTTACAATGCAATCACTAAACCTACCTGTACAGTTTCCACTCTGTGTTTGAAATCTCTGCAACAACATCACTGACCTGCCTCTCTCTCTGGGGCTTGAGATCTGCAATATTGGGGAATATATATTGTCCTTATTGAACAGAAGGTTCAACCAGGCAACTTACTCCCTGAATGTGCCAGTGCCATCTATGTGTGGCATATTGCAGGTTCAAATTTCAGTGCCTGTTATACACCTTGCCCATCAGTGCCTGTTATACACCTTGTCCAATGGCACCTGTTATACACCTTGTCCATCAGTGCCTGTTATACACCTTGTCCAATGGCACCTGTTATACACCTTGTCCATCAGTGCCTGTTATACACCTTGTCCAATGGCACCTGTTATACACCTTGTCCATCAGTGCCTGTTATACACCTTGTCCAATGGCACCTGTTATACACCTTGTCCATCAGTGCCTGTTATACACCTTGTCCAATGGCACCTGTTATACACCTTGTCCATCAGTGCCTGTTATACACCTTGTCCAATGGCACCCGTTATATACCTTGTCCATCAGTGCCTGTTATACACCTTGTCCATCAGTGCCTGTTATACACCTTGTCCAATGGCACCTGTTATACACCTTGTCCATCGGTGCCTGTTATACACCTTGTCCAATGGTGCCTGTTATACACATTGTCCAATGATGCCTGTTATACACCTTGCCCATCCGTGTCTGTTATACACCTTGTCCAATGATGCCTGTTATACACCTTGCCCATCCGTGTCTGTTATACACCTTGTCCAATGATGCCTGTTATACACCTTGCCTATCAGTGCCTGTTATACACCTTGTCCAATGATGCCTGTTATACACCTTGTCCATCAGTGCCTGTTATACACCTTGTCCAATGGCACCTGTTATACACCTTGTCCATCAGTGCCTGTTATACACCTTGTCCAATGGCACCTGTTATACACCTTGTCCATCAGTGCCTGTTATACACCTTGTCCAATGGCACCTGTTATACACCTTGTCCATCAGTGCCTGTTATACACCTTGTCCAATGGCACCTGTTATACACCTTGTCCATCAGTGCCTGTTATACACCTTGTCCAATGGCACCCGTTATATACCTTGTCCATCAGTGCCTGTTATACACCTTGTCCATCAGTGCCTGTTATACACCTTGTCCAATGGCACCTGTTATACACCTTGTCCATCGGTGCCTGTTATACACCTTGTCCAATGGTGCCTGTTATACACATTGTCCAATGATGCCTGTTATACACCTTGCCCATCCGTGTCTGTTATACACCTTGTCCAATGATGCCTGTTATACACCTTGCCCATCCGTGTCTGTTATACACCTTGTCCAATGATGCCTGTTATACACCTTGCCTATCAGTGCCTGTTATACACCTTGTCCAATGATGCCTGTTATACACCTTGTCCATCAGTGCCTGTTATACACCTTGTCCAATGGCACCTGTTATACACCTTGTCCAATGGTGCCTGTTATACACCTTGTCCAATGATGCCTGTTATACACCTTGCCTATCAGTGCCTGTTATACACCTTGTCCAATGATGCCTGTTATACACCTTGCCCATCCGTGTCTGTTATACACCTTGCCCAATGATGCCTGTAATAAACCTTGTCCAATGATGCCTGTTATACACCTTGCCCATCAGTGCCTGTTATACATCTTGTCCAATGATGCCTGTTATAAACCTTGTCCATCAGTGCCTGTTATACACCTTGCCCATCAGTGCCTGTTATACACCTTACCCATCAGTGCCTGTTATACACCTTGCCCATCAGTGCCTGTTATACACCTTGCCCATCAGTGCCTGTTATACACCTTGCCCATCAGTGCCTGTTATACACCTTACCCATCAGTGCCTGTTATACACCTTGCCCATCAGTGCCTGTTATACACCTTACCCATCAGTGCCTGTTATACACCTTGCCCATCAGTGCCTGTTATACACCTTGTCCGACATTCCTATCCCTTGAAGTCAACAGAAAAGAAAATCGGACGATGTGTAAAATGGGCGGCCACTCTGCTAGTACTTGTTTTCTACCTCCGCTGAAGTTGTATTTTACCTCGCCAAACTCTCCTACTTCATTGTTTTCATTTACAGAAATAAAAAAATTAATCGCTGAAAATTATAACAGGCACATTAGGATCCTTTAAAAAATATTAATTACGCATTGCACAATGATACAAAGGCACCAGTGGGATTCAGTACAGTTCCACCCTCTAAAGGGCAGTTGATGCAGTTCATTCACATAAATAACAACTGCATATTTGCTCCCCGAAACAGTTATTAGATATAAATACTTTAATTTTAGGATGTGAAATAATGCAGATTGAGGAGAGGGTGATGTTATTGAAGGACATACCGTGCAGTCACAGCTTCAGTGAAGTTGACATTCCTCAATTCCACACCAGTGTAAACATTGATGGCAGTCTTTGCTCAACACCATGTGAACTTATTGAATGATGAAATCTGATTGGCTTTTAGATTCCTTCAATTTTTCAATACCTTTTATTCCAAACAATCCCCCGTTTTAGAAAAGAAACTATTAGGAAAAATTATCAATTTGCTGTGCAGATGTAAAACTGGTATTATGGCTGGACCACTTGCCCTGTGTCCGCCCTCTCCCCCCCCCCCCCCACCCCCCCGCACCGGTGATCTCTTGTTCTCCCTTCTCTCCATTCCCTGGCTGTGGCCTTGTACAGCAGGCTTTCTCACTTACCAGCCTCTCAATCTGGCCGTCGGGAAACAGATTACAAAAATTCGAATGAGGTTCTGTAGTTAAATTCAGCTTTTCCCATATTTCCGTCTTTCCCAGCCGCTGATAATCACCCCTGCTCTCTTCCCGTCTCCCCATGATTATAGGGGCCAGTGGGTGTTATACTGAGTGAAGCACAGGCAGGAGGGGAAAGTTGCATTAATAGCATCATATTTGCTAGGAAATTCATAAACACCAAAGCATCTGGAATAGAATCATATAATCATAGAAATATTGAAACGTATAAGATAATGAGGGGGCTCGACAGGGTAAATGCAGAGAGGATGTTTCCACTCATGGAAGAATCTAGAAGTAAGGAGCACAGTTTAAGAATAAGAGGTCACCCAGTTAGAACTGAGATGAGGAGGAACTTCTTCTCTCAGAGGGTTGTAAATCTATGGAATTCTCTGTCCAAGAGAGCTGTGGAGGCTGGATCATTGAATATATTTAAGGCAGAATAGACAGATTTTTGAGCAATAAGGGAGTGAAGGGTTATGGGGAATGGGCAGGGAAGTGGAGCTGAGCCCATGATCAGATCAACCATGATGGCAGAGCAGGCTCAAGTGGCTAAATGGCTCACTCCTGCTCCTATTTCTTATGTTCTTATGTAAATTTACAGCATGGAAAGAGGCCATTTCGGCCCATCATGTCCACGCTGGCCAACAAAGAGCTATCCAGCCTAATCCCACTTTCCAGCCCTTGGTCCGTAGCCCTGTATGTTGCGGCATGAACATCTTTTTCACCATGCTTGAATAGTGACTGTGAGAAGCAGTGTTACAGTCGGCTGCCTGTTATTAGTTCATTGCATATAATCCTACATACTGAATTGCATTTTTTTCTTTGCCATAGCTAAAACTTAATTTGACTTCAGCACATACACTGCATGCTACTTTGCAGCATTTTTCATGCAGTCTTCGTCTGCAGCAGACATTTCATCTATATTGAGCTGAGGCTGTGGAATTCTTTTACTTTACACTGCAGTGAATTGCTGTCAATAATTCAATCGGCGGCCTTGATGGGCCAAGGCCCTGGCTTAGACTTTAAACAGAGCTGAGCAGGACTGAGCAGGTTGTCAAAGTCTGTGGTGCTCTGAATCTCTGACTGATCTATACTGCATGAATTCCCCATCTGCCATTGCTGTATCACTAGAGAAGTAAAGAAAGCAGCCTTAGATGTAGCCTTAGTATTCAGCACCTGTTTATTTGACACATTCTAAAGCACTGCACAAAGATAAATCAGGGATTTTCACATGACTTTACACTTTTCCTTGTGGTAGATGGGCCTTAGAGGGGCCACGATCTAGGCTAAATAACACATGACTGCTATTTATTTATATACCTTGCCATTTTCAGTTTAATTCAACTCCACCCTCCTCTGCTATATTACATTTCATTTCAGGCCATATGTTCCCTGTGTAAAAAAAAAAATCGATTTACGATAGCTGAGGATATATCGCCATGCCAGAATTCAGAGGCATAAAACAAATTCTATTTTTTATGTACGAGTCTAATACCTCAATAACTCAGTTTATTTGCATAGGCTTTTTGTAGTTTTGAGGCTTTGGGCTTTACATTTTGGTAATTTGCAACAGAACAGCCGATTAGATTGCACGTAACTGCGCGAAGCGAGGAAGCCTTGATGTTATAGCTCTGACTGTCATGTTGAAAATAAAGCTTTCACTGCATTACTTAATTCAACAAATCTGTGGGGGAAAAAAACAGAATAACATGCAACTGTTTGGACTGGAAATTGGCCAGCCTTGCACTCGTTTTTTCGGTGATATTTTGCTACTTTTGGCGGAAAAAGGTGATCAGGTAAATTGGCCAAAGTCTTGCGCCGGCTGTTTTGAAATACCGCTGAAAAGCAGACCGCCGGCATGCAAGACGGAAAAAAGCGCTATGGCTTTAAATTGGTCATTTGGGGCACCTGTATTCTGGGTGAAAAAAAACGCCAGAGAAAAGCCTGCATTGCCGCCCCAGAAACAGCAGTGAGTATGAAGACCTGCAAAAAAGGTAAGTTAAAGTTTTTATTTTTTAATTCATTTTCAGCGATTCGTTAGATAAGTGTCTTGTGAATGTTTTGTGATTTTTTATTTTTTGTTTTTTGCAATTTATTTTGTGTTTTCCCCCCCTCCCAGGGTCTGTCTTTTTAGCCGTGATCGGCTGCAGGCTAAAGTTGGCAAGGACCGTGGTTTCCGCCGCGAATCTTTGTGCAGCGTCAATTTTTACCGCTGGGCGCATTTTTTTTGCCAATTTTAGGCCTTTAAAAAATGACGGAGTGAAATATCGCTGTCACCCAAAGACCAATTTCTAGCCCTTTATCTTTAGTTGCATGTGCCAACCATTTCATGATGTCTCACTGTTGAGTGAGTGAGGGACTGGGTGTGTGAATGAACGTATTTCAGCAGTGTCCTTATCTGTGCAGATGAAAAGAGTCTAAAAGGCTTACAAATTGTTTGTCATATTGCTGACTCGACCTCCTTGAGGGGGCCTTGTTGTAACATATGTTAAAAATATTATCATTGAGGTAATCTTAGCCCTCGAAGGGTTAACTTCAAAGGTCGGTGGTTTTGGAAAATGTAGATTCGGATCGAAATGGGGTGCATAAATCAGTGCCTTTCCAATAATGGAAGCTAGTTTGGAGATTTCAGTGATTGGTCAGGAGAACTCCATTCATTTGAACTCAGCAGTAGTTGCCAGGATCGTCTGGTGAAATTCTTCCTCCTGGGATCAGATTAACAAATATGAGAGAAAAAAGCCCATGTCAGGATCAATCAGGTTCACTAAAGGTTACAATAAGGCAGGTCTTGGCCTGAGCTGGGAATTAAAATATTGCAATCAAGAGCTGACCTCGGAGGAAATAAAATAAAAAATGAATCTTTTGTCCCTAACCGTGAGTGTGCGTTTGTTGTTTGTGTTTTACAGGAAGCGTTGTAGGAGAGGTTATTTTAAAAATTTGGAATTGCTATTTTTATTCAGTCACCTGTATTCTGCAAAGTTATCCAACTTTTTGATTTGTGATTGGCCTTCAAGGATTGGTGAAGCATATGTAAGGGCACATTATTCAGTTCATTTGTCAAGGGTGGCGCATTGTTATATCCTCTGGGTTATGCTATCATATAAGTAAATTATGGGCAGTGTGACTCCAAAATTTAACCCTGCTTACAGGAACGACTGAAGCCGCCGAATCTAAGAAAGTATCTACGACAAACCCAAATTTGTGCCTGTTGGTTTTTCGCTATTAAACCTATTAGGCATTACATTAGACTCAGCAAAGAATTTGGATAGAATGCTTTACTATAGCTGGGTGCAACACAGATTTGCCTTCTGGTGCCATGATGTGTATTGTTCTCATGTTCTTGTATAGTTAGGCGTTTGTGTAAGCTGCATCCCACCTGTCTTCACTCTGGAATTAGCTGTATATTCCTCATTTTGATATATTTTTCATATAAAAATGCATCAATCCGGATGCGGGTTTCATAGAAATGTTGTAAGAGTGCAAGTACTTGCTATTGTTTTCCCTCACGTGTAACCAGGCAACAGTGAATTCCAGTGAGGTGATACAAAGATATTGCAATGACATCTTTGTTTTGTGCAATTAGAATTTACAGAGCAGGGGAGGGGGATTTTCCCCAGATACTTTAGGTGCTAAAGAACCTCTGTGGTGGCCAAAATGGGGTCTTAAGCTGCAACGCCAGTTTAGCTTGCGTTTAGCGCAAGACACCATCTTGGTAAAGACATTGAAACCAACGCTAGGAATGGCTGCCCGCAGGATTGTTATGGGGCTGATTGACCATTAAAATTGCCTGCCGGTGCTCATTAAAAAGGCCGCATTCCATTTTGGTGGGTAACGCCTCAATTAATGACCTCTCCAAACAGCGGCCAGCTGAACAGGAGCAAACAAGTTGTTGCAGGGGATTTTGAGCGCTGCTTAAAGCCATGCGTGGCTTGCAATGGTCACTTGCAGACTGAGATCGCCTGACTACATTTTGTTATGACTTCACTAACATTCTATCAACATTTTTTCAGAAATATTTTCTGAGGATTTCACCCTAAAAGCATGAGTGCTGTGCTAGTGTACCTTACTGAACACTCCTTATAGGAGTCACCAGGAGGAAGGTAGTGCTTGGTCATGGCCATCTCGCTAGTGTGATATCTTTTTTATGACATCACAAATACACAGACTTCAAGATGGCTCTGCATGAACGTCATGTGGCCTTGTCACAAGATTCTTTTATTGTATTTACAGCAGCAGTTGCATTACCACAATAGTCCACTAGGTGGAGCACTATTACAGCTAGGGGTTCCCATTGCTATGCACGATGAATGAGAGGAGGAGACGAGGCCAGGCAGAGCAGCACCAGCTGCTACAGGAGAGAGACACACAGAGGGTGAGGAGGGCTCTCTGCAGGAGGCCCTATCCACCCAGGGTCTTCAGAAAGTGCTATTCCTACATTCCCATGACCCAAGACTAGTGCATGAGCAGGCTGCGCTTTACCAAGGAGTCCGTCACAGAGATCTGTGGCCTCTTGGAACGAAGACTCAGACATCGCAGCACAGGCAGGATTGCATTGCCTGTGGCAGTCAAGGTCACAGTAGCACTTAATTTTTATGCTACATGATGAAAAGCTAAAAGCAGTGGAAGTCCCAAGAGACTTGGGGGGAGGGGATAAAGGTACATATATCATTGAAATGACATGAACAGGTACAGAAAATAATCAAAATGGCTAATGGAATGCTGGCCTTTATAGCTAGAGGACTAGAATACAAGGGGGTAGAAGTTATGCTGCAGCTGTACAGAACCCTGGTTAGACCACAGCTGGAGAACTGTGAGCAGTTCTGGGTACACCACCATAGGAAGGATATATTGGCCTTGAAGAGAGCGCAGAGTTGGTTTACCAGAATGATACCCGGACTCTATGGGTTAAGATTACACAAATGAGGGTTGTATTCCCTAGAATTGAAAAGGTTAAGGGGTGATCTGATTGAAGTTTTTTAACATATTATGGGGAACAGATAGGGTAGGTACAGAGAAACTATTTCCTCATTGGAGAGTCTAGACTAGGGGTCATAGTCTAAAAGTTAGAGCCAGATCTTTCAGGAGTCAAATTAAGGATACACTTTTGCACAAAAGGGTGGTGGAAGTTTGGAACTCTCTTCTGAAAATGGCAATTGATGCTAGATCCATTATTAATTATTAAATTTAAGATTGATACATTTTTGTTAAACAAAAGTATTAAGGGATATGGGTCAATGGGCCGGAATTTTCTTAAAGGACGACGGGTTGGGGGCTGGTCGGGAAACTCGGCAGGGCCTGATTTGAACACGAGGCCTCGGATTCCCACCTGCAGCCAGTCAGATTGAAAGGCTGCCTGCCTGCGAGTGGGTAGGCCTCAGAAGTGAGAGGCCGGTCTGGGGGAGTGATCGTGGGATAGAGGTCGACAACTGGCCAGGGATTGGGGGTGGGGGCAGAAGAGGATCGACCGGGGTCCTGGTATGATTTCCTTCTGTTTTCCATCAGTTGTCCTGAAACATGATTCCTCCGCCTACTGCCAATGCAGATTTCTCTAACCAGGTCCGGATTTTCAGTGCCCTGCTGGGCTCTCTCCCTTCACAACCCCTTTCCTCCATTTTTTGACACAACCTCTCATCTTCTGGGGCTTTTCTTTATCGTGGTTTGGCACCAGTTCATATCAGTTCATGCTAGCTGCTTTCCGCTTCCTGGTTTGCATTGTATCGTGTTTTGCAGATTTATTAATGTCTATGTTAATGAGCTTTAGAATAGACAGTATTTTTCCTCTATCAATTTAACATTTAGAAGCTCACTTATTTAGCAAATTTAAAGTTTAATGTGGTGATACAATTAATGCTAGAATTAAAGCTGCGCATCAGCAAAAAGTTTAGTAAATAATTTGGGACTAGATAACTGGATATAACATTCGTCTTCAAATTGCAGTGCTCTTTAATTTGGGTCTAAGTTTATAAAGGAAAAGTTTCCTTTAATCATTGCATTCAGTCTTATTTTCTTTTCCTGTTGCTTTTATCTATACAATACTTCCTGTGAAAACCAGGGGGCAGAAATTGCCCCCCCACCGCCCGAAATGGGGCGCACGCACCCCGTTTCAATGGTTTTTCCGCAGCTGTGCTTGAGGTTGTCTCTTGAGCGAAATTCTGCTCTTTTGTTGTTTTTTTTCTTATTCGGATCTGGAAGTTGCTCTTAATGGGGACGGTGACTACACTAGAGGGGCGGTGACAACATCTGAGGGTCAGAAGTTGGGGGCGGTGCAGAGTGACCGCCACAATTACATCATCACGGCGCCGCATCACCGTGGCTCTCCCCTTCACTTAAAGGGGGTGAGTCTGCGCGATTTTAAAACTTCAACCCACTGGGCCACCAGGGAGGGCTTTGGCCGGGCCAGTAGCCTGGCACCCTGTTGGCAGTCCAGCCGATCCCGGGGGCATAATTGTTGGGCTGACATGACAGTCGGCCAACAAAAAGGGAAGCCGCACTGCCGTTACAGAAGGCCACTCCGCAGCGTGGCCGCCGATTTGCGGTGGTAACAGGCCTTAACGAAGCGAGCAATTTCAGCCCCATGAACTCCCTATGAAAATTGTAAATGATGCTTGGTCTCTATGGAGCAATTGAGAGCCAAATGGTTCCCATTTCATTGGATGTGCAGTGGGATAATATGGAATTCAAGTAGTTCCCACTTAGGTGAAATATTGCTTCATTTAGAAAACTTCACATCTACTGGCCTCAAAGACAATTGATAGGTTTACATGTGGGAAAGAACTGTGAGGTGCAAAGCTATGTGTTAATAATTAATGTAACAATGGGCAAGTGAACGTGTTTATGGTGAATCTCGGAACGTGAGTAACTTTTTTAAAACGTCATAATTCGCTGGAACCCTGTTTGGGATTTGGGCACCATTCCAACTGTTACCCCAATGTTACCCCAATACACAAAAATTATTTTCTAGCTATCTGTCAATAGATTCTTCTGACCCCCACCCCTCCTCCACATGTTTCGAAAGATTAAGCAGCTGCAAAAGACTTCACAATAGGCATACCACGCTCTGCATAATACTAGAAGAGGCAGGGTGTTATATACATTTACTTTGTGACCCCTGTTAATCTCCCATTGCAACGAGAGAGATCATTTCTAACAACATGCATCGAAGGGCCGAATGGCCGACTACTGCTCCTATTTTCTATGTTTCTATGTTTCTAAGACTGCAATAGAAGATTTAGACATCGGTATAAATGACTCTCTTCAGGGCCTGTGGTCTTGGCGCAACAAGCTATGATGATGATGGAAGAAAAGTAGCTGAGAAAGAGGCTCAAAGAGTTGAGGCAGCATGACACAGGACACTGACAGCGTGATGTCACGAGCACATAAACTCAGTAAAACTCACATTTGAAACCATGCCTGATACGGATGTTAACCTCAGAGGGTATTTCTGACTAATTCAGATTTTGACAATGGCTTTTTGACAATGGTGTTGGATGCTGCCCAAACTGATACCATGGTAAAGATGGGCAAATTAATCTTTGTTACTCGACATGGCAATGGAGCCATTGCCTTTTCCGTTGCATGTAGAAATGAGCGGCCACACCAGGAATAGGCTCCTCTTCAGTAAGCCTGGTGGTAAAATGTTGGGGATCTCAGCTCGATAACTGAGTTCAAACCCAGTCTCAACTGAGATTCACACTTCCTTCCCCTCCTTACACAAGTTTTGGTGGTTCATGCCATTTCTGATAGAGCAGCAGAGTGCTCTATATCACACCCCACACAGTTTCCTGAGTATATAACAAAAGCCCACTAAACTAATGTTTCTACATTACAACAGTGACTACACTTCAAAAGGTACTTCTCTGGCTGTAAAGCACTTTGGGATGTCCTGTACTCATGAAAGGTGCTACATAACTGCAAGCCTTTCTTTGTAAACAGTGATACAGAGATATGCAGTAAATCTTTTCTGAGGGGGGATCAAACCATTTTAAAAATAGCTTATAAAGTTGTAGCACCAAAGGTCAACAATTGGTCAAGCTGCATTTGCACTAGTTTTACGGCAGTTTGCACCATGTAGGCAACTGAGTTTCCCAGGAAATTTGCGGCGTAAGTTCCGGATGGCAATATTGGAGCTGAAACTGATGTAAATTTCAACATGACTTCTGTGTAAGTTCAATCCAGGAAATTCAGGGCCAGAGCATATTGCACAATAATGTGTGGTCACTTTTTCTCCTTGTGTACAGATGTGACTTCTGTTCAATAGATCATCTCGATTCTTCTTACATGAACACATTCTAAGTCTACTTGATGTTCCCTGTACAAAACCATACTACAAGTAGAGCATCATTTGCCCATCCAAGGAGAACTCCCTAAAGTTTCATCGAAGCCTCATAGCTGCTCTGCATCAGATTTGTTGAAGTCAGGATGTCTTCAGACTATAATGCGCAATATTAAATATCAACAATAACAATAACAACAACTTGGATTTATATAGCGCCTTTCACGTAGTGAAATGTCCCAAGGCGCTTCACAGGAGTATTATGAGATTTTAAAAAATTGACAACGAGCCGCATAAGGAGAAAGTAGGGCAGGAGACCAATAGCTTGGTCAAAAAGGTAAGTTTTAAGAAGTTACTTGAAGGAGGAAAGAGAGGTGGAGAGGATTAAGCAGCGAATTCCAGAGCTTAAGGCCCAGGCAACACAAGACACAGCCACCAATGGTTGAGCGATTATAATCAGGGATGCTCAAGAGGGCAGAATTAGAGGAGTGCAGACATCTCGGGGGGATGCGGGGCTGGAGGAGATTACAGAGATAGGGAGGGGCGAGGCCGTGGAGGGATTTGAAAACAAGGATGAAAATTTTGAAATTGAAGCATTGCTTAACCGGGAGCCAATGTAGGTCAGCAAGCAGAGGTGGGTGAGTGAGATTTGGTGGAAGTTAGAACTTGGCAGGCGAGTTTTGGATCACCTCTAGTTCAAAATGAAATAGTAACAATAAGCTCAACTGAGACATGCCTGTTTCTTAACTGTTCAATCTTAACCCAAGCTTGTATTGTACCAAGATAGTTGGATGTAAAGGATGATCAGAAACATGCATATGAACGAACATAAGAAATAGGACCGGAGTAGGCCATTTGGCCCCTTGAACCTGCTCCGCCTTTCAATAAGATCATGGCTGATCTGATTTTGGCCTCAACTCCACTTCCCTGCCTGCTCCCCATAACCCTTGACATCCTTATCTTTCAAAAATATGTCTATCTCCACCTTAAATATATTCAATGACCCAGCCTCCACAGCTCTCTGGGGTAGAGAATTCCAAAGATACACCACACTCTGAGAGAAGAAATTCCTCCACACCTCCATTATAAATAGGCGCCCCTTATTCTGAGATTATGTCCCCTATTTCTAGATTTCCCCACAAGGGGAAAAATCCTCTCAAGGGGAAAAATCCTGTCAAGCCCCCTCATAAACTTATACATTTCAATAAGATCACCTCTCATTCTTCTAAACTCCAATGACTATAGGCCCAACCTGCTCAACCTTTCTCACTTTCCCATTCTTTGTTATTTTACTGAGTATCCCATTTTATTCCTCGTTCAGAGCATAAAGGGACATCCTAGCGATTCCTGCTGTCCAGTTGCCTATTTACCAAACATGAAAGGACTGAATAGGATCTTGAGAGTTGCTTCAAAATTCTGTTTATTTTAAACAGCACTGAAATTAACAGGAAAGTGGCTTTTAATATTTTTAGGATCATTAACTCTTGTGAAAAAACAAAAGGATATATTTTTTTTAAAGTGTTAGCTTTGTGAGAACATATAACCTGTGATATTGCGCAAAGATAAATGGTGAAGAGCGCACTGTAAAACATGAATATTTTGACAAACTGCCATAATAGTGAACACTATTCCATAGGGCCATTCTGCAACACTATCATGCTACTTGAGGGCCAGGAAAGAAGCATGTATGGTCACAGACTGCGAGGCTCCAGAATCAAAAATTGGTTCCAGCAGTTCTGTTAACAATATAAGACGGCATAGATATTTACTGGAAATAGGCATCTGCTGTCCCTTGCTGCTAATTTATTTATTACCATTCACCTTTCCAGGAAAGTTGAACCTGCAATTAAAGAAGAGAAATGCAGAACAGCATCGCACTGGTCTGAAAAAGAAAAATAGGCTAATGGGTTCAGATGAAGGAATTTAGCTGAAAAGTTAATCTATTTTTCTCTTTCACTTGCTGACCAAGCTGCCATACATTGGCTCCATTTTCTACATTTTATTTCCGATTTCCAGCAACGCAGCTCTTTTTCTCTTATCTTCGCGGATGATTTGCATTTCTACAGCAGACTGAGCAACAGTATAAGAGAAATAGGAAACAAAGTTTTGCATATGAAACCCATGAATGCGATGCATTTAACTCACCAGGATGACAGTAGCAATTGCTACATAAGAACGATGCAGAATGAGAATACAGGAAAAGTCAAATGTTCCAGAAAAATAATTATGATAAGCATTTACTTCAGTTAACACTCGTGTGTTCTGACTGATGCCGCAATATTCATTACTGAGCTAACCTAGAAATATAGACAGACAGACTTGCATCTAACAAACACTTTATCATACTATTGAAACATTTCAAAATGCCACACATAATTAATTACTTTTGCAGTGTAGTGACATGTGCACTGCGATAATTAACTATTTGCTCTGCACGGAGATTAATAACTATTTAATCCATTTTTTGCTACTTTTAGTTGAGAGAAGAATATTGGCCATGACTGGGGGAACTCTGTGCTTGACTTTGAATCATACCATTGAATCTTTAATGCCCACCTAAGCAAGCAAACAAGACCTCAGTTTACTGTTTCATCTGAAGAATGACAATGCAGCACTGCCCAGGATTCCACTGGAGTGTCTGCCTAGATTATATACTCCAGTCGTGAACACCCATATATGATGGAATATAGATATTTCAAAAAAATTAAAATGTCCTTCTGGGGATTAACGATTTTATTTGATTTTCTCCATTTCATTTCCTTCATCCTTCTCTACCTGGACATTTTAGTTTGGGGAAGTCTTCATAATATTCACTCATTGGACAATGAGCATATGCTGAACAATATTTTCCTCATTTCTGCTAAGATGGACCACATCACTTCCTTATGGAATCTTTTAAGTCAGGCTGAGAAATGATGAAATTCAACCAACTAAAACAGAAGAATTTGAATGGCATCAATCCTGGAACTGGACCTCAACAACAACAACTTATATTTATATAGCGCCTTTAATATAGTAAAATATCCCAAGGCACTTCACAGGATTTGACATCAAGCCACATAAGAAGATATTAGGGCAGATGACCATAAGCCTGGTCAAAGACGTAGGTTTTAAAGAGTGTCTTAATGGAGCAAAGAGAGGAAGAGAGGAGGAGAGGTTTAGAGAGGGAATTCCAGACCGTAGGCGGGCAGGGACCAAAAACAATGGCTTCAGTCTTCCCAATATTTAATTGGAGGAAATTCCTGCTCATCTATTCCTGGCTGTTGTACAAGTAGTCTGACAATTTAAAGACAATGAAGGGGTCGAGTGAGGTGGTGGTGAGGTAGAGCTCGATGTCGTCAGCGTACATGTGGAAATCGATCTGTGTTTGTGGGTGATGTCACCGAGGGATAGCATATAGATGAGAAATAGGAGGAGGCCCAGGATAGATCCTTGGAGGACACCAGAGTTAGCGATGTGGGAATAGGAAGAGAAATCATTGCAAGTAATTCTCTGGCCATGACTGGATAGGTAAGAATGGATCCAGGCGAGTGCTGTCCCACACAGCTGGATGACGGCGGAGAGGCGTTGGAGGAGGATGCTGTGGTCAACCATGTCAAAGGCTGTAGACAGGTTAAGAAGGACAAGGAGGGATAGTTCACCACATTCAGAGTTACCTAGAATGTCATTCCTGATTTTGCTGAGTGCCTTTTCGGTACTGTGGCAGGGATGGAAACCTGATTGCAGGGATTCAAACATGGAGTTCCGGGAAAGATGGGCACAGGTTTGGGAGGCGACAACACGTTCAAGGACTTTGGAGAGAAAAGGGAGATTGGAGATGCCCTTTTGCCTGGGCACATTATACTCAACCACTTGCAGCACTTGATCAATCCTCAAAGTGTTTATATTTTCACTTACCTTAAGCTATAGTTTATAGGATAGCCTCCCATCCCCCATCCTATTGAATTTTCACATACTCCCTTCTGCTCCGATTGGATTATGTAAAACATAAAAATCCTATCGGATTTACAGTCTGTGTGTCTCTAGTGTGGGAGTCTGTTTAATTTGATCCCAAAGTATATTAGGATTTTCAGAAGTGGACATTCTATAAGATGTTTTGATGAAGCAAAGTGACTTGAATATTTTCAAGCAATATATTTTGTAATCTCGGATATTTTCTCAGTGGATTTAATTGCAATATTCTTTCCCAGCCTCATGCACAGAACGCATAAGACACAGAAGATTTTTCAATGCTGATGATGTAGATGATGAAAGCGATATTAGTTTTGGCAGAAGCGTCATGCTTTCCATGTATCCCTGTGTAACTATAATGTTGGAATGTAAATAGCCTTCTTGCTGTAGAAACCCATTGCAGCCCAGCATTTGGTAAATGGGAGACACCAACACATAGATGCGGATAACCTGGAACTTTTTTTTTTAAAAAGCTTTGCTGTAGGGCTGGTTTTAATGAGCGTGTCTCTAATGAGTAGTCCCTGCAACTAGCTTGAGGCGTGAACATACGAGACCGGGGCTCTGCTAAATTTTTGATGTGATTTGTGTTGGTTTTATTAGAAAACCGATGGTACAGAGTGCAAAGGTTTTTTTTAGAACGTCGTTTGTATTTATCTTGTCAGCAGCAGAACTTGTGATCACGTATTTACATGATTGTTGATGGGAAGTCAGCAAATGCTGTAATGATGTTGAGGGCTGTGACAAGCTAGATGTATATTGATAGGTCCTTTAAGCCAGCACAGGGATCTGAAGACAGTGCTGAATTCTTACTTCTTAAGACTCTGGCTAGACATCTTCCTCATATTCCAGTTTCCTAATCCAGTACAGCAACAATAGGATTCATTTAAGCACCGGGACACTGGACTCCAAATTGTTACCTAATTTATACCATCTGGGTATAGTTAAAGGAGCTAATGTACAACAACAACAACAACTTGTATTTATATAGCGCCTTTAATGTTGTAAAATGTCCCAAGGCGCTTCACAGGAGTATTATGAGATTTTAAAAAATTGACACCGAGCTGCATAAAGAGAAAGTAGGGCAGGTGACCGATACCTTGGTCAAAGGGGTAGATTTTTTAAAGTTTCTTATAGGCGGAAAGAGAGGTGGAGAGGATTAGGCAGAGAATTCCAGAGCTTAGGGCCAAGGCAACACAAGACACGGCCACCAATGATTGAGCGATTATAATCAGGGATGCTCAAGGGGGCAGAATTACAGGAACACAGACATCTCGGGGGGATGTGGGACTGGAGGAGATTACAGATGTAGGGAGGGGCGAGGCCATGGAGAAATTTGAAAATAAGGATGGAAATTTTGAAATAGAGGCGTTGCTTAACCGGAAGCCAATGCAGGTCAGCGAACATAGGGGTGATGGGTGAGCGGGACTTGGTGCAAGTTAGGACATGGGCAGCCAAGTTTTAGATCACCTACACGTAGTGTAGAATGTGGGAGACCAGCCAGGAGTGCGTTGGAATAGTCAAGTCGAGAGGTACGTTCGTGTGGTTTACATTAGTGTAAGTTATCAGTGATGCTTAGCTTTAGCTTTAGCATGAGTGAAAAATATCCAGCAATATAATTGCACATAGCAGCACAAGTACCCTCCATAATGAAACATGCTTCATATTTGTGAGACCAGTCAAGCCTTAAGCAGATGCAGCGGTAATATAAATAAAGTCACAGATGAAATGTCATTTTTACGAGGAAGCCATGGAATAGAAATATATTATACTTCAAAGGTAATAGATCATCATTTTTCAGGATGTTTTGAGCATTTTTGAAAATATGAGTTACTTTTAATGTTTATTTCAGTGAAAGTTTGAAAAAAAAGTAGCTAGGTAAAATGTCTAGGTAATCAAAAAGCCCTACCTCACAAAGGGGTGATTTTTATCAGCCCATTCTCCTGTACATGTTGAAAATTGGGACAGATTAAAATTATTGGCCAGCTGAGGCCCACCTGACTTGATTTTTAAGGGACTCTCCGAATCGGTGACCATCGCTCATGCCGTCCGGACACGTCAAGGCGCACCATCTTGCCGTCTGGAGGAGGCGGGGGTCCCCAATGGAGTGCACTCTATGCGGGAATCCTTCCTCTATTTATTGGGGACTTGGCCTGGAGGGTGGTGCACGAGGCAGTCCCATGTAATAAGTTTGTAAATTGGTTCACGGGTTTCCAGGCCGCCTGCAATTTCTGCGGTCTGAAAGAGTCCATGTTCCACGTTTTTATGCTGTGTGTGAGCTTGCAACCCCTATTACATTATCTGAAGGGGCTGCTCCTCAAATTCTGGTTGCACTTCAGTCCCACACTCCTGATCTTTGGGCACCCTGGGCGGAGGGGAGCGGGCAGTTTGGAAGGCCACCTCGTAGGACTGCTTCTGGGCATGGCCAAGGGGGCCATCAGCCGGTCTAGGCAGCGGGCGGTCGAGGGAGACATTCAGCCCGACTGCCTGCCTCTTTTCCGTGGTTACATCCGAGCCAGGGTGTCCCTAGAGATGGAGCACAGGGTGACCACCGGTATGCTCGTGGCCTTCCGTGAGAGGTGGGTGTTGGAGGGACTGGAGTGCATCATCGCCCCCGGCAACCACATTTTAATTTGAACCATTAATGTTAAAAGTTTAATTTGTTTAATTTGTCAGTTTTAGTGCCCTTTTAATAAGGGGGCACTTGAACTATGGTTTAACAAAAATAATATAGAGCTGTTGAGTTGGGAGAGGCTTAGCCAGCCACGTGAGCGACACAGCGGGCTGGAGCCGGCAGCAGGGCAGGGACCCGCCACCAACATCGCCCGCCACGGACCCGCCTCCATCTCTTGCGCCCCGAAGATTGTGACGTCATCCAATGCGCAGCGCCCCGTTATCACCCCGGATGTAAAATTTTCTTCCACCCCGTGAGTGTCGCCGGGCATCAACAACGGCAGCTGCAGGAGGCGTTGTCACCTCGGCTGGCCGCTTGGGGAGCGGTAATTAAAGGCAGTGGTGGTCAGGTAAGGCAACATTTAATTATGTCCGCAGTGTGTTGCAATTTGCTTTTCTTGGACCCCGCAATTGCTCAGCCTCGCACTCGCTGAGTGCTTGGGACAGCTCTGCGCGTATCGCGGGTGCCGTCGACGACCATTCCCAGCGTTAAGCCTTCGTTCAGCGCAGCATTGGCCCTTGCCTTTAAAGGGAGGGAAGGAGCCTGTAAAACTGGCAGTGCTGCCCCGAACATTGCTCAGCGCTCTGCCGATACCACCCCTCTCACTCCCTTTAGCGCTCTAAGGGAAGTGGCAGCACTTGATTTAGCACTCCTCTTCCTTCTTGGAGCGCTGAAGCGGACGTTCCCATTAGAATCAATTGTGTAACGCCTGGTGATGCTTTGTCGCTCCCACAAATGTTACCAGCAATTTTGAAGGCGAATGGAATGTTGGCCTTCATTGCGAGAGGGATGGAGTACAAAAGCAGGGAGGTCCTGCTGCAACTGTATCGGGTATTAGTGAGGCCGTACCTAGAGTACTGCATGCAGTTTTGGTCACCTTTCTTAAGGAAGGATATACTAGCTTTGGAGGGGTTACAGAGACGATTCACGAGGCTGATTCCGGAGATGAGGGGGTTACCTTATGATGATAGATTGAGTAGATTGGGTCTTTACTCGTTGGAGTTCAGAAGGATGAGGCGTGATCTTATAGAAACATTTAAAATAATGAAAGGGATAGACAAGATAGAGGCAGAGAGGTTGTTTCCACTGGTCGGGGAGACTAGAACTAGGGGGCACAGCCTCAAAATACGGGGGAGACAATTTAAAACCGAGTTGAGAAGGAATTTCTTCTCCCAGAGGGTTGTGAATCTGTGGAATTCTCTGCCCAAGGAAGCAGTTGAGGCGATGCTCATTGAATATATTCAAATCACAGATAGATAGATTTTTAACCAATAAGGGAATTAAGGGTTACGGGGAGCAGGCGGGCAAGTGGAGCTGAGTCCACAGCCAGATCAGCCATGATCTTGTTGAATGGTGGAGCAGGCTCGAGGGGCTAGATGGCCTACTCCTGTTCCTAATTCTTATGTTCTTATGTTCTTATGTAACTGCGGCGCTAAGTATCTTAAAAATTCATGTCAAACTTCTTCTCCACAAGAGTTCACATGGTCCACCTTCAGAAAGATTAGAGAAACATGGTGGCACCTGCAAAAGACAAGGTGGTACTATTGTTCCACCCATGGCCCCGCCATTGTATCAGTAGATATAGGTGTGGGTGTGTGAGTCCATTCCAAGCAAAGTACGATACTCTGACTGTTTACGGAGCTGACATCAAAAAACCCCAGAAGGTATTTACAGCAGAATTTGTACCAGTTGCTAGCAGTGACCCAGGATACCGAGCTGCACTGTTGACAGAGGCAACTCAAATCATTGAATATTTAAAAGTGAACATCAGAGAAACAGTACTATCTAAAAATGACCAGATCAAAAGAGGCAGAAATTGAATTAATAGGATTACCAGCCGAGGAGAATCAACATCAGCATGAAGCTGAAGGAAAGCGAAGGAGAGAGTTTCAGCAAAAAGAACATTCGATTCAATTACAGTTTGAACAGAATAGACAAAAGGTAGAGCAACGTAAATGGGAAAAGGGAATGATGCGATTTGATGCGACCAACAAGGAGAAATAAAAACATAAGAAATAGGAGCAGGAGTAGGCCATCTGGCCCCTCGAGCCTGCTCCGCCATTCAATAAGATCATGGCTGATCTGATCCTGGCCTCAACACTTCCCTGCCTGATCCCCATAATCCTTGACTCCCCTACCATTTAAAACTCTGCCTATCTCCACCTTAAATATAATCAATGACCCAGCCTCCACAGCTCTCTGGGATAGAAAATTCCACAGAGCTACAACCCTCTGAGTGAAGAAATTCTTCCTCATCTCCGTTTTAAATGGGCGACCCCTTATTCCGAAACTATGCCCCCTAGTTCTAGATTCCCCCACGAGGGGAAACATCCTCTCTGCATCTTCCCTGTCAAGCCCCCTCTTAATCTTATACATTTCAGTAAGATCGCCTCTCATTCTTCTAAACTCCAATGAGTATAGGCCCAACCTGCTCAACCTTTCTTCATAAGACAATCAACACCAGGCTGGGGAGAGACAGTGGCAGCACAAGACCGATGAGAAGGAAAGGTTTTGCCAGCGTGAAGCAGAGCACAAGAGCGGCGTCACACTCTTGAACATCAGCAGAATGTCTGATAAAACCCGGGGTCCACCATTTTAGTTGCTCAAATTTTATTCGAAATTTTAATAGGGGGTGGATGTGGATAGTTTTATCCAGGCATTGGAATCATTAGCCAGTCGCCACAAGTGGGCCAAAATGGATGTGCCAGCAAACTCATTACATCACAAAATGAAAGACACTCACGGCATTTTATCGCATTGCATCATAGTGTGAATGATGATGTTGTAAAGTATGCTAATCTCATGATTAATGATTCAAAGCCCCTGGCATGTGGGCAGAAATCTAAGAAATGAAAAAAGAACGGATAGTACTTAGAGAGCAACAGTTATTCATTTGAAGACATGCGGCAGATATATCTGGAAGGTAAAGGTCAAATTACTGGGAATGGAATGTAAAACCTTCAATCAGCTAGCACTCGCGATATGGCCTTGTGAGCACAGGTAAGATGCCATACAACTGGGCAATCAGATGCCTCAATCCACCCCAAAAAAAGCCAGAGGAGAGCGCCCAGTAGAAATCCAAGATGTAAAGATGAAGGGTCAATTTTCAGGTGAACGATTCCACTGGACGGAGGTGGGCAGTGTGAGCCCGAAAGCATTGGTCCACGTCCATGGTCAGGTCTTGTTTTCGTAATGCTGAGCAGCTGTGAGTCGGGGGCAGGGTGGTTGGAAATGAACTCCGGCAGCTCCTCCGAGGAGCGGAGTCACAAGTGTTTAAAACTAATGGGAGACAATCACGGGGGGTGAGGTGCATGTTTGAGCGAGCAGCAGGCTAGAAGAATTTTGTGGAATCATTCATGGGGCTCCTGCCCAACAAAAATCCTTTGAAAAAATTTTACATTGGGCTATTTAGTGATTGGCCTAAAGCAGTGCCTTTCAGAGCTGCTAATTAGGGTGCTCAATGCTTAGTACGAATGGCACAGTGTGTGCAGTGCACGCACCATCCATTGGTATGTGAAAATGGTATCAGCATCTTATATCTGGCATTGCACCCTGTAATGTATTTGCTTCACGGGTTCTTTGCTTAAGAATTCATAGCAACACATTGCTATTAAGAACTAGTTGGTTTATTAGCAAAGGTTTAACAATCGCACTACACATTACCGGTTCATCCACCGGCTCACAACCACCTGCCTCATCGTGGATCCCCTGAACCCATCTGTCTGGCTTTATTTGCCAGCCAATTGAAGGAAGCAAGTCTGATGACGCCATTTGATGACACGTCATCAGCCATTTTCCTTAAAGGGACCATGGCCATGGTGATTTTGACAGTTGCGCTGTCAGTGTTCTACCGCATTGAGGTGCTGCAAACACTGACGAGCACTGCACAGAGGTGCAGGGCTGCACCCAGGCTCTCCCATGGCTCCCTCTACATGCTTATGGAGGGAGACACAGCATGCAGGGATGTTCTCTTTCCTCACCATGGGTGGAAGAGACCTCCCCAGGAGACCAATGCAGCCTGGTTGCACATTACACAGGAGGACACAAGCAGGGATGTCGTCAGGAGGATCTGGCTGCAGTGGCGCAAACCTTTCAATGATCTCAGTAGATCACGAAACGTTTATGCAAAGCCCCATTCAACCTCATCCTGCTGTGCCAGTCATCACATCCCCATCACTCTGCCTTCCCTACCCTGCTCCTGCACATCCTTACTCATACCAACTTACCTTGCACCTCCACCCATCCCTCTATTATCACTTCCCCATCTTACAAGCCGCCCCTCATGCTTACCCTCATCCTTGTCTAATCATACCAACTAACACCACACAAGAATAGGCACTTGGGTGTTTAATGCAATGTTCATGTAAAGTTTCTGTTAATGTGGTGTCAAACATTGAATCCTTTATTTTGAACACTTTGCCCTCTTGGACAAATCCGTGTGCACCTTTGGAAGTGGCTTAATGAGTTTTAGTGAATGGTGAGGCATAATGTTACCTCCACAATGGTGATGAGTATGAAAGGAATGTCTTGGACATTTGTAGGAATGCTTTATAGTGTTGGCGTGGGGCGGTGCCAACCTGGCACATCATGTAGCAACTAGTGTGTACAGAACAAGTGAAGTAAACGTGGCCATGATGAGGCCATCCCTGGCGTCCTGGGCAGCAATGTGGTCCTGTGCTGATGCCCCGTGTCCTGTGCAGCATCAAGTGATTGTGGAGAAGGTTGGTGTTATTGTTGGTGCTGCTGGTATTGGGGCTGATCGTGGTGGGATTCTGAGGACCAAGATGAGATAGTTTCAAGGGCACCGATGCTGATGTAATAGATGACAAGCGAACTTGAGATGACAGAAGCGATCTGTCAATGGTGAGAGAGGTTGTTCCAATGAGGTGACATGACAGAGAATTTACTCCAAACATTTGCAACCTGCATAAAGCTCAATCTGTTTCAAATGCTGTAAGAACAGCTTCTTAGCTTGGAAAGTGAACAGCTGTGAGATGGGAGCTTTGATAACACATTTGCAGCTGTCAAATAAAGAGATGATTCCATGGTAACACAACTCCCGACCTCCTTACCTGACATGATCCCCGAGCAGCGTGGACCTCGTGGGTGACCTCGTAAAATGTAACGGTGAGCTCAAAATACTGTTTAATGGGCTGTTATCAGGGTCATAATGACCTGAATTGCCTCCCGCACTGCTGTCTGCTTAGCGCTGACAGACCCGACATCTGGGAAAGGCACATGGTGACGGGTTGACAGCAGGGTCACGACCCACTGTCAAAGAAACATTTTCCCCACCCGACCCACCACATGACCCCCCGAAAAATCCCCCCCCCCCCCGCCATAATTTCAAATGCTTTCTGTGGGAAAATGTTCAAAGCATCCTGAAATATGACACACTGCCAATAATTTGTGTCTATGTCTGGCTGATAACTTTGAACTAGTTTGAAACTTGTTTTTTATTCTTTGGATCTTCTTTGACAAAAGCTTTAAATATTTTGTTTCCCCTTGTGCCTCACTAATTTGTAATTCCTCATTCGTAAAGCTCTCTGAATCACAATCCAAGTATGCATTAAACTGGATATCAGGAATACCATGCAGGTGAAATCAAAGCAACAAGATATGCCTGAAGCAAATCTGCATTGATTCACATCAACAAAAAGGGTGAACTTGTTTCGGAGTGAGACCCATGTCATCGTATTGGAGTAGGTGGGGAGGTGAGCAATTGTGATAACTGCTCCGAGCAGTTGCTTAATATAGGGGCAGATAATAGTTCCACTGCAATCTTTTCAATAACCATACTTAGAACAATATGATTGACATAAAACTGCAGCAGTTCATTCTTTTTTGATAAAAGATCATATCATCAGCACAGACAGTCCCTCGAAATGAGAATGACTTGCTTCCACGCCAAAAAGGGATGAGTTCACAGGTGTTTCAATGAAGGACCTAATATTCCAGATCCCGACCTACATCCTGAAGGGTGGAAGATGCCTGTGTGAGGATTTTTTTAACTTGTGGCGCCGTTGCACACCAGCCACCACACGGGCTTGACAGAACTAGGTCTTGGTCCAGTGGCTAGGATTAACCAAGACGACTGGAGACCTGCTCTGCTGCATGGACCTAGTGCGCACACATATCACAGTGTGGGCTGGCCCTTGCTGCCCCTGGGCCCTCACCTCTTCTGGGCCCCGAACTTACACCTTTCCTCTACGAACTCTCGCCGCTCCCTCATCCCGACCTCGCCACTCCCGTTGTACCTGCCCGCACTCCAATTAGTGACCTGGATTTTGGGTGACATCAAATCCAGCCGTCCTCTTCGTAGCTGTCGCCCTCCTGCAGCAGCTCGCACTGCTCCCTGCATTAGAGGGAGCAATGTGCAGCGGCATGCCGCTGATAAAAGATTGTAGTATCCGACTGCATTGATGGAAGACAGCAGAGCAGAAACCCTGTCTGCCGACATCGATGGTCAATAGATTCCATCCCAAATTGTGAGGATGGTGCTATAAGCATGGCTGAAGGCAGAACATCATGCCTGTAAGGCCTCAATGGGCTCACGTCAGCTCTCAGCAGAATTCCTTGGGCAACTCCCTCCAATGCACTTGATGCAGGGTCTTTGGGCAGAAGGAAGAAGGGCTTCCACCACTATGGCAGGTGGGGCACCTCTGTGTCTTAATGCGTGTATGCTTCCTGACGGCAATATTGAAGGCTTATGAGGCTGTTTAGTGCCTGGAATATGAACCCTGAACCAAATTACTAGGCCATTATCCTCTTTTAGGATAATAACACAAGATTATTTTGTTACCTTTATTCACTGTCAATAGTTTCCACTGATATACCAAAAATTCCCAATCCAAACATAGCTGGACCTTCTTGTTACATCTTCCACAACAATTTGGGAAATCTGGATTTTGAAAGGCTTTGAAGTGGTTCTATCATCACTAGATCCAGAATTGCTCGGACTATACCCAGCCTGCATCCAAATACAGAACTGCTACTTTCCAGATATGCATTAATCGTTGCTTGCCCCTTCACAGGAAAAAATGGCAACAGCAAATTCGGATTTGTACTGAATTTCAAGATACAATCAAAATAGAGTGGAAATAGTTGTTAGTAATAATAAGAAAGAAAGACTTGCATTTACATGGTGTCTTTCACAAACTCAGGATGTCTCAAAGCGCTTTACAGCCAATGAAGTACTTTTGGAGTGTAGTCACTGTTGTAATATAC
Organism: Pristiophorus japonicus; assembly: GCF_044704955.1. Taxonomy (NCBI): domain Eukaryota; kingdom Metazoa; phylum Chordata; class Chondrichthyes; family Pristiophoridae; genus Pristiophorus; species Pristiophorus japonicus. Next base: position 122,137,105 of record NC_091991.1, read on the forward strand.
GATTCACAACAGATAATTTTCGCACAGCAAGCTCCCACAAACAGCACTGTCATAATGACCAGATAATCTGTTTAGTGTTGTTGGTTGAGAGGTAAATATTGGCCAGGACATCGGGGATAGCTCCCTGCTCTTCTTCGAAATAGTGCCATGGGATCTTTTGCATCCACCTAAGAGAGCAGATGGGGCCTTTGTTTAACGTCTCATCCAACAGTGCAGCACTCCCTTACGACTGCACTGGAGTGTCAGCCTAGATTTTTGTGCTCAAGTCTCTGGAGTGGGACTTGAACCCACAACCCTTTGATTCAGAGGTGAGAGTGGAAGACAATTTATCATATCATTTCACTTCTGCTCTTTTAATGCAGATGTTAACTTGTTTAAATAGATTAATACTGTTGTTAAAATAGTGACAAAGTAACATCATATGAATATAGTAAACATTTGTCTGCTATCTTCTACTCTAATGCAGTGAGCCAGCTACAGTTCTCACTGAGGTCAGTGTAGTGGGCGAATCAGAAAAGCGCAATCTGGTCTGATCACCTGTATTAAGACATTATCTGAATGGAAGAATTTGGCTGCTCATTGTTGAGAAAAGGTGTTAGCTGGCACCAAACATGAAACTGCTCAGATTTATACTGATCAGCCATTGTCATATCGGGGGGAATTTTCACATAACAAACCGGGTGGGTTGGAGGCGGGAAAGGGGAAATGAAAGTTGCAAAAATCTAAATCCTGACCATAAGTCACCTCCAACCTGCTCACTTTCACCTTTTACTCAGCTGGGACAGCAGGGGAGGCGGGGTGGGGGTGGCACAAGCAAGTTACCACAAACAGCAGGAGGCGTGTTGGCAGTTTAGATATGACAGTGAGACCTGAAGCCTCTATGTTCACCTGCTTTAGCAGCTTTTATTGCTGGCGGCCAGGGGTCCCACAACTCCGGATTCTCGATGGCTGAATGAGGCGGTCTCAGCCTCAGGGAGCAATCCTCGTGTGCTAAGAACAGCAGTGCTTCCTCCCGCCACCCCCGCGCTCCCCCCAAGTTCCCCCATCATCAGCCTGCCTCTCCCCAGGACCACAGTTCGGAACCCCCCCCCCCGGGATCGTGACACCTCCCCGTGTGATCGGGGATTGGACCACCACCCTAGATTGTGACTCAGCCCGAGGGTCGAGGATCCAACCCACCAAGCTCCCCCCCCACCCCCCCAAGATTGCAACTCAGAACCCCCCCAAGCTCCCCGACCTTGGACCCGGAACTTACCTGTCGCTGCGGCATCCGTGTCCAGCGATCCCTGCCCAACTGGAAGTCAGTCTGTCAATCCTCCCCCTCCGGCTCCCAATACCCCTCTGGTCTACCGACCTCCCCCATCTGACCCTTGATCTCCTTCCTGCCTCTGATCCCACCCCACCTCCCAGTCCCTCCCTCGCTCCCTCCTTTCTGCGGCCTGGTGCCGTGGGCCTACCTGCCCAAAAGTCGGCCTGCCTCTCCACCTGGCTGTCTGCGGGCGGGAAACGGTGATGAGGAGAAACTTCTTCACTCAGAGAATTGTTAACCTGTGGAATTCCCTACCGCAGAGAGTTGTTGAGGCCAGTTCGATAGATATATTCAAGAGGGAGTTAGATATGGCCTTTACGGCTAAAGGGATCAAGGGGTATGGAGAGAAAGCAAGAAAGGGGTACTGAGGTGAATGATCAGCCATGATCTTATTGAATGGTGATGCAGGCTCGAAGGGCCGAATGGCCTACTCCTGCACCTATTTTCTGTTTCTATGTTTCTATTTGAAATGCTAATCAGGTCATATCATTAAATTCAGCAGGACCTGGGTGAAACCCTTTCTACCCCGCACCGCCCACATTCCCTCCCAGAGAGTACAGGTGATTGGTTGCATTCTTGGAATGTGGACAAGACTGACAAGCAGTATTTATTGACCAGCCCTGGTTTCCAAAGGGCATTAAGGATCAACCATATAGTGCAGGAGTGAAGTTACATGTAGGTCAACCACACGATGTGAGACTGGAGTCTTCTGGAGGCCTGTTCAGCTGAGGGTGGCAGGTTCCCTTCCCGGAGGATAGTGGTGAACCAGTTGGGTTTTACGACCATCTAGCATTCTCAGGGTCATTTTCTGATGCTATCCCACAAATGACCAGGTCTATTGAATTCCGTTTCACAACTTGCCATGGCAGGATTTGAGCTGATCTTATTTTGGATATTCAAAGTTTGACCCAAGCTAATCACAATTCTTAAAAATAAAGGCCGATCTAAAACATTAAAATGACTAATAAATTCTGTAGTTCAAGTGAAAGCACCTGCGGCATAAAAATGAGTAATTAATTGTAGTATTGCATTATTAACAATAACTTACTGCTAATAAAAAATAACAATCTCAACTAAAAATACAATCAGATGGAAATTCATTTGGGCCGATTGTCGGGTCGAGAATTGGTGCGGCATAGGCTGCATCCTCCAAACCTGGGAGGTGCAGTGCCCGCCTGAAATTGGGATTGGGTCTTGTTTCAATAAGTTTGGCAAGGTGTTGGCACCTGTCGTGTCTCCACGGGCAGCTCGTCTATTTTAGCTTTTTGAATACTGTGGTGCTTGCCTCGATGGCAGCGTCCTCAGGTAAGGGGGGGCGCTGGAGTGGTGGTGGGGGCGCTGAAGAATTCTAAGCAGAGCAGGCCCAACTTCTGCTCCACTTCATCCCAAAGCAATTTTTGCCAAACGGGCCCAAAACAGGATTGGGCTCCATATCTACATATATAAGGGGCCTAACACCTGTTATAGGTGGCTGCCAGAATGCTTCTAAATTGACCCAACCCAATGTTGGGTCGGATGTCTTTCAGGCATTCTTTGGACGTGGTCCTTCAAATTGGTCCGCTGCACCTATTTTAGGCCCGTCAAATTGGCACAAGAGGTCCAATTTCTATCCGAATGCCTTGAAATGACACCTTTGAGATACAATCATTCTGAATGCCTTCGAGGTTCAGCTGATTCTCTTGGCTGCAGTGGTGTTAGCTGTTTAAAATATATAGGTTTATGCTTCTGCTAAATAGTGGAGAGGAATTTCAGACAAATGTGTTAAGCGTTCCTGCACTAATATTCACAGTATAATTTCAAGGCTTATGTTTTTGGAAGAAAGGTAATGAAAATCAATAGGCCATTCTGTGATTGATGCTAAGCCTGCCATTTTGAGAAGGGTGTGCATCAGGGACCTGCAGTAATGCATTTCCAGCCGCCTATTCTTCCCCACCCCCTCCCCTCCAGCCTACTCCGTTTCCAAGGCAGTGAATTGAACAAGAAGCACGTCTGATGCTAAAGAAGCAGAAATACTGACAGAATTAAGGGTACATTACTGTAATCAAATAACATTGGATTTAAAAATAATATTTAAATATCTATACCCGAAGGAGAGACGATGGCATTTTTCCTATTTAAGCTAACACTGGTGGTAGATTGCTGCTCTAAACATGTTGGTATCAGAATAGAGAATTAAAATGCAGCAACAAAATGGGGGTTTAATTTTTGCTGAAGCATTCGAAATACTGAGCATGGATGTCATGTGAAGTCTGTAGGACTGAGACAATGGGAGGAATTTTAACTCTTCCCCGCCCCCCCACCCACCCCACGCCTACACCCAAATCCAGCAGAAATCAAGCAGTGGCAAGTTAAAGTGGAGTGAGTTTACTGACTGGCATCCTGCCCCAATCTGGCCCATTGCAATTTTAAATTGCAGGCAATGTGGCCACCCAGAGTGGTGGCTTCCATGCTAGGCCAAGCCTGTCAGGGGCTGGACGGTGGACCAGGTATGTGTAAACTCTATATTCCTTTAAGGTTTCCTTGTGGACGAGGAGTGCTCCTCCAGCCTCCACAAGGAAACCTTGCCCCCCATTCCCCTTCCTGCCCTGGACCTCCCTCCATCCCTCTCCTGACTGCAATTCCATTCAGACCACCCTCCTCTGCTTAGTATTGGGGACTGTTCCATTGGGTCCCCGGGGATGACCTCCTGCCACCCAAAATCCAGCTTCTGCCTGCCCACCTGCTGAGTCTGGCTGGGACTAGGAGTACGACCTTCCATATTTAAGTGAGGCCCGGTGGGCTTTTATTTGACAATGGGAGCAAAAGTCACTCCAGGCCTCCCGTGGCACCGGCATGTGAGCCTGCTGTTCACCCTGGTACCCCGGCCGACCCCTCTACCCGCCATACACACACCGGTCCCGCCTCCCATTAAATTACACCCCAGCTTATCAGTGACATTGGAGAAAGCTACAGAATATTTCTCTAAAGAAAAGAAAGACTTGCATTTATATAGCGCCTTTCGCGACCACCGTACGTCTCAAAGTGCTTTACAGCCAATGAAGTACTTTTAAAGTGTAGTCACTGTTGCAATGCAGGAAATGCAGTAGCCAACTTGCGCACTGCATGCTCCCACAAACAGCAATGTGATAATGACCCGATAATCTGCTGTTGATTGTGGGATAAATATTGGCCAATACCTCCCCTGCTCCTCTTCGAAATAGCGCCATTTACTTCCATCTGAGAAGGCAGCCGGGGCCTTGGTTTAACGTCTCATCTGAAAGATAGCATCTCCGACAGTACAAATGACAATCTTTAACCCAGTAAATATTATTTGAATTACAGTTAATGTAACAAGGATACAACAATCCTGATGTAAGTTCTTAAGAGAGAGAACTTTGCGCGTAACATTATCTAATACAGAATTGCTGACCTATATAGATTTGAGCATAGGCACTGATATTTGATAATACTTGGGACTTTTCATGCATATTTAGGCAATCAGATGTTAAAGAGCTGCTGCTGCTGTTAACCCTTGTGTTAGAAGCAAAAGCAACTTATTTTCATGATATTGAGAAGCTGTGGCCAGTTGATCGATGTCGATTAATAATCAGTGGGTAGCACTCTCGCCTCTGAGTCAGAGGGTTCTGGGTTCAAGTCCCATTCCAGGGACTTTAGCATAAAAATCTCGGCTGACACTCCAGTGCAGTGAGGGATCGCTGCACTGTTGGAGGTGCCGTCTTTCAGATGAGACGTTGAATCGAGGCCCCATCTACTTTCTCAAGTGGATGTAAAAGATCCCATGGCACTATTTTGAAGAAGAGCAGGGGGTTTATTCCCGGTGTCCTGGTTGATATTTATCCCTCAATAAACACAACAAAAAACGATGATCTGGTCATTATCACATTGCTGTTTGTGGGAGTTGCTTGTGAGCAAATTGGCTGTCGCATTTCCCACATTACAACAGTGACTACACTCTAAAAGTACTTAATTGGCTGTTATGCGCTTTGAGACATCCGGTGGTCATGAAAGGCGCTAAGTAAATCCAAGTCTTTCTTTAATAATATGACTCGATCGAATCTGAGACCACATGGAACAAACTAAAGTGAGCCAGAGTAATTCTACTACGCCTGTTATGGTGATGCATCACTGCTCTTACAGTCTTGGACTAACTCCAGAATAAATATTAAATCTTATACTCAAAAGCCGTACACACAGAGATTCTTCCTCCAGTGTGCAATACACTGTGGGACTGCCATTTTCTAGGTTTAAATTATTTTCACATGGCCAAGTTACGCTTTCTTCCCCAGTTCATCAGTGTAAGTACTTCAGGGTTAGAATCTATTTCCCCGTGACAAGTACCCTTACTGTCCATTTTCAAAACTCAAAGATACAGACAGTGAGACAAATAAACCGATTGCGCCCAAATTAAAGAATCATGGACAAAATAACTACAAAGTAGCTAGCTACTAAAATCATTTGTTATTTTGTCATGGTTAATTAGAGTTTGACAGTACAGAATTAAATCAGCCTGTCAGTGTTCAAAAGAAACCAAATTATAAAAATAATACGTTTTCAAGTTAAACTGAAAGTCAGGAAGAAGTAGTACTTCATGGTACTTCTTATTTTTATGATCTGGGCCTTGGGAAACCTGGCAGCTAAAGGGAGGTGAGGACTGCTACATGGAAGAGGGAAGTGCTTTACCAGCACTGCTTGTGGAAAAGGAAGGAAGGAAGGAAAGAGAGAAAGAAAAGAAAGAAAAGAAAGAAAGACTTGCATTTATATAGCGTCTTTCACGACCACCGGACGTCTCAAAGCGCTTTACAGACAATGAAGTACTTCTGGCGAGTAGTCAATGTTGTAATGTATGAAGCACGGCAGCCAATTTGCGCACAGCAAGCTCCCACAAACAGCAATGTGATAATGACCAGATAATATGTTTCATAATGTTGATTGAGAGATAAATATTGACCAGAACACCAGGAATAACTCCCCTGCTCTTCTTTGAAATAGTGTCATGGGATCCTTTACGTCTACATGTGAGAGCAGACGGGGCCTCGGTTTCATGTCTCGTCCAAAAGACGACACCTCCAACAGTGCAGCATTCCCTCTGCACTGCACTGGAGTATTAGCTTAAATTTTTGTGCTCAAGTCTCTGGAGTGGGATTTGAACCCATAACCTTCAGAGGTGAGTGTGCTACCCACTGAGCCACAGCTGACATCAGGAGCTGCAGCCTCCCGAACCCGCAAGAAATTCTGTTCATCTCCCCAACGATCGGATTATCCGCCCACAGCGATCTGATGCCATCCCGATGTCGCCCACAGCCCACGATCTCTTCCCCTCCTCCCCCGATCTCTCCAGCCCCCCTCGATTTTCTCCCCTCCTCCCCCGATCGCTCCAGCTCCCCACAGAACTTTCCCCTCCTCCCCCGATCTCTCCGGCCTCCCGCCATCTTCACTTCTCCTCCCCCGATCCTGGCGGAACCTGAGGCAGACCCATTTGTTTCAGGTTTCCTGAGTGCAAAACTGCTCCCCCCCCTCCCCACCCCCCACCACTCCACCCCAACCACCCCGCCCGTTCCCTATATGCCTCCCTTTAATATTGTGTGGGGGCAGGGAATCAGCACACTGAGCACGGACATGTGGGGGTGGGATGGGCTCGGCAAGTCTGTGATCGTGGGAGGGGGATGCAAGAGGCAGGAGAGGTAGGAGTGCTGTTCCCGGCCCCAGAAGGAACCTTCCAAATGAATCAATAGACTGACTTACCAGGGCCTCCTGTGGTCAGAACCCTCGCTGCTGGAAGCTTTTGCTGGTGAGTTAACGACCGTGTAGGCCCCGTGGTTAAAATAGCATGCGTATCCCGATGCCTTAATCAAGATGCGACTTTGCCATTTAAATTACATCCCTGCTCATCTGGAGAAGGTGACTTTCCTGGGCCAGCATTCAGGCAAGTAAAAATGATGAGGGGGTGGAACACGGCACAAAGCTGCCCCACGCCCCCATACACACACACACACACATAATCTTAACTCCTCCTGCCACACCCATGGAAAGCCCATGAGATTTAAAACCATTGCAGTCTGCTTGGATAGTCATTTATTGTTTAAAAGGCTGGAAATCGGAATCTTGCTGAAATGAGGCTGGTTTAGTTTAACTAATAATACATCTTAACATAAAAGTAAAATATTAAACCTGACACATGGAAGTGCCTTGCTAATAAATGCCAAAAGTGATATAACACAAGCAAATGATGTCAGCCTCCTGGATTTATTTTTCAACCTTTCAATAGCTGAACAATTTGCACTGGCAGAATTTTGTACCCTTGCATCATCGCCAGTGATGCGTTTTCTGTTGCTTTTGTTGGTACCTGTAACAGGCGGCCGGGAATTTTGGAATTCTTCTTATACTTTAGTGGAATGTCTTCTACACTTGCTAAAGAAAGTTGTGGCTCTGAGAAAGACATATCCAGTGCCAGGAACACTCTCAACATGGCTCATTCAGTGAAGCTCAATGCATCATGTCCACAAGTTGCTAAACAAATATATTTGCCAGATTTTGCCAAAGTAAAATACAGAGTGATTCAATGCACATAAAAACTTTATTTAGGATTTTCAAGAGATTTCATGGGGATAATTTACCTGACTTCCATTGAAGTTGTGACAATCAGGAGAAAAGTCGTCTTGCAGGGTTCAAAAGGCTTTTGTCAGAGCTTAAAAGAAGGTTGGTTGGAAATAGGAGAAAAATTTAGTTAACACTTTTTAAGATATTTGATATTTTCTTAAACCTTTAAGGTGGTTGTACACTAAATATTCTGTGCAGCAGTTACAATGACCATTTTCACATTGATGTATCTGAATTTTTTACATTGAAAATTTCATATAATTCCAGTGTACTTTATTACATCTAGTCAGTGTGGGTTTTTTTCATCCAGCATTTGTATATTGCATCTAATCAAATGGACGTTACTTGGACATGGTGTAGTCAGTCCAAACAGACAACTCCTACTGCCCTTGGGCTTCCTTCAGTTTTGTCAGCTGGCTTCTCAGCAATTTGAGTCCCTTTTCTGAACAAGTGTAAGTCAAGATACAGCATTGAAATGTAAATAAGGTCAATGGGGAAGGAATTCGTCTCAGCCCGTTTACAGGCCTGAAGCAGGGGGCGCGCTATCAGTGCTCACCAGAAGCCAGAGACCTGAGACTCTCCCAAAAGTGTCAGCTGTGGCTCAGTGGGTAGCACGTTCGCCTTTGAGTCAGACGGTTGTGGGTTCAAGCCCCACTCCAGGGACTTGCGCACATAACTCTAGGCTGACACGCCAGTGCGGTGCTGAGGGAGCGCTGCACTGTCGGAGGGACCGTCTTTCAGATGAGCCAATAAACCGAGCCCCAGTTGCTCTCTCAAATGGACGTAAGAGATCCCATGGCACTATTTCGAAGAATTATCCCTGGTGTCCTGGCCAACATAACAAAAAAAAAGATGATCTGATCATTGTCACATTGCTGTTTATGGCAGCTTGCTGTACACAAGTTGGCTGCTGCATTTCTACATTACAGTGACTACATTCCAAAAGTACTTCATTGGCTGTAAAGCGCTTTGAGATATCCAGTGGTCGTGAAAGGTGCTATATAAATCCAAGTCTGTCTTTCTTTCAAAATTGGGACTCGAGCCTCAACAGCCTGCTGCTGGCAAGCTGGAGCCATCAATTGGGCCTCCAGAAGCAGCTCACTGGATCCATGGAGACAAAGCTGGGCTGGCTGCCTACCTGGCAGCAGCCCTCAGCTAGGTCCTGGGAATGAGGGGTGGAAGAGGCGAGCGGGAGGGGGTCGTGCAGGGTCTGCCGATAGTCTCCAGGACTGCCGTGTAGTTGAGAGTAGATCCTCACAGTTCCACCTTCAAGTGAGTCATTTTTTCACAGATATCTCTGTTGATGCAGTTTAAAAGTTTTGTGAAGATCGTTTTTGTTTACTTCATTTTGTTTTTGGGAAAAGTTTTTAAAAATCTGTCAGAGTACGTATGTTCACAAACTAGTAGCGTGCCTCAGAAGGTATTTCCTTTTCAGGGTCATATAGAACATGGATGGAGTTATTTTTTCCATATGTATGGACCATGTATTAAACAAAGGTGGGAAGTCTGAGGGGTATAAATTCACCCCGCAGGAAACCTGGAGCACCTACCGTTTTCTAAGTGTTTTTAACCGTCGCGTCAGACGAGGCGGACTCTTGATCCATTTTCAGTTCTTTGGCAATTTTTTTGGAGTAGACCAGAAGTTGGTCACAACGGGGGCGGAAGTGCAGTGGTAAGTGCTGGTGTGGGGCAGAAGTGGGGGTGGGACAGAGTCTCGGCCACTGTCAGCCAGCAGTGGAGCGACGCTGATGTCAGTGTGCGCGTGTGCGTCACCACATCTCTCTCCTCATTTAAAGGGGAGAGAAGCAGCGATTGTTTAGGTTCCGCCCACCGGGCCACCAGGGAGTGTTTCGGACTGCTGGCGGCCCGGCTGAACCCGGGGCCATAATTGTCCGGCCGATCGGAAAGTCGGCCGGCAAAAAAAAAACATGGCGGCCGTGGCATGCTCCCTCCCCTTGAAGGGCCGCCACGATGTCATGGCTCACACACAGAATACAAGGTGCACCGAAAGAAAAAGCTGTCGGGGGGCACCGGGCGGTGGACCTATGATTTTTCCAGCTAAATTTCACGGGGGTGGGGGGGTTGCCATGGAAATGCAGGGGAGCAGTGGTGCGTGCTTTGATGATGCGCTTCGGACGGTCGGCAGCAGTGTGGCAGAAGTGGGGACCGCCAGAAAATTCTCCGATCGTGGCAGCCATTCGTCTGGAAGTCGGCAGCTGCTCGGCTCCACTGCCTGGCCGCCACTTTCTGGCGATAAGAGGCCTTTTTGGGAATTGAATTTTGATCCCTATCAGTCATAACTATGGGATGGATGCAGGTTTGAATGTTATTTTATGATATATTTGGTTTTCATCCAGTGGAACTGTTGAGAAAGTGAGAAGCTTTTCCATATTTTGGATGGCATCAACCAGCATAATTTAGCTGTGTGTGGAGTTTCCTATACTACGCCTGCTTACCTACTTAGTTATTATTCTCGAACAATGTCCCACAACTTACAATACGACTGCACTCATTGTACCAATATCACCTAATTCACTTCTCATGCTAGCCATCCTCAAGGACTATTTCAGTGATATTGTCCAAATTAAGGATCCGATCATTTGAAACACTTCCCCACCTTGCAATCTTAAACTGGAATGGTAAAAATTGTTTTCAGAAAATTTACATGGCAACTCAAAGGGGTGAACAAATGTGTTAAGTTTGATGTATACCAGTGCATTTTTTTAAATGAATTCAGTAATACTTGCATTGTACCTTTTGATATTATCAAAATTCATAAGCATCCAGATGCTGAACTTCAGATAATATGCCTCAGGTACACTTGTCTTTGCATTTATGTATTTGCCTGTGATTGTAAACTTGGCCAGGAATGTGAGCTAAAAATACCATGGTGCAAACCACTATTACAGAAATCCATTGCATATTTGACCATTTCAAAATTGTGTTAAGGTTTAAATGGTTCATTTTGTTCAAAGGCAACATTATAATGTGTTATTTATTTTTATCTGTTTTTATAGCATTCTGCATTATTGTTTTATTGAACATCATTCTTGTAAATGTTATGTGATGAAAATCAGGTTCTATAAAGTGTCAAGGAAATTCTGCACTTAAAAGTTTAAGGCTACAAAACGTGATTATGCCTTGTGGTAGCGACATAAATCGATGCTTTTACTGACCTAAACATGAAATCGAGGATCGTGTGCAGCAGACTCTAAACTAGACTGTCTGAGTTTCAATCCTCGTTTCATTGACATTTATCCAGGTCATATATGTCAATTTGACATTTGCCACCTAGAGAAGATAGGAAGATTTAAACCAGGAAGAATTTTATTCCTGATTTACCCAAGAATTCCCTATGCTAGGTTGCTAGAGAAATGCAATTGAGTAACGTATTAAGGCAGGATGTCTGCTGGCATTGTTATAACAACAACAACTTGTATTTATATAGCACTTTTAACATAGTGAAATGTCCCAAGGCGCTTACCGAGCCGCATAAGTAGAAATTAGCGCAGGTGACCAAAAGCTTGGTCAAAGATATATGTTTTAAGGAATGTCTCGAAGGAGGAAAGAGAAATAGAGAGGCAGATAGGTTTAGGCAGGGAATTCCAGAGCTTAGGGCCGAGGCAACAGAAGGCACGGCCACCAATGGTTGAGCGATTATAATCAGGGATGCCCAAGAGGACAGAATTAGAGGAGCGCAGACATCTCAGTGGGTTGTGGGGCTGGAGGAGATTACAGAGATAGGGAAGGGTGAGGCCATGGAGGGATTTGAAAATAAGGATGGGAATTTTGAAATCGAGGTGTTGCTTAACCAGAAGCAAGTGTAGTTCAGCGAGCACAGGGGTGATGGCTGAATGGGATTTGGTGCAAGTTAGGACACGGGCAGCTGCGTTTTCGATCACCTCACCAGGGTGGAGTGTGGGAGGGCAGCTAGTAGTGCATTGCAATAGTCAAGTCTATACATTTAGGCCCAGATATTTGGGGGACTTGCACAGTTGTAGTGGCAGTGTAGGAATCCTGGAAAGGCATAAAAGAAAGCGGAAATTGTGGAGTAAGTGACTTACAGGATTCATTATGCCACTCCATATTTTCCTGGGACTTTTGCCATTACCCTCGCCGGAAATGGTTAGAAAGAAATGATCATAGATCCGCTTCAATAAAAAGCAATGGTGATCGTGATTTTTCTGCATTTAAACAGTTTTCACACCGCTATCACTTAATAATGGCACTGATGGCCTGGCAGAGGCGTGATTGATTGACTTTAGATGCATGCTCTGATTACAGTTAAATGACATGCTAATGTGTTTGCTGATCGGCACTGGTTGAAAGACTGGTCCTTAAACCAATGCATTATGGTGTCAGTAAAAGAATTATTAGTAATTCTTTTCCTGTAAGTATTGTTTTAATCATATTTCTTTTCAAGTATTGATTATTGCTGTGAAGAGTATAATTGATTCGAAACAGTGGCACAAATAAACTGTGCTGGAGGGTGTAACAAAAGACCAGTCCCTAACGTCAAGTAGTTGAAGGACTCTTGGGTGACAATAAAAACAGAAAAGTGCTGGAAACACTCAACAGGTCAGGCAGCATCCGTGGAGAAAGAAGCAGAGTTAATGTTTTAGGTCGATGATCCTTCGTCAGAAGTCTTAGAAGATGCTGGTCCCGGCTCATCCTCATATTAGAATTAAAATATTCTTGTCTCTATGAAATGCCTGTTTTATGGAACGGATAATCCAATTAAAATTGCTTCACTTTTGCTCAAAATTAGAAAAGGCCTGGAATTAATTGAAGCCCCAACCTGCCTCAGTCAAAGGTTCTTTCTTTTCGATCATTAATTGTGAAGATGAAGATTCCTGCCGTTATTTCTCACCGCTAGTCCCTGCCCCGTAAATACTTCAAATCCAAGGGGCTAGAAATTCGGTATCGCCCGCTTTGAGGCGGTGATGATGCCGGGGCACTACCTTTAGCACCGGGCGATGTCTACCGCCTCAAACTGCGATATTCAGCTGTATTGCCCCAAGAGGAGAGTGGAGCGCGCAGAGAAGCGTTGCACACTCCTCTTCGAGCACTAACGGAGCGATAGCGCAGGAGGCCGACTCAATTGTTGGCTTGATGATGAAAAAATAAATCCTGCTGAAACATTCAATACACATCCCCCACACTTCCCCACTGCCGCAACAAATAAATAGACGTTTAAACACTGAAATTTTAGCAGATTCCTTGCACACCGGACGATATTGCCCCGGGGACGTTTTACTATGTTATAGGCGCTATGTAAAGAAAAGTTGTTGTTGTTGATGTATGTAAGAGTGGTAAGCAACTTTAATAAGGGTCTCCAGTCCACCACTTGTGAGCAACCTGATTTAAAATCATGATTTTAAAAAAACCACAACCATTTACTAGTTTCATTGGTGTAGACTAGTCAATTTCTCAGTAAATTAAATAACGTTTTGCTGTTAAAAAAAACTGTTAAAATGCACCTGTGCAGTTAAAAATAAAGAGCGCAATTTAAAGAGCTTTCCCTAAGTGGCGCAACGGGTGAATTCTCGCGATTCCAACCTGGTGCGGTTGCCAGTTTTGTGGACGGGGCCTGATTGAGGCAAATTGGATCTTGGACCAATGGAAAACATGAGCAGAAGTGGTTTTGGGCGTAACTCACCTACGTTTTAAATTCCCCGATCTTTTGCGGAGGCTCAGCCGATTCTGCCCAGATTGTGCTGGAACCTGTACACAAAACTCACGGAATCAGGCGGCAGCCTCCCCCTAGATTTAAGGGCATTTGTTTAAGCTGAGTAAAATAGTCACGTGCAAGCTATATTGTGCTGCCACGGAAATCCAAGACCGTAATAGCTGAATATTTGATGAATCATTTTTTTTCGTCATTAATAGTTCTGATAGCGACATGAATGATTTTAGGCAAAGTGTACATTTTAAATTATGAACTTGATGCCAGCTTTTGTGCAATAATTGTATGCAGAGAATATTTCAAATCTCTTCATGAAGTCTGTTGCAAGCCCACAGTGAGTGAGTAGGTTAGCAGATTGAATCTGGTGTCGACCAGTGTATTGTTTTTTAATGAGTTCAATTATGAACAAGCAGGCAGGTAATTCAAGAATAAAAAGCTCCCTCCAACTGGGAGAATTTGTACAAAGATCAGGCAATCAGTAGACAGTAGCACAGCTGTCTGGAAATCACAATGAGTTGATATGTCTCCCAGATCATTAAGTTGCCCTCTGCAGTGATTCAAGTGTGAATCCAGAACCAGATTTTACAGATGAGTAGCAACATGTCACCATAAGTAAATCTGCATCGTGGGTTCCCCTTTCAGGTGAAATGGTCAGCCCACATAGTCCTACAGACAGAAGAGTGCAGATTCTAGCATAATACTACACCAAGTAAGAGCCCTTAATACTAAAGGGTTCTATTACCTTATTTGACTTCTGTTCGCCGTAAGTATGATTTACATAAGAACATAAGAATTAGGAGCAGGAGTAGGCCATACAGCTCCTCAAGCCTGCTCCGCCATTCAATAAGATCATGGCTGATCTTCAACCTCAATTCCACTTTCCCGCCTGATCCCCACAATCCCTTGATTCCCCTAGAGTCCAAAAATCTATCTATCTCAGCCTTGAATATCTCCAATGACTCAACATCTACAGCCCTTTGGCGCAGAGAGTTCCAGAGACTCACAACCCTCTGAGTGAAGAAATTTCTCCTCATCTCGGTCTTAAAAGGCCGTCCCCTTATCCTGAGACTGTGCCCCCTAGTTCTCGACATGCCAGCCAGGGGAAATGGCCTCTCAGCACCTACTCTGTCAAGGCATTTAGAATCCACTCATCAGGTATTCCCAGTGTGATGACCGCCCCTTCAGCAGACAGTCCATTGTGTAAACAGTTACTTCTGGAAAGGACAATAGTGTTATAAAACGGTTCAATTCTGTGAGATTTTTTTTCGATTGCTACGAAAGTTAAAAGTTCTCCTGAATATTTTGCTTGAGTACAACCATGATTTAGGATTGTGTAGGATTTCAGGATAGCGTACAACAAAAACATAATGGCTCAGATTTAGCGGTGGGTAATGACGGCGAACTGTCAGCGTCCGCCGTCATTGCCCCTCTGAACCTGACCGCAATTTCACGATTTAGGGTATGCGCATCTAAACGCGGTAATCCTGAAGTTGCAGTCAGTCATTCACTGCTCCAACACAGGCTGTGCTGTGGATACCCCTAAAGCCAGCAAACACTGAAATCAGTGGAACTGATAAACTTTACTGCATTAATATCATGGTTAGAAACCCCATTAAATGTTCAGCCTTGTTGGAATTGCTGTAACTGGAGTTTTGACAGTGTATTGCCTGCTAAACAAATGTTCTGGCCCTTAACAACTAATTTTTATATTTGTGGAATATCAAATTTCACCATTATGATAAAAGTTACAATTTTTTAAATGCATATATATTTTTTTAAGTTTGTTCATTAAGTGAGCCAATTGTGAATCCTTATTCCTATGTAAAAGTTGCAATATTTATTTCTCTCTCTGTAACATTTTTAAAAAGTGAGGATAAAAGCTGCTTTCTATTTCCTAGTTTGCTGTCTGTTAGAATTCTTCATCTGATTGGCTGCTTAGACGGCTTGATGCCGTCTCTGCTGCATCACCATAAGAATCGGCAATTCACAGCACTGCATTCAATTACACATCGACAAATCTCAAGGTTTCTCCACAGAGATCGCGAGATCTCTGCGGGCAGCTTTCTTCAAGGTCCACGGCGAGTATCTTTGCTTTGCCGCTGACCGCAAATTATGGGCCCATAAATCATCCAGCATAATACATTTAGGAGGCGAAATTCAATGCATTTGTGCCTCCCTCGCAAATGCATTACCGACGGGGTGCGGTGCTGACAACGACTCCTGACTTATTGGGCAGGAGTTTAGCTTTGGCGCTATGGCTTCGTGCCCCGATCTCATGCGCCCGGAGATCGTAATTGTAATGTATTTGCTTCATGGGTTCTTTGCTTAAGAATTCATAGCAACATATTGCTATTAAGAATGAGTTGGTTTATTAACAAAGCTTTAACAATTACACGACACATTACCAGTTCATCCATTAGGCTCACAACTGCATACCTCATCGTGGATGACCTAGACTCAACTGACAGGGGTTTTATTGAGTCTTGTGAACATCACATGACTGGCTAAGCCACTCACAATGCAACAGCTCTACAAACATACTCACAGGTGCATACATTACAGTGATGTAATTGCCGGAGATCATGACGTCATCGCCACACGCATCGCCCCCTTGGCACCTGGCCCCGAGATTCATTTTCGCCCCCTTCAGTAGTACCGGGCGAAAACACTGGCAGCTGCAGGGGACATCGATCGGGCAACCGGCCGTTACCGGGGCGATGATTAAAGGCGAGGTGGCTGAGGTAAGTAAAAAAAAACCTTACCTTACTTTTCACGTTGCTGCACCATTTTATTCGCGAGGTGCCATGGCTGCGATTGCTTAGCCCAGCACTCTGCTTGAGTGCCAGGGTGATCGCACGGCACCCCCACTCCCTAGGTGGTACAGGTAGGCCCCTTTATTCATTGCAGAGTCGGCAGCGTGGGTCCTTCCCTTTAAGAGAGGGACGGGCCCTTTGGATGCGACAGTGCTGCACGGCCCAGTGTGCAGCACTGCTGAGGCGTCAGTCCCATTAGCACTCCAAGAAGGAAGCGAAACACTAATCCAAATTATTTGAGGGGCAGGGGAAATTTAGCTCCTGCTGCTAAGTTTCCCGCCTCTCAAATGTTACCGCCCCCAAACAGGGCGATAATGGCATTTTCCCCCTGACTTTCTTTTATTAAAAACGCTGCACAAGCTTATGGTTGTCATGCTATTTCTGCATTGATGTTAATTCCTATTGAGATTATATGTCAAGTGGCTCCAACCATGGAAGGAGCAGGGTTCGTGCAATTGCTCCTTTTGTATGTGAATGTGCCGTTTACTTTTCCTGCCTTTGTGACAACTGCAGCAAACATCACATCAATCAGAATTGACTTAACATTAACCCAGTCAGGAAGGCCCCTCTTTCTATTAGTGGTAGTATGGTTAGTCACTTAGCTGATTGTTCATGAATTACTGCTGCTGGAGACTGTGGTCAGCCAGACAAACCTTTGACTTAGGGTAAGATCGTTACAATGATTTTAAGTGTATTTAAGTAATTATAAAAAAAACAAATAGATTTATTTTCGGTATAAACCTAATGATGAATAGTCCATCACGACAAGCAGTTAACAGCTGAACCAGAAGTTAAGCAAAAGCAAATATTCCACTTTTAGATGGAGAGAAGTCGGGCTCATGCCAAGACTGAAGATATTTGTGAAACTGAGGCCTAATACCTTCAAGCTTCTTAAATCATGAGGGAGCATAGACTCCTGCGAACCCATCTCCAATCCATTGGACGGGCATTGAACACAAATCCATTCCACCCATGGTAGCAGACTGTTGAAGCTTACAAGCATGCACACAGATTGCTAAATCAAAACAAGCCCCATCGAGTGTGAGAATTGCTGAGGAGAACCACACGTCCTCCACAAAATCAGTTGTTACTTTATCTTTGAAGATTTTTTTTGCCAACAAAAGGGTCAATAACTTGTCACAAATTAGACAGAGTTTGGAATACAGTGTAATACAACAAATTAACACAATTTGTAAAAATATAATTGATTGTTGATTATTTTCATTCTCAGTTGGCAGTAAACAAATGGTTGGCTGTGGTGAATTGCGTTATCTGTATATTATTTGAAGGAAAGGCACATCTGAATCTGTAGTGTTTAATCATTTGACAAATTAATCTAAGCTGATGCCACTCCAATCATTTCTGTTGAGTTTTGAACTAATCACAATTAGTTGCATGCCACAAGCTTAAGGGTATCTTAATTTGAGCTTTACAGATTCAATTATGTGAGCTTACTTTGGATTTTGACCAGCCGTTAGATGGGATATATTGTGGAAAGTTCCATGGTGAAGGGAAAATGAACATTGTCTGAATTACCTCACGGATTAAATCTCCTGACAATCACAGAACAGCACTATTAGTGAATGTAGCCTAAATGTTCTAACATTTCCCTCTGGAAGCAGTAAAATATATCTTTAAAAGTAGCAACTCATATATGTTTGCTCAAATAACTTGACTGTTATTCCATGTTCACTTTACAGAGAGGTCACTGATCCTCCTTGAGCCATTGCTTTCAGGGTATTGGAGGCAAGTGATCATTCTCACAGAGGACACCTGCCTTTTGAGAAAGAAAAAAAGACTTGGATTTATATAGCGCTTTTCACAACCACCGGATGTCTCAAAGTTCTTTACAGCCAATGAAGTACTTTTGGAGTGTAGTCACTGCTGTAATGTAAGAAACAAGGCAGCCAATTTGCGCTCAGCAAGCTCCCACAAACAGCAATGTGATAATGACCAGATGATCTGGTTTTGTTATGTTGGCCGAGGGATAAATATTGTACAAAACATCAGGGATAATTCCCCTGCTCTTCTGCAAAATAGTGCCAATGGGATCTTTTACATCCACTTGAGAAAGCAGACATGGCTTTGGTTTTAATATCTCATCTGAAAGACGGCACCTCCAACAGTGCAGCACTCCCTCAGCGCTGCACTGGAGTGTCAGCCTAAATTTTTGGTGTTCACGTCACTGGATTGGGACTTAAACCCACAACCTTCTGATTCAGAGGCAAGAGTGCTGCCCACCGAGCCACAGCTGACACATAGGTAGAAAGCACGAGTACCAAAGTTCTCTACAGTCGCTACAATTCTCAAGGAAGAATTCTGTCATATTGAATGCCCTGGTTAACAAGAGTGCTAAAAAAGTGAGTTCAGAATCTTTGGGTACAGCAAATGACAGCTTATTAGTCTAGTTGTGGCCATTGGGGACTAATTATTATTGTTAGTTGGAGAGATAAAAGTCTTCAATACGAACCGCAGTATAATTGTGAAAATTGTTTCAAAGAGTGAAATTTTTCATTAACTGCGAATGTGTCACACACCGCCATTTATCACCTAGTAAATTGTTTGAACTAACGTGCCTGAACACTGTTGAAGATCAGATCCATTCTCTTGAATGTTTTAGCAGCACATGTGTGTTTCTCTTTGACCTTAATAGATCATTATTGCAGCTGGAGAAAACATGTTTTGCACATCATGTACCCAGAATCATAGAATCGTAGAATCATAGAAATTTACAGCATGGAAGAGGCCATTTCGGCCCAGCATGTCAACACCGGCCAACAAAGAGCTATGCAACCTAATCCCACTTTCCAGCTCTAGGTCTACAAACCTGCAGGTTACGGCACTTCAGGTGCACATCAAAGTACTTTTTTAATTTTCTGCCTCTACCACCCTTTCAGGCAGTGAGTTCCTGACCCTTACAACCCTCTGTGTGAAGAAATTTTCCCTCAACTTCCCTCTAAACCTTCTACCAATTACTTTAAATTTATGCCCACTGGTTGTTGCCCCTCTGCTAAGGGAAATAGGCTCTTTCAATCCACTATATCTAAATCCCTCATAATTTTAAACACCTCAATGAGGTCTTCCCTCAGCCTCCTCTGTTCCAATAAAAACAAATCCAGCCTATCTAATCTGTCCTCATAGCTTAGGTTCTCCATGCCCAGCAACATCCTCATAAATCTCCTCTGTACCCTCTCCAGTCCTGTCCAGGTTTACAGCCTCATTACCTCTGGTCATGCTTTCTCCACACATACTTTATAACACGTGCCATGACATAATCATTAGAGCTATTAAGACATCTCTTTATGAATTTTGATATTTTTTGCAGAGGATGAAGCAACATTGCTCTTTGATTAGGAAGGAAATGGATATTCTGTAGTCCAGTCTGTTACACATGCATTTCCATCACTTTTGAAGTGCATAGTTTTACAGAGCTGAAATGTTGAATATATGATAATCAAGGTTATTTAAGTTTTAAGTAATTTGTCATGGCATGAGACCCCACCACAATTCTCACTTTTCTATAGTGGCCGTGTGTCATGCAATTTGCTGCCCGTATATTGTATAAAGTCCAGAGGCAGTGAAAATGTCCGTTTCTGAGAAAACCTGAGTGATAACAAATCACTTACCATAACAAATCATCTTTTAGTGAAGAGTGTTGCAGTATATACTTTTGTTCTCGCTACTGTGCTTAGTCCTCTGTTAGCACCAGTCAGCGCTCCTAAACTCACCAGACACAATGCTGATTATGGGGCAATATGATACAAGCGGGTTTAAACATGAAAGGATTTGACAAGGTAGATAGAAGCAGACTGATGAAGGACCATAGATACAAGATTAAATGTAAGGACCGCGAAATTCAGCTCTTTGGCGTTGTCAGTTAAGGTCGGTTTGGCGGAAAAAAATGGCGGCCGTCTCGCTTCCGCCCACTTCCGACGCAGCCCACGCTGTTTGCCATCTTGGTAAGGGTGATAGTGAGGTCGGTACGTGCGTGTGCCAGGAGTATGCAGAGTTGGCAGATTGTGACACCAGTCAGCATGTAACACTGATTTGATGCAAGACCTGCCATTTTCGACATCGCCACTCTATTCAGCGCCCTCTCCAAGCACGCACAGCTGAACATGCGTTAAGCTGCACGAGGGACCCCAGACTAGCGCTACTTAAAGGCACACATCCAACTTGCAGGTAAATTGATCAGCCCAGAAATTGCGGTTGGAGGCTTTCCGCTCTGAGGCCTAGATGCATAGCCCAGCGCAGAGGCTCACACATCCAAGGAGCGTAAGCGCATCCTGGGATCGTGTGGGCTGGACCACCAATTGAAATGAAGTATTTTCTCATTGATAGTAATGGGAGCTTTGTTATGGTGCTCCCATTATTATCAATGGGAATACCCCTCAAAAACAAAGAAAACACAATACATAAATGAAAAAAAGCACTGCATTTATTTAAAATTAATAGAAATTGAATTTAATTAAATATTTTAGAAAAACAAATATTTTTAATACATTTTCTTAATGTTTTAAAATGGTTAAAAATAAACTTACCTTAATGGACAGGAGTTTTATGTAAAAATTAGTCGTGAAATTTATTTTGCTATCTTTTAAAACTCTTACGCTGATAAAAGCGGGCCTTATGCAGGATTTGGGCAAATAGTCCAACTCTCTGCCCTTGGAGGCCCTTTACTATCGTCTTCATACGATTTGTCTAAAGGAAATTTTGAAAGATCGCAAGTGCCAGGTTTAGGCGCATGCACAATGCACGCCTAAACCCGACACCTGCCGGCTTTCTGCGGGCACCCAAAGAGGCAGCAACTTATGGCCCAATATCTATCTTCTCCGGGTCTTGCAGAGTTTGTAGGAGTACTGGGTTGCTGGAAGACATTTGAAAAGTTGTTAAAGTGTGCAGGGAGTGCTGCTGGATGTTGGGAAGGTGTTGGCTGCCTCTGACTACACCACTTGCTCCCAGTCCTGGGGGCTCTAGTTGCAGTCCCTCTCGCGCTGCAGCATGACAGGGAGATGGAGCAGAGGCAGCAAAGGGATCATGCTGCTCACAAGGGGGAGGAGGGCCTTACCCACCCGGAGCCTTCAGGGAGCACTTCTCCTACCTGCACCTAAACCAGGAGCAATGTGTTCGGCGGCTCCGCTTCACCAAGGAGGTGGTCACAGAACTCTGCCACCTCCTGGAACCAGACCTGCCATCTCAGTGCAGGGAGACAACAGCACTGCCAGTGACCCTCAAGTGACCGTGGCCCTGAATTATTTCACCAGCAGATTCTTCCAGGCTGGAACAGGCGATTGCAAACATCTCACAGATCGCCCTCCATCACTGTATCCAAGAGGTCACAGAGGCTCTGTACTCTAGGATAGGGGACATCATTGTCTTCCCTCTAAACAGAGAGAAGCAGGGGGAGTACGCTTCTGGCTTTGCCAGGATATCGGGCTTCCCCATGGTGCAGGGCACCATCGACTGCACACACGTGGCTTTGTGGGCACTGCATCTCAATGCTGAGATGTACCGTAACCGCCAAGGGTACTATTTAATTAATGTGCAGTTGGTGTGCGACCACACCCAGCATGTCATGATGGTGAATGCCCGCTATCCTGGTAGCAGTATGATGCCTTCATCCTGCGCCAGTTTGGTGTGCCACCAATTTTCTCACCACCACATCGAACCCGAGGCACTGGCGGAGTGGCAGTGGTGGGAGCAGGAATGCTGTCATCCTGAGAGAGGGCAGCAGGTTCCAGCTCTACGGAGCCACTACCACTCCCCCGGGGCAGCGCCTCAGCATTCCTCGCCATCTGATGGAGGACAGATTTCTGGAATGCTGTGATACCCTGCAAGCCCCTTTCCACGCTCGTAAACCCAGCCACAGTGGCAGCATGCTGAACCTGCATGAGAGCGTCCGATCAATGATGATGCCTCTTCTTCTCTATCACTCTCCTCCTCTACTTCTTCATGCACAGGCAGGGCTGGTTGCAATTCATGAATATCTGAAAGGCACAAGGGTAGGGTTGTGGTGAATGGGATGGGGGAGAAAGCAAGATGTGCATGCTTACACCATCAACAGCTTGTAAGTGAGAAGAGATTGCGGGATGTGTTATGTATGCAATAAAGGTTCAAACTGATTACTGTTTAACTAAGCAAGTACGACCTTGGCTCTGCTTTATTACGGCCCAAAGTGCCTGACTCACAAAATGGCTGGCCTATTATACCAGAGCAGCACTATGTGCGTGCTGCTCAGTGGCCTCCAACAATGACACCATCTGGTGGCTACAAACAGCATGTACATACATGACAGGATGAGGGGGATGTGGGATGTGAGAAGGTGATTTAGGTATGAGCATAACATCATCCTCAATGCTTTCTGCCTCACCAATCACCACAGCCTCAGTGACAACCCCTCCATTTAGAACTCGAACCGTCTTCTCCAGCTGGGTCAGGTTCTGTGGCCGTGCTTGCCCCCACCTGTTAGCTGCTGCTGGCGCTTGGCCTGCAAGAGAAAGGGAAGTGTGTCAGTGAGTGTGGTGCAATGTGTTTGGGTGATGTGCCTGTCATGGATGAATAGCTGGAAGTGTGTGCAAGCTGTGGGATGTGGGTGTAAGGCTTGTAACAGTGGTAAGTGTGTCAGGGTGAGGTGAAGCTATGATATTGAGAATGAGTTGTGATTCTGAGACATTGTTGGTAGGTGTGTGATGGGGGTGTGGTGCATTGAACGGTGTTTTTAGGCAGTGATACCGTTGGTGAGATATTGCATTTGACGATGCATTTACTCACCTTGACCACTCATGTGAGGTTATTAAACTTCTTCCAGCACTGGATCCTGGTCCTGGGGGAAAGACTGGTGGCAGTGACTGCTTCAACGATCTGCTCCCACTGCCTTCAGACTGTGTGTCTGGAGGTCCTCCTGGCCCCCTGCGGGCAGAGGAACTCTCTCCTCCAATCACTGCACTAAGGCTGCCAGTGCTGCGTCCGAGTACTGAGGTACCCTTTCTGTGCCCTGTTGTGGGTGGAGGGGGGAGTGCTGTGCAGCGAGGACAGGCTGGTGGAGGACCTTTGTCTTACGGATGTTTAGCGTAAAGCCCAAGATTTCATACGCCTCAGTAAATACATCGACTATGACTTGGAGTTCAGCCTCTGTATGTTCGCAGACGCAGGTATTGTCCGCATACAGGAGCTCAACGACAGAGATTGGAGTGGTCTCAAAAGGCCTTTGTATATTTACTGCAATGCGGTAGCCAGAATTGGACTTGGAGACGACGAAGGTTGAACAGGTTCCCACTGGCTCTGTAGTTTAGTTCCACTCCAGCGGGGAGCTTGTTGACTGAGGTGGAGCAATTCTGGCTACCACATTTTAGTAAATATACAAAGGCCTTTTGAGAGCATGCAGAAAAGATTTACGAGAATGATTCCAGGGATGAGGGACTTCAGTTACGTGGATAGTCTGGAGAAGTTGGGGTTGTTCTCAGAACAGAGAAGATTGAGAGGAGATTTGACAGAGGTGTTCAAAATCATGAGGGGTCTGGACAGAGTAGATAGAGTGGGATTAGAAGAAGCTCTTGCAGATAGCCGGCATGGCCTCAACGGGCCAAATGGCCTCCTTCCATGTTGTAACTTCCCCTTTCCTTAGCTCGACTCAGAATGACATGCTTCTTTCACAAGAGGTGGAGCAACGAAGGTTCACTAGGTTGTTTCCTGAGATGAGAGGGTTTTCATCTGTGCAGAGATTGAATAGATTGGGTCTTTACTCTCTGGAGTTTAGAAGAATGAGAGGTGATCTAATTGAAACATTTTGGGCTGGATTTTCTGGTTCTGTCTGTCTCTGTTTTGGCCCCGGAGGGGCGGCGGTGAGCTCTTCCGGGCGGGCGTCAAGCTTCCAGCGCCCCGCCAGGGTTTTCGGGGCCGGTCTCAGCGTTACCGGGCCAGAGGAGGCGAACCGGTGTGCAACGCCCCTGGTTGCGACACTGGCTCGATTTCTGGCTCCCGCCTGATCCATAACACCATGTAGTGCGCCCTGCTGGGACCGCCTGTGAAAACGGGCAGTCCGGCCTATACCGGCTGCAGTGAGGTAAATAATGTCCACCTCAGGTAAATGTGATTGTTTTTTCTTTTCTTTTTTTTTTTGCAGTTTATGTTGTGGTGGTGTGGGCCAAGTATTGGGGAATATTTTATTTTCCAGGTTTTTTATTCTCCCCAGGCGTCTCTCAGAGCGCTCCCGGCTGTTTAGCTCGGGATTTTCACACGCTCAGCCGGCCTTGCGCCCTAAGAGAGGTGTGCAATGCCTCCCTTAGGGTTCCATCCAACCCTCAGGGCCCAGCTGCCCAATTTTACTGACTGAGGCGCAAACTGTTTCCGGGTGCAAACTTTACCATCCCGCCGCTGTTACTAAAATGAGCAAAACCGAACATCCAGCCTGTAAGACTCTGAGGGGGATTGATGGGGTAGATGCTGAGAGATTTTATGCCCCTAGCTCGAGAGTCTAGAACTAAGGGGTATAGTCTCAGGATAAGTCTGAGATGAGGAGGAATTTCTTCACTCCCAGGGTTGTGAATCTTTATAATTCTCAACCCCAAAGGAGTGCAGATGCTGAATCGTTGAGTATACTCAAGGCTGAGAGGCATAGATTTTTGGATTTTTGGGGAATCAAGGGAAATGGAGATCGGGCGGGAAAGTGGAGTTGAGGTCGATGATCAGCCCTGATCTTATTGAGTGGTGGAGCAGGCTCGAGGGGCCGCATGGACGACTCCTGCTCCAAATTCTTACATTCTTATGCCTTAAGTGTGGGGAAACCTTGCTTACGTGTGTAAATAGAATTTCCACCACGCGCCCGGTGAAGTTACAATGCCAGAGTGGACCGTGGCTCTGAAGAAATTCCCAGTCCATGTCAACATTCAAGATTAGATTGGATAGATGGATGAAGGAAACGGGGATGAAGGGAAGTGGGAACAGTGTGGGTAAATGTGATTCGGATTATTTGGTCAGATAAACACCAACATGTTCTCATTGAGCCGAATGGCCTGTGTCTGTGTTGTAATTTTGATGCAGAATTATATATTTAGCAAGCATACACTTATGTTTCAAAATTAGCAAATTGGTGACATTGATATCATTGGTGTGCTCAGAATTTATATTTTTCGTAATTTGATTCCTCCAATAAAATCTAACCAACTTTGAGAAAGGGTCATCTGTAGAGAAAAGTGATCAAATCCTCGTGCATTTGCATATTGTTATAGATGTCCAATAATGTGAAGTAATCGACAGTGACAGTGATGCGGGGATGGGAGAGCATATGATGAAAGTGCACATGATTCTAGGGCACTTTGTACATATTACAATGCATTAAAATGTGAAGTAAAAATGACAGCAGCTGAAAGTGATGCACAATATTTTTCTGTGACTGGTCTTTTCACAGCAGCTTTAGAAAAAAACACATTCAGCCAACAAATAGCCTAGTTGAGATCATTTAAACAAAATAATGTCATAAGTGCTTCTGTTAGTAAACAGCCGCCAGGAGGTAGTAAACAGATTGCTGAAATGAAGCCAGTTTGCATGAAGGATAATTCCTACAGTTTTCAATATGAGCCTGCAGAAGGCCTTGAGAGAAGCATATTATCTTTTTTTTAGTGCTCGGTCTCCTTGAATATCTATGGTGTGTTTGAGAATATGTTGTTGTTTAATGAACAATTTTGTGTCTGTTCGATGCTTTCGGTTCCAAGAAATTTGAAATAATAAATAGAATTTTAGCCTGAAGATGAAACTGTTGTATAATATATTGTCATTAAAGATAAATAAAACATGTGGTTAATGGCTGCACTGTCACTTAGTAGCTCTCTGCGTTTCCCTGTTCGCTCTCATGCAATCATTCTGTGCCAGGTTTTTTTTTGGTTCAGTAATCCAACCCATCTTCTTGTTTGCCTCCGGATCGCAACAGCATTCTGTTTACTCTGATACAGCCTGCCTGACTGGCTCCCCAAAGATGGAATTCACTAACTGAACTTGACAGTTTCTAGTCTGTCTCCATATGGCAGGGACCGCACCAAAACCTTGGAATCTGCTTGGGACTAGAAGGCCTCGCACCTTATTAAGATGGCAGAAATTACATGCAAACGGAGTTCAAAAGGGCCCTGTTTTTACTCTGCTGGTCCACCCGTGGGATTAGTTAAAGGCTTAAGTGAATTAAATATAATTTTAAGCATGTCGGAAAATAACATTATGATATGATGTTTGACATCAACATAAATTTAAAGACCACAATGTACACTTTCAGAGAAATAAAAAGATAGCTTAGATATTTTGTATTTAAACGAAAGAGCAGCATTTAGTTTAAATCAATTTTTTGGGCTGTATTTGTTTTATAGAATTTGGCACAATCATATTCACATTTACAAATTTCTGATAATAAGAAAACTTTGCAGACTTCCGAATGGTGCTTAGTACAGATAAAGATTGCATGCCCAATCTAATCGGTGCATATAATAGTATTATTCTACAAACTGTAAATAGATTGAAGCCACTATCTGAAGAAATTGCTTACCACCAACATTTATTTTATATAATTAATATTTTATATAATGGACTAACGTTTCATATGAGAACAGGCACAAGGAATCCTAGCAACACATCATAGCAACTGCATTCATTCAATTGCATCACTGGAGTTTGTTGCATATGATTTTGCCCACCTGCATGGAGCAATTGTGTTACTTGTTTTTAATTAAAATATACTCCGAACCTCTTTTGTACAGTGAAAGAGCTGATGTTTCTCATCACTTGTGCTATATAAGGTAGTGTTGTAGATTTAGTGAGCCTCTCTCGAGCACTAGATTGTATTCATGTATCAAGGGGATGCACAAAAATTAAATATATTGAGGAAATACATGTATCTCTCTCTCTCTTTGTAGCACACTCGCCTCTGATTCAGAAGGTTGTGGGTTCAAGTCCCACTCCAGGAACTTGAAGATGTAAATCTAGGCTGACACTCCAGTGCAGTACTGAGGGAGTGCTGCACTGTCGGTTGAGACGTTAAACCGAGACCCTGTCTGCTCTCTCAGATGGATGTAAAAGATCCCATGGCACTATTTTGAAAAAGAGCAGGGGAGTTATCCTGGTGTCCTAGCCAATATTTATCCCTCAATCAGCATAGCAAAACACAAATTATCTGTTCCTCGTCACATTGCTGTTTGTGGGAGCTTGTTGAGCACAAATTGGCTGCCGTGTTTCCCACATTGCAACAGTGACTGCACTTCAAAAGTACTTCATTGGCTGTAAAGCGCTTTGAGATGTCTGGTGGTCATGAAAGATGCTATATAAATGTAAGTCTTTCTTTCTCTGCATTTTGTGGGGATAGATCAAATATAATGCAATCATGGCCGCTCATATGAAAATTCTATCTTACCAGTAACTCTTCATTATCAATTATTACCACACACGAGCATCTTTTCTGACATGCAGAATAGTGCAAATGATTGGAGCATTTTATATTTGTGCAACAGAAATATTCTGCTTTTTATAAATAATAAATGAAGTGATTTCAAAGAAGTTATGTGCATCTGAGTATCTTGGAATTGAGAAAGGTTATTGAACAGGTTCAACTTTCAAAAGACTGCACTTCTGATAAATGATATCCCCAACATTGAGCCTCTGTACATTTTCCTGCTGCAGATTTTATCGAGGGTATTGCACCAGTGGTGTAGTATCTTATATGAACGGCCTGAATAAACTAAATGTAATATTTAACTTTTGGATTCAGAAATGCTCCTGGGATCCCTAATAGGTTCTGTAATAAGAAAAAAAAGGTTTATTTTACTGTATTTTATCTTGTTGAGACTAAAAAGCTAATAAGGAAGAAAAAAACTGCAAATGCTGAATCCATACTTGTCTGTCAGCATCTGGGAAGAGAAAAGGTGGATTCACATTTTGGATGTAGCCCGTTGAGCAGAACTGGAAGATAATTGAGCCCCATTATAGGATGGAACACAACCAAAGAGGTCTGTTGGTAAAGAAACAACATTTGATTTGGAATAAAAACAGAAAATGCTGGGAAATCTCAGCAGGCCAGGGAGCACCTGTGGAGAGGAAGCAGAGTTAATGTTTTGGGTCGAAATGTTAACCCTGCTTTCTCTCCACAGATGCTGCCTGACCTGCTGAGATTTCCAGCATTTTTTGTTTTTATTCAAGATTCCAGCATCCACAGTAATTTGCTTTTGTATCAGCATTTGATTTGAGTTATTTTACCTAAATGCAGCATTAATGTACATGGTGGTAATCAACGGCTACCGTGCTTCTCTGTGATTTTCATAAATTGAGATCCTAATGGTGATCGTTTCCACATAATACCATTTATTTCTTGCTAAGTTATGCACCCTTCTATATGACAGATATCCCCTGCTCACCAGTCAGATGCACTCAACTTTGAAATGTCAGTATTCACCATTTAGGCTGCAGGGCACTGCTGTGAATACAGGTATGGAGAAAAACGGATTTGGTTCATGTACCAGCATATGCTCAGTTCTCTCGATGCCCGGTGCAGTTGCCGTTGAGCTCCTGCACCCTTTGGTATATCGGAGATGTTCATTTGTCAGAATTAGTGCAAAGTGGTTGGAAAAAAAAACGTTAATTGATGCAGCTCATTTTCAAAGCATCAGAAATGAATGCAGTTTTTGAATGGCAATGAAGCATGTGAGACAAACGGATGTAAATTGTCAATCTGGACGTAATTATGAATTATGGGATAATCATGAGACCAAACGAATTAATCTAGCACAATTGAGTTTATTTTCCAACAAAAAAATTCACCTGGTCAAAATTTCAACGTGTCGGTGGATCCCAGGCAACAGGGTTAAACTGAGAATGACAGTAAATGTGATTAAAGAAATCTTTCTGCCCCCGCTCCAGTGCTGAACTGGAGCAACACACCTGAAGTGCTCTGTCCAGGTCTTGGAGCTAAGGACTTTACAGCAGAAGACTTCTCCTCTAAAACCGATTATCTGATCATTCGTCTCAATGCTACAACAACAGCAACTTATATTTATATAGCACCTTTAATGTAATGAAATGGCCCAAAGCGCTTCACAGGAGTATCATGAGACAAAAAAATTTGACACCAAGCCGCATAGGGGCAAATTAGGGCAGGTGACCGAAAGCTTGGTCAAAGAGGTAGGTTTTAAGGAGCATCTTAAAGGAGGAAAGAGAGGCGGGGAGGTTTAGGCAGAGAATTCCAGAGCTTAG
This sequence comes from Pristiophorus japonicus, assembly GCF_044704955.1. Lineage (NCBI taxonomy): Eukaryota > Metazoa > Chordata > Chondrichthyes > Pristiophoridae > Pristiophorus > Pristiophorus japonicus. The sequence goes on from NC_091991.1 coordinate 122,166,731, forward strand.
GGCCTAGGCAACAGAAAGCACGGCCATCAATGATTAAGCGATTATAATCAGGGATGCTCAGGAGGGCACAATTAGAGGAACACAGATATCTCGGGAGGTCGTGGAGCTGGAGGAGATTATAGAGATAGGAAGGGATGAGGCCATGGTGGGATTTGAAAACAAGGGTGAGAATTTTGAAATGGAGGGTTGCTTAACCAAGAGCCAATGTCGGTCAGCGAGCACAGGGGTGATGGGTGAGCAGGACTTGGAGCGAGTTAGGAAATGGGCAACCGAGTTTTGGATCACCTCTAGTTTAAGTAGGATAGAATCTGGGAGGCCAGTCAGGAGTTCATTGGAATAATCAAGTCTAGAAAGAAAGAAAGACTTGTATTTATATAGCATCTTTCACGACCACCGGACATCTCAAAGCGCTTCACAGTCAATTAAGCACTTTTGGAGTGTAGTCACTGTTGTAATGTGGGAAACGAGGCATCCAAATTGCGCACGGCAAGCTTCCACAAACAGCAATGTGATAATGACCAGATAATCTGTTTTGTTTATGTTGACAAGAGGTAACAACAGCATGGATGAGTGTTTCAGCAACGGATGAGCTGAGGCAAGGGCGGAGATGGGCGATGTTACAGAGGTGGAAATAGGCGGTCTTAGTTATACTGCAGATATGTTGTCGAAAGCTCATTGCAGGTTCAAATATGACACCAAGGTTGTGAACACTGTGCAATGCTGTATGTGGGACCTCGGCAGTGCACAATTTAGCTGCTACATTTTCCTACATTACAACAGTGATGAAATTTTAAAAGTGCATAATCGACCGTGAGGCACTTTGGGACAGCCTGAGACGGTGAACGCCATGATAAAAATGTAGGTTCTTCCATCTTGCTTTCATCTGGTTGCCAATAAAAATCAGCAGCTGGAAGGTCGCAGTTCAACTTGAACATTCAGGTTTGGAGGGAATGGAGAATTATAGATTATTTAAAAAAAAATCAATCTTTGGCCCACCCCAAAGATCCCCATGGACCCTCTGGCTAGCAGAGATTCTGCGACTGGACACAGTGCCATGTTTTATGAGGACTCTTAGGTCCAGCTCCATCACCGCCCTCCCAGGAAAACCCCAGATATCCTGTGGCAATGTAAAAGGGGTAGAGTCCCACTCCAGTAATTTGGGCACATAAATCTAGGCTGACACTCCAGTGCAGGGCTGAGGGAGTGCTGCACTGTCGGAGGTATCATCTTTCAATGAGATGTTAAATCGAGACCCCCTCTGCCCTCTCAGGTGGACATAAAAGATCCCATGGCATTATTTCGAAGAAGAACAGGGGAGTTATCCCCGGTGTCTTGGCCAATATTTATTCCTTAATCAATATTACCCAAACAGATTCTCTGGTCATTATCACATTGTTGTTTGTGGGAGCTTGCAGTTCACAAATTGATTGCCGCGTTTCCCACATTACAACAGTGACTACAATCCAAAAGTTCTTTATTGGCTGTAAAGCGCTTTGAGACTTCTGGTGGTCGTGAAAGGCGCTATATAAATGCAAGTCTTTCTTTCTTTAAATGGTCCTTATATTTCAGCATGCATTGAACAATGGAATTTTTGTACACATGCGTGTTTTATTAGCTATTTTGCGATCTTAAATCTTGGGTTTTTAAACAAAATGCTTTTTAAAAAAAAATTTAATCAAGGACTAGATTCATAGACTAATGACTGGAAAACTAGCTGGTGAAATTCTGCAGCTACCCTGCCAGCAGCTGAATACACTTGTAGTGATGTTTAATTAAACAAGAGCCATAATAGGAGGGAAACCTGTGAAACGGCCATGGAGCTAATCCTCCAGCCTTGATAGGCGTCCCTGTGTGATTGTGATTGATGAGGTGATTGTTCTTAACATCTTCATTTGCATCCTTCCCTAATACCCGCAGGCAGAGGTGCTTTGTATTACGAGATGAGAACTCACTGTCTCTACAGGCTAATGTGGTAAAGGGATGGAGAAATTGTGAAGAGGGATTGAATGGATGATCAGGATGAACACATTAAGCAATTGGTTTTTACAATCTTCAAGTAATCTTTAAAATGCTTGTGGCTTCTACAGCTGCATAATCCAGTACATCTCGTTAAAAGTTTCCTTTGCTTTATTTTTCAATTTCATTATTTTCTTTAAAAAAGCAAAAAGAACTTAATGTCTCATGTTTTGTATAATGTTATTCATTAGTGGTTCACATGTTATATAATAAATATTGCGTAACTCTCTCACGGAATATAAATATTAACAACAATTAATGGTCTGATGCAATAGTTTCACAAACATTAAATTCAAATTGATATATAAGATAGTTACTAAAAATTCAGATCACACGTATGCCCATCTGCAGTCTTCAGTTTAATTGCTGAGTCTTTTGAGGGAATATATTGCTGCAACTTCTGTTACCCAGTGTCAGATTCAAGCATTCCCTGGTCAGCCGTAACATTAGCCAGATGCAAAGTAAACTGCCTCTACATTACCCCAACCATGTGCAACAACCCCACATTTCAAAGAATAAACCTACTACATTAATACTTGCATCAGGCACCCTTCTGACTTCTATCAGTGAGACAGCAAATTAAGTATCAATTTAAGGATGTTGAGATCTAAGCTCATTTTACATAGGCGCCTTACTGACAGCTGAGAGCATCACTACCAGATACAATTTGTTTCTATGTTTACACATGAATGCCCTCACTTAGGATTTACAATATTACTATTTTTTTTCCTAGTTTTACTTTTATGTTTAAAAAAGCACCACATTAAAGATAAATATACTTTCAGAAATAGGGTGGGATCAGATGAGGAACTATTAAAGTTTATTTTCTGATTTTTGATATAAATGTAAATTAACTGAATAATAAATAATTACTTACAGATAGTATTTATTTAGCAAAGTAGCACTACAGTTACAATGTTTCAATATATTATTTTGGCTGTGTTTAGTTTTGACCGTGCACAGGAATATTTTGCTTAAAGATCAAATCAGAGCTGGGCGCCCAAAAAGGGGATACATTTATCCCATCAATCTGCCGTGGCTTTGAACTCGAGCCCCAGAGGTGAGAAGGCAGCTGGTATGCTAACAGCTGTGCCACCTTACATCATGTTGAAAGTTGATGCATTATGTTGGCAACATGATTAAGGAATTCAAAGCACTAGCAGTATTTTCATTCCATTGTGGCTTGCAGTGTTTGACAATTTTGATTCGATGAAACATTTCTGCAATGTAGAGGCCTTTTCGAGACCTAGGTCAACAATTGGCATTGGTCCGATCTTCATTACCTCTGACGTTGATTTTCAATAGAATTGTTTGGTATTCAATTGAAATTGTTTTAAGTTTCCTCTTTCTATTTTTATTTCACCTCTACCATTTTTGTTTTGGTTATCTAATAACATAATGGTTATGTCACTGGACTCGTAATCCAGAGACGTGAGTTCAAATCCCACCACGGCAGCTGTGGGAATTCAAATTCAGTTAATTAAATAAATCTGGAATTTACAAAAAAGCTAGTACTGTATCGGTAATGGTGACCATGATACCACCGGATTGTTGTTAAAAACCCAACTGGTTCACTAATGTTCTTTAGGGAAGGAAAAGTGCCGTCCTCACCCGGTCTGGCCTATATGTGACTCCAGACCCACAGCAATGTGGTTGACTCTTAACCGACCCTCTGAAATGGCCTAGCAAGCCACTCAATTGTACCAAACCGCTATGGCAAAATCAGCTCTGTGGGAGTACCTTAACCGCACGGACTGCAGAGGCTCACCACCACCTTCTCGAGGGCCATTAGGGATGGGCAATAACTGTCAGTGATGCCCACACTCCATGAACGAATAAATGAAAAAAAAACTGGGATTCATGAGGCAGTCAGATTTCTATCCAGAGCTTAATGTGTTTTGAGAATTCTGTATTCTCTCAGGGAAAATAGCTCAGGCGCATTGGATCACTTGGGCGGGACAAATATTGGAAAATGATATGGCTTGTATTTCATACTTTGAGGAAACCTTTCTGATTTTCCTTCCAAATGAAGGGACAATTAAGTGGATTCCTTTGCAGGCATGTGCTCTGACCTTCCTGATTTTCCTTTATTCTGAGCGTGCCCGGGGGCAGACCCAGGAAAATATCCTTGTCTATCTTTTCTGTATTCATTGACTGGTGCACTGTTTCTGTTGCTGTACACTAATTAAGGGAACCATTGCTGCAATGAAAGCAATGTTTCTCTTTGATAGCTGTGGTTGTATCAGAAACACTGATGCGTGGTGATGCAACCACAAATTTATAAGGAATTATAAATGAATCTCCCGTTGCCCCTAATAAGTCTAATCACGATAGAGTAGGACTGATTTTTGGGTCCTTATCATTCTACTTGTGCTTAAAAATGGGTCAGTAGTTGGGTCAGGCCTGAAATAGTAAAGGAAGCATTGGTTTACTATTAAATTCCTGCGAGTGCTGATTCTCAGGCAGACCTTACTTCAGGTGGCTCGAGCTCCCACCTAAAGACAGGCAACCACATTGTAAAGGGGACCTCAATCAAAATGGATCGGGTCATAGAATCATAGAAATTTACAGCTTGGAAGGACGTCATTTCGGCCCATCGTGCCCGCACCGGCCAACCAAGAGCTACCCCGCCTAATCCCACTTTCCAGCTCTTGGTCCGTAGCCCTGTAGGTTACGGCACTTTAAGTGCACATCCAAGTATCTTTTAAATGTGGTGAGGGTTCCTGCCTCTACCACCCTTTCAGGCAGTAAGTTCCAGACCCCCACCACCCTCTGGGTGAAGAAATTTCCCCTCATATCTCCTCTAAATCTCCCCCCAATTACTTTAAATCTATGCCCCCTGGTTGTTGACCCCTCTGCCAAGGGAAACATGTCCTTCCTGTCCACTCTATATAGGCCCCTCATAATTTTATACACCTCAATCAGGTCTCCCTTTAGTCTCCTTTGTTCCAAAGAAAAACAGACCCAGAATCTTTCTTCATAGCCAAAATTCTCCAGTCCAGGCAACATTCTTGTAAATCTTCTCTGCAACCTTTCCAGTGCAATCACATCTTTCCTGTAATGTGTTGACCAGAACTGCACACACTACTCCAGCTGCAGCCTAACCAGTGTTTTGTACAGTTCAAGCATAACCCCCTTGCTCTTGAATTCTACACCTCGACTAATACAGGCAAGTATTCCATATGCCTTCTTAACCACCTGGCCTGCTGGTTTCAGGGATCTGTGGACCTGCACTCCAAGGTCCCTTTGTTCCTTTACACTTTTCAGTGTTGTACCATTTAATGTGTATTCCCTTGTCTTGTTAGACCTCCCCAAATGGATTACACCACACTTATCTGGATTGAGCTCCATTTGCCACAGTTCTGCCCACCTGACCAATACATTGATATCTTCCTGCAGTCTACAGCTTTCTTCTTCATTATCAACCACACGGCCTATTTTAGTGTCATCTGCTGACTCCTCAGGACAGCCGCTGCATGCGCCCCACCCACCACATGGTCTGATGTATGGTCCACATGAAAATTGACACCCTCCCTCGCCAACCCAGCCTTTAAAATACAACTGAATGCATAGCCATGCTTGGATGATTTATGTGTGCCATTTATTGATATACGCTGCCTTGTTATGTTTAAGATGCTGCACCTTACAAAGTGATGGGTATAGTGCTGAGGCCCGAGGAATGAGACTTCAATGAAATTTTCTCCAAAATAATGCTCATTATTTACATAAAATTTGTTGAATGTTTAAAATATTTCTGTACAGGCTACACTCCGATCACACTAATTAGAAATTATGTCTTTAACAACCGACGCTTTTAATTGGGATTCACTCGAAGCTCAAACTATATTTGAACAGTGCTGATCAGTTTAATTGGGATGAAATTTTTATTTTGAAATGACATTGCACGTATAAATGTGTGTCGGCTATGGTTCAGTGGATAACACTCTCGCCTCTGAGTCAGAAGGTTGTGGGTTCAAGTCACACTCCAGAGACAAGAGCACATAAATCTAGGCTGACCCTCCAGTGTAGTACTGAGGAAGTTCTGCACTGTCAGAGGTGCCGTCTTTCGGACGAGACGTTAAACCCTGCTCTCTCAGGTGGACATAAAAGATCCCATGGCACTATTTCTAAGAAGAACAGGGGAGTTATTCCTGGTGTCCTGGTCAATATTCTAGCTGTGTTATAGCTGAAATACAAGTAAAAAGAAAACAAAAGACTTGCATTTATATAGCACCTTTCATTACCAACGGACGTCTCAAAATACTTTATTGCGAATGAAGTACTTTTGGAGTGTAATCACTGTTGTAATGTGCGAAATACGGCAGCCAATTTGTACACAGCAAGCTCCCACAAACAGCAATGTGATAATGGCCAGATAATCTGTTTTAGTGATATTGATTAAGGGATAAATATAGGCCAGGACACTGAGAATAACTCCCCTGCTTTTCTTCAAATAGTGCCATGGGATCTTTTACGTCCACCTGAGAGAGCGGATGGGGCCTTGGTTTAACATCCCATCCAAAAGGCGGCACCTCCGACAGAACAGCACTGCTTCAGCACTGCACTGGAGTGCCAGCCTAGATTTATGTGCTCAAGTCCCTAGAGTAGGACTTGAACCCATAACCTTCTGACAAAGGTCAGATTATTTCCCCCCAAAGACATATATCTCCAGATGAATGTTATAACACCAATTTTCATCTCTATAGCACCTTTTAAGATAGAAAAACACATCTCCAGGTGATTCCCAGACCCAAACTTGACTGGGAGGGTTAATTAAAGTGACCAAAAGCACGATCAAAGAGAAGGGTTTTCTGGAAGTTTTTAACGGCAGGGAGGGAGCTAGAGAGTTAAAGAGGTTTAGGGAGGATGTTCCAGAGAGTGATCCTAGACAGCTGAAGTCTCTCCAAGAGAAAATGGAGGAAAGGGAGGGGGCATGGACAGGAGACCAAAGTCAGGGGACCGGGGAGAAGATTCTAGAAGTAGGGTGGGGTGAGATCATCTCTGGATTTACAGATGGACTAGCATATTGGATTTAATTAAATCCACTGGGTGACAGAGTGTCACTATAGGTGGGTGAGTAAGGCTTGATGGAAATAGAATATGGCCCTTGAGTTTTGGGCAATTAGGAGTTTTTGGAGGCTATGGTCTGTATAGCTGTTGATCAGTCAATGTCCAATCAGATTGCGGGAATATGCTATCCGTTCAATTTATTCAAATTTAACAGCCATGGTGAATTGACAAAAAATAACAAATTAACTTCTGTATATGGTAGCAACCACGCATTTTGGCTACCATTGATGTGTACCATCATTAACGGCATATTTATCTTATTCGTAAAGAAAAAAAGACTTGGATTTATAGCATCTTTCACAACCTCCGAATGTCTCAAACGCTTTACAGCCAATTAAGTACTTTTGGAGTGTAGTCACTGTTGTAAGCAGAAACATATTTTGTTTGAACACTTTTAATATTCATATTATTTAATCTGAATTTAGTAAACTATTAGTGATTTTGTGTCTATTTTGATCTCTGCATATTTGTTGAGGCACTGAAATAATGTGTTATTTCTGTAGCATCAATATGATGTCTAAATGCAGCACAATGTTATTTGTGTTGAAAAAAGATGATTAAGACTTAGTGTAATGATATAGATATTGTGTGTGAAATCTAGGACAAATTCATAGACATATCTTGTTAGATGAACGAGGACTCAAACCCTGCAGCATTATATGTTATCAGGTGGTTATCATGTGTTAAAATGTCAGGAGGCGCACTCAACTTGAAGAGACAAATTAATTAAAATATTCACAAAATTAACACCCCCAAAAATTGTCACCTTATTCGTAAAGGAATTGAAAAGCAACTAATTATTAGTTTGCTCCTCCTGGCAATATAGCACAGAGACTTGTATTATGGTTGAGTGCATGGCCAGCTCTGGCTATTGCCCTTTTGTGTCCTTTTCCCCTCGAGAAGAGGGAATATCAGTGAACAGGCCCACTTAGGAACCTTCCTACTGGCATATGAACGGAATGATGAGGAAACCAAAAAAGTGAAAAGTAACTATTAATCAAGCAAAGGAGTAAAAATAATGCACAATCAAATACCTGTAATTCTATAATGATTGCGATGTGAACACATTTTATAGTTGCATACATTTTTAATTGAAGTTATTTTGGAATACATCTGGGTAACTGACCATTTTATTTAATCTTGAGGAAGTTCCATGACATGGACACACAAGTCATTCAATTCTGCTTAAAGTACTTTTCTGTTTGTTTTGGCTGTTTGGAGTGCACGTTCTGTCTGTGTATTAGTGTGTCACGGTGGTGTTCATTCTTTTCTGTGCTGCAGCTGTATAATTGGCTGTTGCTGCTGCTATCAAAGACTTGAGGGAGCTTCTTTTGAAGCAAAGCTGATCCCTTTACAACCGCAGCTAGCAAAGGGAATTCAGTCAATGCATTGATGGACTTTGCATTATTTAGTACAGGAGCGACTGATCCAACCTCTGTTATACTCAGGAAGTCAAAATGTTATTACGGTGCATTAGGGATGTACAAAAGATTCATATTGTTGATGTTGGTGATCTTGCATGAACAACGCAGCATTTTCTCTTTAAATTCACACATTCAGGGAAAAGAAATTAATACGAAAAGCACCAACTTCTGGTTTCAATCATAAATGATCATTTAAAGCTGCAACATGATATTTTACAAATTTGTGGCTGGCCATGCAAATCTGTCTTATGCTCATCCCAACTACATTTTCATTTTAACTATCTTGTGGGTTGTCATTTACTCCCATTTACATAAACTTGAGGTGATCCAAAACTCGGCTGCCCATGTCCTAACTCATACCAAGTCCCACTCACCCTTCACCCCTGTGCTCGCTGACCTACATTGGCTCCCGGTTAAGCAATGCCTCGATTTCAAAATTCTCATTGTTGTTTTCAAAACCCTCCATGGCCTTGCCCCTCCCTATCCTGTAACCTACTCCAGCCCCACAACCCCCCAGAGATGTCTGTGCTCCTCGAATTCTGCCCTCTTGCATATTTCTATTATAATCGCTCCAACATTGGTGGCCGTGCTTTCTGTTGCCTAGGCTCTGAACTTTGGAACTCCCTGCCTAAACCTCTCTGCCTCTTTACCTCTCTTTCCTCCTTCAAGACGCTCCTTAAAACCCACCTCTTTGCCCAGGCTTTTGGTGACCTGTGTTAATTTCTACTATGCAGCTCAGTGTCAAATTTTTTGTCTCATAATACTCCTGTGAAGTGCCTTGGGACATTTCACTACGTTAAAGGCGCTATATAAATACAAGTTGTTGTTGTTGAATAATTTTTATTTCTCTAGCTGCCACTGACTGGGTAACTCCTGAGTAGAAATAGGACTGAGAGAGCTAAGTTTTCTGTAACTGCACAGGTTTCTTCCAGGTTTAAATGTCTGCTTTTATAAAGTCTTCTTTGTATGTTTATAAAGCTGGAAAAGGATGGAAGACTTGAAGCCATCCGTTTATATCATTACGTTGCAACTGTGGAAATGTGGAAAATATTTCCACAGTCGTCGGCTCTCATGTGTGTGATAAATTAGATATGGCAATGCAGTGGAAGAGCAAAGTCTGCATTTGATCATTTTGTTCCTTCAGCAATAAGATTTGTAACTCAAGTGGCTTGAGGCAGAATTACTATGCTGCTTTATTTAGTGTCAAAGCGTGTGGGCTTATCGTCAAACGTAAAACAAAATACTCCTTGCTTTAAAGCTGTGGTTAAGGCAGCCAAAGAATGCAGAAGCTTGCATATTGCTTTTTGATACAGTATCAAAATGTCTGGCAGTCGCTCGTGCACTGTATCTGGTAGCAGTCGGAGGAGGAGTGGCCTTCTGTGATTAACTAGGGTAAAGTCTGGCAGGAAGACCCATATGTTTCAGGTTTGGGAGCAGTCAAATGTTGAGTGGGAGGTCAGAAAACAATGCATAAGCTCCCCCCCAAACATACACATGCTCACACACGCCTTCATCCATAATTGATGCCTGCTTTGGGCAGATGCTTTAGGCCCTAGTATTCCAGCTCATAAGTTTATGGAGGCAAAAGGGAGCAAGATGGTGCAGCAGGTATTTTTATTTTCAACTATGTCCTTTGCTTTAAATTATATCTCTGCGGTGGGATGGGAGACAGGAAATTGTTTGGAATGGTGAAAGCAGGGTCAATAGGTGCAGGTCCCATGTGAGAAACTCCGCTGTGGTGTGAGTCGCTCGCACTGAAAGTGCTGCAGCGATATGGGATTCTGTGGTGCTGCTTTGAGTCTCCTGATACACAGCAGCATTACAGCATTACACCATTAAGGCTCAGTAATGCAAGCGTGGCAGCAGGTTTTTTTTTTCTTGGAAGCTCTGTGGAGTTGCTGGATTATTGTTCATTTTGCTGTGACACAGGGGAGTTCCGTTATTGTGCACGAGCCCACAGTGCTCTCCTGATGGTGTGGCAGTTTTACTTAATATAATTTACATCAACCTCGCAGAGCTCGTTGCTAGCTGCAAATCCTTGGTACTTGAACGCTGACACTAAATGTCTTGTGTCCTTACCGATTGTCACAAAAAAAAACCCAACCTAATTGACTGCAGAAAAGCAGAAGGAATGCTGAATCACTTTCTTTTTTGGGAAAACTGGCTACTTAGACCTTTATGTGGCAGAGGAGTTTTATGAAGCCTTCAGAGCCGTGTCAGAACTGACAACTTAAAAGGGTTTTTTTTTTAATGTGTTTGGTCTGCGTAGACTTCGATGTGATTAGGCGGGTTTTTAGTTATATTATCGCTTGCCTTCAAGCTGAAAGCAATAAACTGGATTTTTTAACTGCGCCACGTAAAGCATATTTTCGAGCTAAATGTGGTTTTCATTAGATTTGGGCCAGCACATTTAGCAGAGGCTGACAGTCTGCCATCCTTTGTTCTTCTCCACTGCTGCCAGCAACTACTTTATAAGAGATTCGAAGCCCCAAAGCAGCTTCAGAGAGAAAAAAACCTGATGACTTCAATAACAATCCCCACAGTGTCAGACACTGGTGAGACATCACACTATAACCAGTTTCACATTTGGTGCTTAAACATTTGAGTTTTAAGCTGCACGATGCTGTGGGTGCCAAGGTAATGTGTGAGAGTTTAACATTTCTAATTAAATGTTGGTAGTAATTATCACAAAGTGTGAAAGCATGAATATTAATGGCGGGGGTGGGGGGGGGGGGTGTGGGCGCGAGGGGCTGCATCGAAAGCAGCGATGTTGTTAATGAGAGTCTGCAGGGTCTGCACAACAGCTGTTTCGTGACTGAGGAAAGACCAGTATGAGAAATCAGCATGCCAACTACACCTGGAAATGCGTTTTCCCTGTCTTTAATTCTGTTCATTGTGTTCTTTCCTCTGATCCACAGGGTAACCAGGAAGCCACAGCACCCCCTGACACTATGGCCCAGCCTTATGCGTCAGCTCAGTTTGCTCCACCTCAGAATGGGATCCCGACAGAATACACAGCTCCACATCCCCATCCAGCCCCGGACTACACAGGCCAGACCACAGTCCCTGAGCACACGTTAAACATGTACCCTACTGCCCAGACACACTCAGAACAGAGCGGTACCGACACAAATGCACAAACCGTGTCCGGAACAGCCACGGTAAGTGCAACTTTTCTACTTTTCTAGTCCACGGGCCAGAACCACAATGGTTACATGCATTTTGTCTCAGCAATTGCTGGCGAATTAATGTTAGATTAAAGTCATTGGTATAAAAAGATCTATTGGCTGTGAACTGGAGTTTGGCTTGCACTTTTGTCTTCTATTTGATGGAAGCGTTTTTTTCATAAATTTTCAGGGCTTCACGTGTCATTTTCTTCACGTGTGTAAATTGTGAATAACACAATAATGGTTTTCACACTCAGGGTCAGGTGCTTGAGGACATAAAAGATAGGGTTTTGTCAAACACTTTTCATAAAGAGCGTGTCTTTTAAATGTGTTCAAATTTCAAGACATCTTAGAGTGCCACTCAGTCACCATTGGCTTTTTAACTGCCAATAAAGTGCTGCCATCCAGAAAGCTGGACTGAAAATTTATGTTTAACATCCAAACGCTCGCAGGAGTAACAAGCAGCTTTGAGGGCTACTGCATAAGGCAGTTTACGGAACATGACATAGACTTACGTCCAAGTAAGAAAGTAAACCATAAACAAAGCATAGCACTGTGTCTGGCCCCCATTGCTATAACTGCTGTGTGTTTGGTTACATTCAAAATGGAGCTGGACAGATCATCCATGCTTTTAAATGGTAAGAGTCATTTTAAAGTTTATTCCAATCTTTTTAATAATACAATCTTTGGATTATTAAGCATACAGCTATTAGTCTAACCAGAATCTGATAGGCTGTGGTGCTGTGTTTAAATGTTTACCTTGCAAGTAAGAAAGTATATAACACTATGGGCCCAAGTTTCCACATGATTTGTGCCTGATTTTTAGGAGCAACTGGTGGAGAACGGACTATCTTAGAAATCGCAATTTTCCACATTTTTTTTTCTGCAGTTCTAGTCAGGTAGAACAGTTCTACTTTGGAACAGAATTTTTTCTTCAAAAGGGGGCGTGTCCGGCCACTGACGCCTGATTTCAAAGTTTCCACAGTGAAAACGTACTCCAAACTAAGTTAGAATGGAGCAAGTGAAGATTTTTGTAGAACTGAAAAAACCTGTTCTACACTTTAAAAAATCAGGCGCAGGTTACAAATTAGGCGTCCAGAACGAGGTGGGGGGGGGGGGAGGGAAGGGAAGTCATTAAATTCTACAATAAATCCTTATTCATACTTCTACAAATATTATACAAATAAATCCAACCTGAATAAACATTTATAAGCAAAGAAAAGATTAAATAAACCATCTTCCTACCTGTGTGAAAGTGCTTCAGGCACGGAGAATGCTGCAGGAAGCCTGAGGCGCCCGTTCTTTCCCGCGGGGGGGGGGGAGGCGCCCGTTCTTTCCCGCGGGGGGGGGGGGAGGCGCCCGTTCTTTCCCGCGGGGGGGGGGGAGGCGCACGTTCTTTCCCGCGGGGGGGGGGGAGGCGCACGTTCTTTCCCGCGGGGGGGGGAGGAGGATGCGTCCGTTCTTTCCCGCGGGGGGGGGGGGGGAGGATGCGCCCGTTCTTTCCCGCGGGGGGGGGGGAGGCGCCTGGGCGCCCGTTCTTTCCCGCGGGGGGGGGGAGGATGCGTCCGTTCTTTCCCGCGGGGGGGGGGAGGCGCCTGGGCGCCCGTTCTTTCCCGCGGGGTGGGGGGAGGCGCCCATTCTGCCCGCGGGGGGGGAGGGGAGAGGAGGCGCCCGTTCTTTCCCGCGGAGGGGGGGGCCCGTTCTTCCCGGGTGGAGGTGGTATTAGGCGTCCGTTCTTCCCGCGGGGGGGGGGAACGGGAGAGGAGGCGCCCGTTCTTCCCACGGGGGGGGGGGGGCGACAGGAGACGCCCGTTCTTTCCCACGGGGGGGGGGAGGAGGCGCCCGTTCTTCCCGCGGGGGGGTGGGGAGAAGGAGACAGTGAGAAGGCTGCAAGTGCTGATGTGCTGATGGCAATGTGCTTTTATTAAAAAAATGTTCAAAAATTAAACAGCTACAAAGAACTACAAAAATGGCCGAGTGCCAATGTTTTTTTCACACTGAGCATGCGCGAATGCTCCAACGCGCACGCGCAGCGTTGCCGGCAGGAAAAAAACTAATTTAAATAGTACCCGCCCCCTCTCACTTACAAAATCGGCGCGAGTGTAGGCTCCGCCCCCCCTGGGCGCCGCGCCAGGCAGACAAGGAGCTGCAGGGCGCTCCAGAATCGCGATTTTTTTTTTTTAGGCGCCGTTTTAGGCGCGAAAAATGGGCGCCCAGCTCGGAGGGGCGCCCGTTTTTTATCGTGTGGAAACTTGGGCCCTATATTTCATCTGGAAAATACTGTCAAATACAACATGTTGACCAGTTCCATTCAAGTATCACCACTTCGCTGTCCCCACAACTATTTCTCTTAGTCACCACGGTCCTTGGGGACTTCAACATTTTTCAGTCCAAATCAGGACAGTGATATCTGTGGAACTTTGCTGTTGATTTCTTGTCAATTACACCATCAGAATCATGTCAGGAGATGTTCTACTCAGGTACCAGTAAGTGGACTTTGTCTATTTAAGACAGCATCATACCTTCTTGGTTGCAGCAACGCAATGGTAGCAGGCTGGGCCTGTGACTTGTAGCTTGTCGATATTTCATCACAATGGATCCATAGAACATTTTAAGTCCATTCAATAGGCCTTGGTGGATTCTGTTGATTCTGTTCGATGCTGCATTCTTGGAGAATGACATTTTGGTTTTCTGTCCCATTTTATTCTTGTCTTCAGTGTTATGTGGAACTTCTGCAGGATATTTTCCATTGTTGCCTCAAGTCTTGATCAGGTTTCTGGTGGCTTTAAATAGCATTGCTTGATAATTCAATAGAAAACTGATGAAGACTCAAGCTTAAATACTCTAGAAAAAATATCCACAGAATACTGAAGACCAGCAAGTCAGAAACCCAATTTAGTTTAGTTGTTAGTGTACCAGTAATTCCGTCCGTGTAATCCCCATTCTCCCAACTATCCTTTCAAACCCCAAACCCTCAAAGAGTGCGGGACAACTGAGTCTGGTTGCAAAAATTCCTTAATGAGTTTTAATTTTTTATTTATTTATTCGTTCCTGGGATGTGGGGGTCACTGGTAAGGCTAGCATTTATTGCCCATCCCTAATTGCTCTTGAGAAGGTGGTGGTGAGCCACCATCTTAAACCGCTGTTCGTTGTAACGATTTGGTACAACTGAATGGCTTGCGAGGCCATTTCATTGAAACAGAAATACAGAAACATAGAAAGTAGGTGCAGGAGTAGACCATTCAGCCCTTCAAGCCTGCACCACCATTCAATATGATCATGGCTGATCATGCAACTTCAGTACCCCATTCCTGCTTACTCTCCATACCCCTTGATCCCTTTCGCCGTAAGGGCCACATCTGACTCCCTTTTGAATATATCTAATGACCTGGCCTCAACAGCTTCCTGTGGTAGAGAATTCCACAGGTTCACAATTCTGAGTGAAGAAGTTTCTCCTCATCTCAGTCCTAAATGGCTTAGGCCCTTTTCCTTAGACTGTGACCCCTGGTTCTGGACTTCCCCAACATCGGGAACATTCTTCCTGCATCTAACCTGTCCAATCCCGTCAGAATTTTATATGTTTCTATGAGATCCCCTCTCATTCTTCTAAATTCCAGTGAATATAAGCCTAGTCGATCCAGTCTTTCTTCATATGTCAGTCCTGCCATCCTGAGAATCAGTCTGGTGAACCTTTGCTGCACTCCCTCAATAGCAAGAATGTCCTTCCTCAGATTAGGAGACCAAAACTGTACACAATATTCAAGGTGTGGCCTCACCAAGGCCCTGTACAACTGCAGTAAGACCTCCCTGCTCCTATACTCAAATCCTCTCGCTATGAAGACCAACATGCAATTTGCCTCTTCATCGCCTGCTGTACCTGCATGCCAACTTTCAATGACTGATGTATCATGACACCCAGGTTTCGTTTCCTAATCTGTCACCATTCAGATAATATTCTGCCTTCCTGTTTTTGCCACCAAATTGGATAACCTAATATTTATCTACATTATACTGCATCTGCCATGCATTTGTCCATTCACCTAACCTGTCCAAGTCATCCTGCAGCTTCTTAGCATCCTCCTCACAGCTCACACTGCCACCCAGCTTAGTGTCATCTGCAAACTTGGAGATATTACATTCAATTCCTTCATCTAAATCGTTGATGTATACTGCAAATAGCTGGGGTCTCAGCACTGAACCTTGCGGTACCCCACTAGTCACTGCCTGCCATTCTGGAAAGGACCCATTTATTCCTACTCTTTGCTTCCTGTCTGCCAACCAGTTCTCTACCAACGTAAAAACATTACCCACAATACCACGTGCTTTAATTTTGCACACTAATTTCTTGTGTGGGACCTTGTCAAAAGCCTTTTGAAAGTCTAAATACATCACATCCACTGGTTCTCCTTTGTCCACTATACTAGTTATATCCTCAAAAAATTCTAGAAGATTTGTCAAGCATGATTTCCCTTTCATAAATCCATGCTGACTTGGACCGATCCTGTCACTGCTTTCCATCTTACATCTATATTACATCTTTAATAATTGATTCCAACATTTTCCCCATTACCGATGTCAGGCTAACCGGTCTATAATTCCTTGTTTTCTCTCCCCTTCCTTTTTTAAAAAGTGGGGTTACATTAGCTACGCTCCAATCCATAGGAACTGATGCAGAGTCAATAGAATGTTGGAAAATGACCACCAATGCATCCACTATTTCTAGGGCCACTTCCTTAAGTACTCTGGGATGCAGACGATCAGGCCCTGGGGATTTATCAGCTTTCAATCTCATCAATTTCCCTAACACAATTTCCTGACTAATAAGGATTTCCTTCAGTTACTCCTTCTCGCAAGACCCTCGGTCCCCTAGTATTTCCGGAAGGTTGTTTGTCTCTTCCTTAGTGAAGACAGAACCAAAGTATTTGTTCAACTGGTCTGCCATTTCTTTGTTCCCCATTATAAATTCACCTGATTCTGACTGCAAGGGACCTACATTTGTCTTCACTAACCTTTTTCTCTTTACATATGTATGGAAGCTTTTGCAGTCAGTTTTTATGTTCCCTGCAAGCTTCCTCTCATACTCTATTTTCCCCCTCCTAATTAAACCCTTTGTCCTCCTCTGCTGAATTCTAAATTTCTCCCAGTCCTCAGGTTTTCTGCTTTTTCTGGCTAATTTATATGCCTCTTCCTTGGATTTAACACTATCCCTAATTTCCCTTGTTAGCCACGGTTGAGCCACCTTCCCCGTTTTATTTTCAGAGGGCAATTAGGAGTCAACCGCATTTCTGTGGGTCTGTCGTCAAATATGCATATAATGCTGTGCCTTTAGTTAACAGGGCATACAGTGTAAGGCTTATCTTGTTCAACCCCCTCCCACTCCCCACATCCCCCACACCCCCCAGAGTGCTCCACTGCCTTGCTGGGTCCCATCAAAACAACCTGACAGAAAGTTGGCAAAACATACCGAATGGGACAGGTAAGGCAAGAACAGCTTCTGACTCTCTGATTGGGAGTCAGCCCCATTTTCTATCACAAATGTTGCAAGATTGACCCCGGTGTCTGGTAGTATTTTAACACTACAGCACTGAAGTATTTTAAGTTATTATGCCCATTATAAACTGAGAGCACAAATGTGACAAGGGTGTATATGTCTTTTCTAACTGGAATGAAAGTTCTAATTGCAAACTGCAGTGGTACCAATGTCACAGTCACAATACATTGTTTAGATAGGCAGAACTTGACAGAAGTGTAGTGAGCTTGTCATAGTTTAGCTATCTTCCTCCGCCAGCAGCGGAATAAAGCGGATGAATTATACAATAAAAATAATTTATTATTTCACTTGATATTTTAATACTATTTGTAAGGAACTGTACAAATCAGCACCTGAAGGTGCAAGATGATTTCCTGAGACAATTTTAAAGAGTTTTTTTTGGATGAATGTAATTATTAGAAAACTGACAGTGGAGCATTATGCCGGCCAACCCCTCGGATATCTGGAATCCCAAGCATCAATTTTGGTTTGCAAGCAAAAAAATCCTCTAGATAATGGCACTTTATAATGTCAAATATAGGACATGGGAAGGTTAAAACTTATTCCGTGTGTGCAATTAACTGGCTTGTGAGGCAGCGTTTAGCCATAGATAGTGTGCGTCAAATCAGTGTGAAGAAATTTGCAGTTTAATTGTTGTTAAAAAGAAGTTAATTCCTTCAAACAAATGCATGCTGTTTCCAAAGATCCACTTGCGAATTCTGGTTGCATATCTATCTTCACCTGCTTGGACTCATTTGGAAGCAATCCATCAGTGAACAGAGCATTGCAATGAAATGTAAATAACTTTTAATAGCAGCAGTAAGATTAAATGATGATGGAAATGTATGCAGAAATAATCTATGATACTTTTCTTCACCCATAGATTCAATACAGGCCTGCGAAAGGCCAGGGAAATAAATATTGCAATTTTAGAATGATCTTATCCATAAATCTTTGGCTTTTTCTTAGTAAAATTGTACCTTTAGTTTTGAAGCATTCAAAATGTCAATAATTTATGTCATTAGTGCTGAATAAATGTGCTCCTAGACTGGTTGCATTAAGCCTGCAAGCATCTTTTATAGATGAAATAGATACATGATAATATTCACCCACTGTATATTGATTTCCGAGGGGGCTTTCATTTTACTGCAATACATCTTAAGCCCTTAGGAGACCCCAGAACTCAAAACTAGACATAGTTATTTGCTTTCAATTGGTATAATTTAGATTGGCAGGCTTCTAGGATTAGATTTTCAAATGCTTATCTTTGTCTTTGGAACAAAAAATACATAAAGAATTATAGTGTTGGATCGCCACAAATACTTGGAACATCTATCTATTGTTGAATTGTTTTGATGTCTCAATCAATAAGGCGCAGACTCTGAGACAACTGGCTTGGTTTACAATCATGTTTTGCATTTCTCATCTCACTATAGTGGTTGTCAGCGTATCTCTAGACTGGGTCCTGCAACATAGTACTGGTCAGAGGTGTTCCTGGCTGCGTCACCCTCACTGCATGTCCACGTGCAGATAGTTACTTTTAACCCACAAGATTAGGAACAGGGGCCTAGAAATTGGTTTGCCTGTGCCAGAACGGGTGGGCCCCGAGGCGCACCCGATATTGGGCTTCATTTACGAGACCAGTCAGCTGTCGGGGCTTACTGGACATCCCCAGGCAGCTTGCCAACGAAGAGCATTTTGATTTTTGCCGTTGCGTTGCCAGTAGCGGACCTCAGGAAGGTTCTAGGAGAGCAGGGGGAGGGGTTGGGGTTGAGGGTGCAGTCAGAGGAGGGGGGGCAAGCGATCAGGAGAGAGGGGGCAATCGGAAGAGAGGGGCCGCATTTGGGAGGGGCTTGGACGGGGGGCTGGCATTCGTCTTCAGCGCTGTCGTGGACCTGGGAGGAATACTCCTGGTCCTCCCGGCTCCACATTCAGGTAAGTATTTTTGGTTGCGGCCTAAGTACCGCTTGGAGATTATGTTTTCCTGATCTTTCGGATGAAATGTTAAACTGAGGCCCTGTCTGTTCTTTCATGCAGACGTAAAAGCATGGCACTATTTCAAAGAAGAGCAGGGGAGTTATCCCCAGTTTCCTAGCCAATACTTATCCCTCAATCAACGCAAAAGAAACAGATTATCTGGTCATTATCACACTGCTGTTTGTGGGAGCTTGCTGTGCGCAATAGGCTGACGCATTTCCTCCATTACAACAGTGACTACACTCCAAAATTACTTCATTGGCTGTCAAGTGCTTTGTAACGTCCGGTGGTCGTGAAAGGCGCTATATAAATACAAATCTTTTTTTCTTTTGAATGCAGCTGGCTCAGTGTGGCTGTCTTCAGGGCAGTCCAATTTTGCAAAGTGGCCCTCACCAGGCGTTAGACCCTTTGCAAATGCAAATAATGTTATATATGTAAAATTGTGTTTACCTTATACAGCCACCAGAGGGCTCATCCCCTGGAGTCCCAAGGGATCCCATAATCCCTTGGGAGCACAGGTGCTTAAGGAGGCCTCACAGGGTGGAGAGGCACTCTTGAGATCTGCAATAAAAGACTAAGGTCACACTTTACTTTGAGCTCACAGTATCCAGTCAGACTCTTCCTTCATACATAACAAATAGGGCCCTACATGCCTCCTTGTCCGTCTTTGCCAATATGGCGGGCGGTGCATTTCCAGCAAATAATGAGTGTGCGCACAACACCTGACCATGGGCTTAGGTGCCTGAAAAATGGGGACGGAACCATTGAATTTCTATTCCGATCAAAGCAGCTTTTGAGGAAAAAATGTTAGATCGACAGTGTCGAAATATTGTATTATCAGCAAAAAAAATACAATTTTTGGATGAAAAACAGGATTTGTTTTCAACATTCTAAATTTTAAAAGTTTGGGTTTTGCCATTTGGGGTGTTTTAATGAAAAACCTGATACCACTGTTCCTCTCTGTACAATGGTGCAATCCAGCTTGGATTAAACAGACTTTTTAACGTTAAAACCAATTTATAATGACCTGCCGTTTTGCTTCTCTTTTATTGCAATTATCTGTTTATTGATTACTAGGCCCCGGAATGTTCTGGACAATTGGTTGATTTCTGCCTGGGGTTGGAGTAGGGGTGCCAGGATTTAATCCTGCTTGAACTGACCCATTAAAATTCAATAGTTGGGGCCATGGGCCATTCTACCATTGACATCCTTTGGGTCAAAGAGGCATGTAGAGGAATTCTCAAGCTACCAGGGAATTCTTCCCTTTAAAGTGGAACTCTCGCTAGCTAAATGCTGGCATGAGCCCTGCTGAGTGCCAAAAGAGGTCTAACTAGTGACTTATAAAGTGTTGGGGGAGAGAGGGAAGACTTCTTTTCCCACGAGCGGGTCCACTGATATAGAGGGTCGACGCTCGCCCCAGCCCACGTAGCGATACTCGAAGTTAGCAGACAGAGACGGATGGCAAAGTATAAGGATCTTTATTACGAACGTCCGGGAACAACCCGTATCACAGCCGCCTGTGAGTGGGGATGCTCCCCGAACAGCACAATCATACAACTTTTATACATTTCAAAAACCCCTCTGTTCCCGGACAAGACCTCCCTAGATCTCTAATTGGACTACCTTATCAGCGCTACTTCCCTAATTGGACTACCTTATCAGTACTATTCCAGATTGACAGGTCATGAGCTCTGACTGACAGGCCATGATCTCGTGACCATCTTAGACCGTTCCCAGAATGGTATCATTACGTTGGGATTTGTTATATATTTCCTTTGGTGCCATGAAGTCTCTCTCTGGTCTCTTCTCACCGCCTTATCAGCAGTCTGTTTAGGTTCTCTCCTATTGACATTCCATGTTGGAATACTATCTGGTATCTCAACCCATAACAGTACCTTCTGGAGCCTTGGAGCTGGAATGTACAAGGCGTGAGAAGAGGTACAAGGCGTGAGAAGTAAAGCCTTTACCTCCTTATGCAGGGACCAGCACTTTAATCCTTGTTCCGCTGGTACCCCTAATGCCAAATTTCTCTTACAATTCCCCCCCTTTTGGCCCTTGGCTATACGCCAAGCTGGCCATAATTCCCGACAACTATCTCCCTGTAGGCGAGTTCCAGATAGGTTCGTTCACCTGGGTGGCCATCTCCCAAGCTTCGGGACTCCCTGAAACCTTCCCACAGAGTTATATAAGGTAAGTCCTTCCAGTCGGACTGTTTAAATTTTCATCCCTTATGGCCTTAATCATAGTGCGTGCCCTGACGTGTCGTTTGGCCTGTTTTATTCGTGCACATGTTAATCCAGTCATGACCAACAGAACAAGGCCCTGTATCACTACAAGTACGTGTGATATTATTCTTATCCATGGGTGAATTTGAATATTAAGTCCAATGTCAAACAGCTTTGAGTACCAGGGCTGATCAGGCAGCATTGCGTTAGTGTCTCTCTGTAAATTGTCTATTTCTTCCATCAGCCGGATATACTGTCGTCTTTAATTTTGGATTCCTTGCACCAGACGTAATTGTTCCTCATTTAATTCAGGTATCTGTTTGCCTTGCGGTTCCCATATCGCCTCTTCGTACCCTTCTCGGAGGGTATCCGTGATTGTTCCGTGGATGATTTCCGTTGCCTCGGGATGAATATGATATCCGTCTATGTCTATATCACCCTTCGGTCTGAAGCAGAAGTTAGGACTAATGAGGACACAGGGGGTGATTCCTCCCCTGGTCTTAATGGTTAGGTTGGCTGCCCCCGTGCTCACGCACCACTCTCCGTTCCCTTGCGGGGCAGCGATGGTCTTTAAGAGGAGTGATACTCAACATACATCCGTTTATCTGGTGGAATCCGCACTCATCATTCGTCATTTGTGGCGTACCTCGACATAAAACCACTTGGTTATTTTTATAGCAGTCGATTATGGCAATGCCTCTGGTACTATTGTTAACTTTAATCGTCCATCTGGCAGGCTGATGGTAACGCAACCGAGTTTGGTTTCTCACTTCACCGATATTATCAATCTGGTATAAGGGGTCTCCCTTTGTTACATCATACTGTGGTATGGACAACACAAATCCAATCATATTCACTCGCCCAGTAATACATCTAAATTTTGGCACCATGCGTGACTATTCCTTCGTACCTTGCATGTGTTATTCGCCTTTTTATCTAGAGTCCAATTGTTAAGTATACTGTTTGGGATCCAATCTGGTATGTCCCTAGTTTGGAGTTGCTCCAAATTATGTTGTACCTCACTTAATATCCAGGCCCCATACCAGGAGCAAACTATCTCAGCTTGTAATGATTTACTTATATCGTTCCCCATTGCATGGATCAAATTTATTGTCTTGGCATGTTTCTGCAAGGTATGGGCTACCTGCAACAGTTCCCCTTCCGCGCCATCTCCCAACCGCGCTTGTAGGACTTGGTTATCCATGTCCCTTCCCAGCACACCCCTCAAGATTTGCGTCAAGGTATTGACCCTGTCGTCTATTGCATACAGGTCTATGGTATTCACTGTTGCAAGGTCCGCAGCGTAACCCGTGCCCAGCATTTCCAGTATATCCCTCTTCGTTTGACCTCGTTCTATCCCTTTTTTGGTATTGAATCTCATGGTTGTGGATTCCGGGCCTTCAAGGATTCTCTGAGTCAGATTCTGGTACAGACTTATAGTCTCATTCCCACAGAAGTTAGGAATGATGATATCCGTTAGGTTTAGGACCACCGTAAGTAGCCGTTGCCGCACCCCAAAATGTATCTTCTTCTTAGATTTCCTTATTACTAATCCCCCTGTGACTCCCGTCTTTATGGACGGGCATGTGGGAGGGGGATGTGTGGTGGTACTATAAAGAGTTGTAGTTCCCAGAGTGGTTGTTGGAGCAACGGTGGTGGATCTATTCCGGACTCGAATGTCCCAACACCACTGATCTGTACCCACACACGGGGAGGCCGGGCATATTCTCCAACTGGTATCCCCTGGTTGAGGTCTCCCTGAGAATTGGGCAAAGACAGCGTGCACCTTATTTGTGCCGCCTCCCTGTGAGTACAACTTCCCCATTTCTTCTCTAGCACGAAGCACACTGCGGTCTCATTTACTATTACTGTTATGCCCTGGTTATTGGTCCACCCCCGATGTCGATTGTCATCCGGGTTGAATTGAGTTATGCCCGTTAATCCAATGCTACAATTTAAATCTACTGTTGTACCGGCTACCACCACTAAGGCTCTCGAATCACAGTTAATAGTTTCAGATGTTCTATAGTATAGGCCTTGGGGTCTGTAGCTTCCTTCGTCGGATGATGTCCCGGCTCCAAGGAGGAATAGGATCCTGTAAAACACAACGTTTCCGGTGTTCACCGGTCGGTTAAGATCCAAATCGTTTCAATTGGGTCCAGTGCTTCCATCTACCAATACCCCCCATATCTATGCAAGCGCATGTGTCGCTGATCATGATCACTTGGTGGGGACCGGTCCATTTTGGTGAGAGTCTGGGTCTCTCGGGATTCAACCTCACCATGACCTGGCTCCCTATGGTGGGTACCTGAACCCTTTGTTCCTTCGTATCCCTTTCTAAATCTTTAATGGCTTGTTGGTCCCTAGCTTGCGCTCGTAATCCATGCAGCTGTTTACATAGCTCCATGACGAACCTCCGTATCTTGTCCTTGTAGGGTCCCACGTCCTCACTCCCAGATACTAATACTTCTGGCAATCTCATCGCTCTGCCTGTCATTAGCTCAAAGGGGGTCAGTCCGGTGGTTCGGTTCAGGGTGGTTCTTAATTTCATTAGGATTCGTGGAAGTAACTCCACCCACCCCTTCCCGGTCTCCTCGATTGCCTTGGCCAATGCAGTTTTTAGGATCCTATTCATCCGCTCTACTAATCCGGACGATTCTGGATAGTACGGGATGTGGAATTTTTGTTTAATCCCTAGCAGGGCACAGGCTTGTTTCATGGCTTTCCCTGTAAAATGAGTACCTTGATCTGAGTCCAACTGCAGTGGCATCCCCCACCTGGGTATTATTTCCCCAGCCAGGATTTTAGCCACTGTATCGGCGGTGCAATTCCTGGTGGCAAAGGCTTCTACCCACTTTGTAAATTGATCTATTACTACCAGGCAGTACATTTTTCCCCTCTGGCTGGGCAGTGGCCCGGTAAAATCTATTTGTAGGGCTTCCCAGGGTCCCTTTGGGCGAGGTTGGTGTCCCAGTCGGACCTTTATCCTTTTTCCCGGGTTGTATTTTGCGCAGGTTATACACCTCCTACAATAGTTTTCTGCGTCTCTCCCCATTCCTTCCCATCACCAACATCGTGACATGGAGTTTATCATGCCAGTCCTACCAGTGTGGGTGTACCCATGGTAGAGACCCAATAGATTCTGTCGGAGACATTCCGGGGCCACAACGTTGTCATCTCTCCTCCACACTCCATCCGCCCCGTTTCTTGCTCCGTTCTGTTCCCATTCTTTTATTTCTTGTGAGGTGGATTCTCCCTGTACCTTGAGTATGTTTATTTCTTCTGTTTGGGTGACACATGAGCCAATCGGGGTCCTGTCTGCTTCAGCTGTCTGTCTGGCAGCTTCGTCTGCCCAGGCATTTCCCTGCTGGTGCCTGTCTGTGATTTTTGAGTGCGCTTTAATTTTTATTACTGCACATTCCTGAGGGAGGAGGGAAGCTTCTACTAATCCCATGATTATCTCTTCATGCCTAATGGGTCCCCCTCCCGAAGTCACGTATCCCCGCCTCCTCCAAGCAGTCATGTAGTCGTGCACCACTCCGAAGGCGTACCGGCTGTCAGTGTATATGTTGACCCTTTTTCCTGCTGCTAGTTTCAATGCCTTGGTAAGGGCTACCAATTCCGCTACCTGAGCCGATAGATTTCCCTCTAGGGCAGCCTTTCCCCTGTCTTGCCCATTGTTGTCCACGACTGCCCACCCTGTCCGGGGGGTTCCGTTTACGTATCGACGGGATCCATCTACATAAAGATCCATATCTGTCCTTTCGAGTGGGGTTTCCCTAATCTGGCTCCCTTCTTCCTCGCTCCCCGTGGGGTCACACTGGTGCTCCTTGCCTTCGGTGATTATCCAGCCTGCGGGATTATTCCCGCTATCCTTTATGATAGTCAAGGCGCCATTTGGGGGCAAAAGCATTGCTTCCCAATTGGCGCGTCGTGCATCTGATATCGTCCTTAGTCTCCCAGTGTTAAGCAGTTCCACAAGGGTATGTGGTGTATGCAGGATAGTCTTTATGATAGGCTCGCCAACCCTCACGGCCCATGCTGCACAATCAAGGGCTGTGACACATCGAGATAGGCCCGCGGCCACTGCTCCTTGTTTCGTGGAGTAGTATGCGACAGGTCTTTGTCTATCCCCGTGTTCCTGAGTTACCACTGCATTGTAGTGGGTCTCACTACTGTACATATACAGGTGGAAGGGCCTATTCTGATCCGGCAACCCCAAGGGCGTGTTTAAGCTGTGTGAATGCCGCCTCTTGGGGGTGGCCCCAGTCTACAGGCTCCTGGGATGGTTTACCTCCTTTCACTAGATCTTGTATTGGGTGGGCCATTTCTGCATATTCTGGGATAAAGTTCCGGCAATAATTAAATAGCCCCAATATCTGTCGAAACCCTCTCACTGTCCCTGGTCTAAGCATAGTTCTAATAGCCTCCTTCCTATCAGCGGGTATCTGCCTGTTCCCTTCGGATACTACGTATCCCAAGTATGTAACCTCCCTTCTTCCGACCTGGGCTTTCCTAGGGTTAGCCTTCAACCCCGAGCGCTGTAAGGCCCCTAGTACTGTAGTTAGGGCCATCAGGTGTTGTGCCTCAGTACCTGAGGCGATAAGAATATCGTCCACGTACTTTAGTACAGTGCTTCCTTCCCCTACATCCAGGGGCTCCAAGATCCCTGACAATGCCCGGTGAAATATTCCCAGGCTGTTGTGAAACCCCTGGGGCACCCTTGTCCATGTATATTGTCTCCCTTTTATAGTGAAGGCAAACTTCTTCTGTGACTCCTCCTCGAGCGGTATGGCCCAGAACCCGTTTGCTATGTCAAGTACCGTGAAGATTTTATGTTCTGGGTTCAGGCCGTTGAACACAGTCGAAGGGCTTACCACAATCGGGTATTCCCTTGGGGTGACTTTGTTCAGGGGCGGTATAATCAACGGTGAACCTATAAGTCCCGTCGGGTTTCTTCACAGGCCACACCGGTGAATTAGTGGTGGCTGTTACTGGCTTCACCACCCCTTGCGCTTCTAACTCCTGGACTATTTGGTGGACTGCTGCATCAGCCTCGGGTTTTAAGGGGTATTGTTTATGGACCTTATGCTCCGGCCCGGGAACATTGACCGGGTTCATCCGGGCCAGCCCACAGTCCTGTTTGTGCTGTGCCCACAGTGTCGGGTATAGTCGGCAGACACTGCCCCACACTCCCTTCATTTCCCATTCGGGCTGTATTGGGACTATCCTTGCCACTCGCTGCTGCGGATGTCCCGGGCAATCGAACTTCTGTTCGGTTTGATGTTTCCCTCCCCATATAATCCGATTCTGCTGGGGGTCTATAAGTGCCCCTACTTCCCTCAAAGTGTCTATCCCTAGTATGGTGCCTTCTGGGTTAGGGCAGCACCAGAATTGGGTAGGTATCATTATGCCCTGTATCTCCAGAGGTACAACTTCACTCAATGTTGCTTTTTAAAATCCCCCCCTATACCCTGAATATTGACCGTGGTCTGGGTAAGGGGGAGGTCTTGGTTGGTTATGGATACCGATGCTCCCGTGTCTACTAGCATGTTGCACTGCCGGCCCCCTAACACTGCACTAATGAACATACGGGAATCTAGCGTTGGCCGTTCCAACCATCCTTCGGGGGCCGGTAACCCCTAGCGGCCACCACTAGCCAGTTTGAGCAGGTTAAGGAGCTTTTCATTAGAGGGTGGCTCCGGCGGGGGCAATACCTTTTGCTGGAGGATCTCCACCTGTTCCTCACGGGTAATGGGCGTCCCAGTTTGTTTCCCGGTTTGCTGGGGGCCCTTCCCCGCCTCCCCCCCTTTCTGGGTTCGGCAGTTTCTTGCCATGTGTCCCGGTTTATTGCAATTATAGCACCTAAACGTCCCCTTTCTGGCATCCTTTTGTGGCCATTCTTTGCTAGTGTTAGGGTTAGGGTTATGGTGTAACATGTAACATGTCAAGGGGGCGGCGCGGAGGTCCCCATTCCCTTCCTTTCCTTCTGTTGCTAATGCTGTTGCCACCATCTTTGACACCTTCTCCTTCTGCTCAGCCTTTAGCTCCTCTACATTCTGTGCCCACTCTAAGATCTCATCATAGTCATCTCCTATCTTAAATCCTAGTTTAATTACCTTTTGATGCGCCTCCCCCAGCCCATCCTTAAACATTTCTAGAAATGCCTCGTCATCCTTCTCGGGGTCATTTACACCGGAGTGGTCCTTACACTCAAGCCATTTCCGCTCCCCATACTCGCCTGCAGTTTCGTTTGGCTTCTGGGTTATCTTTAATATTCTGCTCCAGTTAGTTCTTATAGGTCCCCAACATCCATCCATCCCGTGTTTTAGGTCTAGCAACCGCTGTGGCTTGGTCCGGTTCCCTATCGTCATCCAGCCACCATTTTGCACGTTTAGGGTAGCCCTCTGCCAATTTACACTACCGGTTTTGGCCTTTACCAAACTGTGTATGTCACCTAAGGTTAAGTTATGCGCATCGAACATTTCCTCAACCTTTTGCCAGAACTCTGTATTTCTGCTATTGGGTTTGGGTGTGGTTAGATCCTTTAATAGTGTCTGTCTCTCATGCGGGGTGAGGGGAACTTCTTGTATAGTGACGTGAGCGGGTTGCTGTCCGTGTGCAGGGGTGGTAGTCGTGTGTACGGGAGCTGCCTGTATGTATTCATTATATGCCGGGGGCTCTCTCTGTGTTCCACCATCTGGAGGCTCTCCTACTGGTATTTCCTCCAGGGAGGGGTACAGTGGAGCGGCTGTCGGGGCTGCCTTGGGGTTGGGTATTGCTGGTGCACACTGTAGGGGTTGACCGTTCTCCTTTACGCCCCTTTCTAAGGTTGCTATTTTCGTGTTTAATTTCTGAATCAGCTCAACATGGGTATCTATTTCCTTTACTAGTTCCCAGTAGCAGGTGAGGATAATTGCCTGGGCCATTCTAACCTTGTTTTTGGTCTGACTATCCCACCATTTTTTCTGCCTATCGGGGGCATCCGTGGGCTGCCACCCTCTCCGCTTCATCCCTTCCATTAAGGTTGCATATTTGTTACTTAGTAATTCTAATAGAGACCCTTCGGGTCCCTGGTTACCCTCTCCCCTTTCCCCTTGTTTAATGGCCTGGGTCCCCATTCCCTCACCAGTTCCATTTGTTCCTTTACTTGCCAAGTTACCCATCTTCTTCGGGCTATGAGGGTCGTGGGTACTCCCTTAAATTCGTGTCAGGTATACAGGACGCTATTTATATGTCTTCCCTTGCGCCATACACACGTACCACTGCACGCTTTGGGTCAATATATCCCGTCACTGCTCAGGGACGTTGTCTCTATTCCCTCTCTCTCTCGTCCCAGCACCGTGCGCTCGTACCGCTTCGGGTCAATAGACCTCCCTCTCCCTCTATATCTTCCCTTGCGTCGTACCCTGATCACACTGTCGTGCTACCTCCACACGCGCGTTTTAGGATGCATCTTTTGACCCCCTTTCACCCCTAGATCGTCCTTGTCCTCCGTCTCCGTCCCTCCGGGACTCACTACAGATGGTTCTTTTGTGCGGATGTCCTTCCCTTGCGGTTTACAATGCCACAGCTCTAACTTGAAGGTGGTAAATTAAAACATACTCACCCCAACAGCTGGGTCATTGTTCCGTTCGGGAAGTCCGTACCCTGCTCGCAGCGCCAAATGTTGGGGGAGATGGGAAGGCTTCTTTTCCCACGAGCGGGCCCACTGATATAGAGGGTCGACGCTCGCCCCAGTCCACGTAGCGATACTCGAAGTTAGCAGACAGAGACGGATGGCAAAGTATAAGGATCTTTATTACAAATGTCCGGGAACAACCCGCATCACAACCGCCTGTGAGTGGGGATGCTTCCCGAACAGCACAATCATACAACTTTTATACATTTCAAAAACCCCTCTGTTCCCGGACAAGACCTCCCTAGATCTCTAATTGGACTACCTTATCAGCGCTACTTCCCTAATTGGACTACCTTATCAGTACTACTCCAGATTGACAGGTCATGAGCTCTGACTGACAGGCCATGATCTCGTGACCATCTTAGACCGTTCCCAGAATGGTATCATTACGTTGGGATTTGTTATACATTTCCTTTGGTGCCATGAAGTCTCTCTCTGGTCTCTTCTCACTGCCTTATCAGCGGTCTGTTTAGGTTCTCTCCTATTGACATTCCATGTTGGAATACTATCTGGTATCCCAACCCATAACAGTACCTTCTGGAGCCTTGGAGCTGGAATGTACAAGGCATGAGAAGAGATACAAGGCGTGAGACGAAAAGCCTTTACCTCCTTATGCAGGAACCAGCACTTTAACCCTTGTCCCGCTGGTACCCCTAATGCCAAATTTCTCTTACATAAAGGTGTCATCATAACTTCCTTGCTTTTGTACACTGTGCCTCTATTTATAAAGATGAAAGAAAGACTTGCATTTATATAGCGCCTTTCATGGCCACTGGATGTCTCAAAGCACTTTACAACCAATCTAGTACTTTTGGAGTGTCGTCACTGTTGTAATGTCATCAGAGGCAGTCCCTCGGAATCGAGGAAGACTTGCTTCCATTCTAAACATGAGTACTCAGGTGGCTGTACAGTCCAATGTGGGAAATATAGTCTCTGTCACAGATGGGACAGACAGTGGTTGAAGAAAGGGTGGGTGGGGAGCCTGATTTGCCACACGCTCCTTCCACTGCCTGTGTTTGGTTTCTGCATGCTCTTGGCGACGAGACTCGAGGTGTTCAGCGCATTCCCGGTTGCTCTTCCTCCACTTTAGGTGATCTTGGGTCAGGGATTCCCACGTGCTGGTGGGGATGTTGCACTTTATCAAAGAGACTTTGAGGGTGTCCTTGAAATGTTTCCTCTGCCTACCTGGGGCTCACTTGCCATGTCGGAGATGTAATGTAGGAAATGTTGTAATGTAATAAAGCCAAGGATCCCATAAGCTTGCAGACACATGGTGCTCTGGTGTAGTAACACGACGGTCACATGGTGTAGTGACACGGTCACATGGCATAGTGATATGGTCACATGGCATAGTGACACGGTCACATGGCATAGTGACACGGTCACATGGCGTAGTGACACGGTCACATGATTTGGTGACACGGTCACATGGTTTAGTGACATGGTCACGTGGTGTACTGACACGGTCACATGGTGTAGTGGCTCCCACTCTGCTATCGTAACCATTCCAAATGTGTGGTGGTTTGCGCACGTAGATGGTTACAACAACAACAACATCATATTAAATTTATACAGCGCCTTTAACATAGTAAAACATCCTAAAGCACTTAACAGGAGTGTTAGTAAACAAAATTTGACACTGAGCCACATAGGAGATATTAGGGCATGTGACCAAAAGCTTGGTCAAAGTGGTAGGTTTTAAGGAGAGTCTTAAAGGAGGGAAGAGAAGTAGAGAGGCGGAGAGGTTAAGGCAGGGAATTCCAGAGCTTAGGGTCCAGGCAGCTGAAGGCACGGCCACCAATGGTGGAGCGATTAAAATCAGGGATGCTCAAGAGGCCAGAATTGGAGGAGCGCAGATATCTTGGAGAATTGCCGGGCTGAAAGTGATTACAGAGATAGGGAGGGGAGAGGCCATGGAAGGATTTGAAAACAAGAATGAGAATTTTTTAATCAAGGCATAATTTAAGTCATCAAGCACAGGAGTGATGGGTGAACAGGACTTGGGGTGAGTTAGGATATGGGTAACAGCGTTTTGGATGAGCTTAAGTTTATGGATGGGGGAAGGTGGGAGGGTGGAAGATGGGAGGTCGTCAGGCAAAGTGGGAACAGCTCTGAGAAAATTACTGGCCCTTGATTTTTTTTCTCTTAAAATGGATTACCTCAAAGTTGTCTATTAAGGCGCGTTCTGATAACCAAATGTGTTTATACCAAGAACAAAAGTGGACTCAGCAATAATCCCTGGGGTACAAAATATGTATTTAATAACTCTGCCATCCCCTCATATTTCACAATTAGATTCCTTCTTTCATCCCCAAGCAGCCCTACACTCCATAACTACTTTTGTACTGTTTTATATGGTTATCAAAGCTCTTTTTCCTTTTTCCTTCCCATTAGTCTTTTTGATATTCCCTTCCTTCCTCCCTACTACACATTTTCGATTCATAGAATCATAGAATAGTACAGCACAGAAGGAGACCTTTCGGCCCATCAAGTCTAAGCCAGCTCTTTCGAAGAGCAATCCAGTTAGTCCCCTTCCCCCGCTCTTTCCCCATATCTCTGCACTGCTTTCTCCTTCAAGTATTTATCCAATTCCCTTTTGAAGGCTGCTATTGAATCTGTTTCCACCACCCTATCAGACAGTGTGTTCCAAATCCTGACCACTCATTGCGTAAAATAGTTTTTCCTCATGTCGCCTCTGGTTCTTTTGCCAATCACCTTAAATCTGTGCCCTCTGGTTATCAAACTATCCACCATTGGAAACAGCTTCACTTTATCTACCTAAACCCTTCATGATTGAAAACGCCTCAATCAAATCTCCTCTTAGCCTTCTCTGCTCCAAGGAGAACAACCCCAGCTTTTCCAGTTTATCACGTAGCTGTAATCCCTCATCCCTGGTACCATTCTAGTAAATCTCTTCTGTACCCTCTGCAAAGCCTTCACATCTTTCCCAAAGTGCGGTGCCCAGAATTGGATACTTCTTAAATCTCTCCGAAAGTGGGACACTTGGTGCGATGAGGTCTGATACGAATCAATAAGCTTATTTCACAGTATGATGAACATCCAGAATGTAATAAGGTGAACATTCACGATCGGACTCATTGGATATGAAGTTCAACATTGGCAACCAGTTTTATACCATGTCCTATTTTTTTCTCCCATTGAAATCAATTGAAATCAGACGTGGGGTCAAACGGGCGACTGATTTGCTATCGTCTGTTTTGCATTACTGCCGAAGTTAAATTTCAAATTCAAACAATACCATGTACAATGTAATAATACAAAGTAAATAAACACCACACTTCCCCACATCAGTGGGATGTCTTACTTGATTTAAACAGGATAATTTTTGACCATTTTCTCCTGCACTCTAACCAGCTCACGGGCTTTAACTGCTTGGCTGCTTTGCGGCATTTTCTTTCCCGACCCCATCGCAGCCCGCCCACCTTCCTCCATAAAATTCCAGCCAATGTTTCCACTTATAGGGAAGAGCAAAACTAGAGGCCATCAGTATAAGATAGTCACCAAGAAATCAAATAGGGTATGCAAAAAAAACGTCTTTACCCAGAGAATGGCGAGACTGTGAAACTCGCTACCGCAGGGAGTGGTTGAAGCAAATAGTATAGATGCATTTAAGAGGAGGCTAGATAAGCATAAGAGGGAGAAGGGAATAGAAGGTTATGCTGATAGATTTGGATGAGGAAAGATGGGCAGAGACTCGTGTGGAACATAAACGTCGGTGTGGACAGGTTGGGCCGAATGGCCTGTTTCTGTGCTTTTCTATGTAAAACCCAATGGCTGTGATATGTTTATCAATCACTGGGGCAACCTAATAAATTGCTTATTATTTAGGGTTTAGGTGGAAACAGCATCGAAGATTGCTCATTCACATCTTAACTACTTATCATCCTATAGGCCTTCTTTAACTTGTATGAATATATCAGGGATGGGGGTTCTTCTCCTCGTCCACCATAACTTCAGTGGCAGAAACCCTGGAAATAGCATTTACTCCATTTCTCCTGGGTTCCTATGGCTGTTCTGTTGAAGTTCCGGCATCGGAGAAGTCCCACCGAAATTCATCCCATGATGCTTCAAAACACAAGATCTAAAGTAACTCCTTTTCCAAATCCTTTCTGCTGAAAGATGGTCAGAAGAATCCTGAAATGTGACAGTATTTTGAGCCCTAACTTTATCAGAGGGCTCCCTTTATGGTTTCAGTTTTGTTTTAATCTTTCTATTTATCCGTAGGCTCTATACGTTGATCCGTCCATTCTTCACCTTACAGGAACACTCTGTACTCCATGCATCTCGTATTTGAAGATTTCCCACTGCTGATCTGTAAACCTGTTTGGTAACTTTATTGCCCAGTTCACGCGGGCCTGATCCCCTTTCATCTTGCTGAACTTTCACCTTTTTTCAGTCCAGCACCCTTACCTGTGATACTTTTCTATTTTTACAATGAACCTAACTACATTGTGCTCACTATTCCCCAATTTGTCTCCTGCTCTCCCAGTTGTGAGACCCACTTCATTTCCCAGAACTAAATCAAGTACTGTTTTCCTTGTTGGATTAGGAATATACTGGTCTGAGAAGTGGTCTTGGATGCATCCTAAAAGGTGTTACCCAACTTGACCACATGCTTTACTTTTATTCCAGACAGCCTTGGGCCATTTAAAATAACCCGGTATTATTCTTCTGCTGTCCTTGCATATCTCTGTAACATGTCACCTCTATCTCGGCCCGGAAATGGAATCGCACAGCGCCTGTTTTTCAGGCGAGCAACAGAGTGCTGAAGGGTCCAATATGGTGCTGATTCCATGCCGGGTATGTAATGCATGCCATATTAGTTAATAGTCATTCTGGGTGCCTGCCTGAATCAGGCGTTAAGCCCCCAATCTCCCTAGGCAATGGGCTTAATGCCTATTCCAGACCCATTCATGAAATTGGTTGTAGCCTGACCGCAGCATGCACCATACAGGTTGATCTCCGTGTTCTCAGGCACAACACAGCCAAATAACAGTCTTTAAAGGAACCACTGGTGGCTGCTATCAAAAAGGTAAGTAAAAAAAAAATGTCTACTTACTTGAATATAGAGCCAGACAGAGTATCAGTGCTCCTCCTGGCAGCACATTAAACCTGCCGGCCACCCACCTACCCACCCCTCCCAATCTCCCCGCCTTCACCGGACTCACGGCTGCTTCAGCACGGCATGCCTGCTGACCTCTTTACAACCAGCTCACTGCTTCTTTGGATGTGACCGGTGTCCCCAGAATCCCAGTCACATCCCGATGACACAAGGGGACCAGTTCTGCATGATCCTCTTGCTCATCAGGTTCGGCGGAGCCGTTCACGTTTGCCACTAGATTCATAACATAAGAAATAGGAGCAGGAGTCGGTCATTTGGCTCCTCGAGCCTGCTCAGCCATTCAATAAGATCATGGCTGATCTGATCTTGGCCTCAACTCCACTTACCTGCTCGCTCCCCATAACCCTTGACTACCCTATCGTTCAAAAACCTGTCTATCCCCACCTTAAATATATTCAATGACTCAATCTCCACTGTTCCCTGGGGCAGAAAATGCCAAAGATTCACGACCCTCTGAGAGAAGAAATTCCTCCTCATTTCCGTTTTAACTTTACGACCCCTATGCCCCCTAGTTCTCGATTTCCCCACGAGGGGAAACATCCTCTCTGCATCTATCCTGTCGGTTCGCGCCCGAAGTCAGGCACATGTCAGCTTCTCACTATTTGGTGGCCTGTAATGCACACTGAGCATTGTACTATTTTTCTTCCCATTTCTCAGCTCTATCCATTGAGATTATGTTTAATACAGCCCCCTAGGCCTTATGTTCTAGCACTGCGATACGATCCTTCAGCAACACTGCCACCTCACCCTTCCTTTTTTCCCTTCCTATCGCTCTTGAAAATATGATATAACCATGAATACCAGTCCTGTCCAAACTTAAGCCATGCCTCCGTTAAAGCTACAACATTATATTACCCCCATAGTTATTAAAGCTTCTAACTCCAACATTTTGCTTTGAATGCTTTATGCATTCACATTCCTACCAGTCAATCTGACTATTTTATTGTAACATTGAGCCTTATTCTTTTACTTATTTAATTTTTCAATATCTTTGCCCTGATACAATAATGTGTTTATTCTCACTACCTCATTACCTGTTTCTTTCCTTTTCTCCTCTGATAGTATTGTGGTAGATAGATAGATAGATTACCTTTCACATCCTCAGGACATGTCAGTATGCTTCACAGCCAATGGATTGCTTCTGTTTTGTTTTTTTATCCGGTTATTTTTATTTCAGCAAAGTCTTCCACTTATTTTAGTCCACCTTAAAGTTGGTCAATTTAATCTTGAATTCACACAGCCTTTTCTTATCCTTTGAGCTAACTTTGGTAACGGGGTCAATCAACGTGCTTGATCTCATTGACATTACATTTCAGTGTTATTTGTTTAGTCACATGCTGCAATTAAACTTGCAAGAAAGGCAACATTAACAGTTATTTTGATAGTGCTGCCGAGTGCTCAGATCTATCCCTCCCAATTATAGGAACTGCTCCAGAAATGATCAATTAGTTTGGACAAGTGAGATTCATGCTGCCCGTTAATTCGTACTTGCGGATCTGCATATTGGGAAGGAGAAGGAAAACATTGAACAATTTATAACTGTCAGTGATTTGGCTAAATGGAGGCTGTCAATTTACTACAATGCCATTTCTGGTTTGCTCATGTACAGCCGAGCAGTGAAGGCCAGAAAGTGCTATTCATTTATCTACATTGCAAATTATTCGGTCTAGAAATTCGATAGAGCCAAGCCTGTTTTTTTGGCCACTGAACCTCCTCTTTAAGAGGTGTTGGCAGCGTTTAAGTGACGCCAGAGATGCTCAATTTCCAGCCCTCCCAAACAGGCATGCAAGCAATGAACAGTGCGGGTAGCGTAGGCTGCCTGCCTGACTCATTGTAGTGGGACAACGTGAATATGTGTGTGTAGCCAGCCCCCTCTCTGCCCGTTTTTGGGTGTGATTGAATTTCTAGGCCATTAGGTTGTTGCATAATCAGATCAGCATAATTTCAAGCACATTGTTTCTTTTAAATTAAAAAAAATAACCCCAAATCTATTCTTTTTTAAAATATTAATTTAATGCCTCGGTGCCTGTTTGACTGTTGACTTCACATAGTCAATTAAATCTTCTCCCTTGGTGCTTTTAGTGAGGCCTGTTTGGGCTTACAATAATACATTTGGTCTGTCTGTACTTCTGTCTGCATCTTTACAGAACACCGCCAACACAAATACAAAAGCAAAATACTTGCAGATGCTGGAAATCTGAAATTAAATCAGAAAATGCTGGAAATACTCAGCAGGTCAGGCAGCATCTGTGGAGAGAGTCAGTGTTAATGGTTCAGGTCGATGACCTTTCATCAGAATTGGAACAGTTAGAGATATAACAAGATTTTAAGCAAGTACAGAGGCAAGGAAAGTGGGGAGGGGAGGAAAGAGGGATGGTCTGTGATGGGGCAGAAGGCAGGAAAGATAAAATAGCAAAAGGTATGATTGCACAAGGCAAAAGGAGATGGTAATGGAAAAAGTAAAGAAACAAAAGATGGATCTAAAAGAGGTGTTAATGGGCATAGCAGGGTTATCACAGCTGCTGTCCGAAAAAATGGGGGCAGAGATTATGATCTGAAATTGTTGAACTCGATGTTGAGTCCAGAAGGTTGTAAAGTGTCGAATCGAAAGATGAGGTGCTGTTCTTGGAGCTTACGTTGAGCTTCATTGGAACAGTGCAGGAGGCCGAGGACAGAGAGGTCAGAGTGGGAGTGGAGCGGGGAATTAAAGTGACAGGCAACCGGAAGCTCAGGTTCATGCTTACGGACTGAACGGAGGTGTTCCGCAAAGTGGTCATCCAATCTACGCTTGGTCTCCCCAATGTAGAGGAGACCACATCGTGAGCAGCAAATACTAAATTGAAAGAAGTACAAGTATATCGCTGTTTCACCTGAAAGGAGTGTTTGGAGCCTGGACAGTGGTGAGAAGGGAGAAGGTAAAAGGGCAGGAGTTGCATCTCCTGCGCTTGAACAGGAAGGTGCCGTGGGAAGGGAAGGGGCTGTTGGGAGGTGATTGAGGAGGGATCAGGGTGCTGTGGAGGGAGCAGTCCCTTCGGAATTCTGAAAGGGGAGGGGAGGTGAAGATGTGTTTATTGGTGGGATCATGCTGGAGGTGTCAGAAATGGCAGAGGATGGTCCATTGAATGTGGAGGTTGGTGGGGTGGAAGGTGAGGACAAGGGGAACCTTATTGTGGTTCTGGAAGCG
The DNA here is from genome assembly GCF_044704955.1 of Pristiophorus japonicus. Lineage (NCBI taxonomy): Eukaryota > Metazoa > Chordata > Chondrichthyes > Pristiophoridae > Pristiophorus > Pristiophorus japonicus. The sequence goes on from NC_091991.1 coordinate 122,204,148, forward strand.
AGGGGAAGGGATGAGAGTAGAGGCGGGAAATGGAATGGACACAGTCGAGGGCCACGTCAACCACGGCAGAGGGGAATCCTTGGTTGAAGCAAAAGGAAGACATGTCGGAAGCATTATATGGAAGGTGTCAGAACAGATGCAATGGAGATGAATAAACTGGGAGAATGGAATAGAGTCCTTACAGGAAGTGGGTTGGGAGGAAGTGTAGTCCAGATAGCTTTGGGAGTCAGTGGGCTTATAGTGAGTGTTTGTCGATAATGTATTCCCAGAAATGTTCTCCAATTAAATATTAGGAAGACCGAAGCCATTATCTTTGGTCCCCACCACAAACTGCATTCCCTAACCACAAATTCCATCCCTTTCCCTGGAATCTTTCTGAGGCTGAATTAGACTGTTCACAACCTTGGTGTCATATTTGAATCTGCAATGAGCTTCCGGCCACATATCCCCAGCATAACTAAAACCGCCTATTTGCCCGTAATATTGCCCGTCTCCGCCCCTGCCTCAGCTTATCTGCTACTGAAACCCTCATCCATGCCTTTGTTACCTCTAGACTTGGCTTCTCCAATGCACTCCTGGCTGGCCTCCCACATTCCACCGTAGATAAACTTGAGGTCATCCAAAACTCTGCAGCCCGTATCCTAAATCGCACCAAGTCCCGTTCACCCATCACCCCTGTGCTCGCTGACTTACATTGGCTCCCGGTTAAGCAACGCCTCAATTTCAAAATTCTCATCCTTGTTTATAAATCCCTCTGAAATGTATTTAACCCTTTGCAACCTGTATCACACCACCACCAGAGGGATCCCAGCATGCCTTGGGAGCACGGTATAAAAGCAGGTCACCCACGAGGTACCTGCACTCTGGAGTCTAATTAAAGGAGCTAAGGTCACACTTGTTCATTGTTCACAGTACTCAGTTTCATCCTTTATTAGAGTGTATCACCCTCCATGGCCTCGCCCCTCCCTATTTCTGTAATCTCCTTCAACCTCACAACCCCCTGAGATGTCTGCGCTCCTCAAATTTTGCTATCTTGAGCATCCCTGATTATAACTACTCAACCATTGGTGGCCATGCCTTCAGCTGCCTGGGCCCTAAGCCCTGGAACTCCCTCCCTAAATCTCTCTGCCTTTCTACCTCTCTTTCCTCCTTCAAGACGCTCCTTAAGATCTACCTCTTTGACCAAGCTTTTGGTCATCTATGTAATTTCTTCTTAAGTGGCTCGGTGTCAATTATTTTTTGTCTTATAACACTGCTGTGAAGCACCTTGGGACGTTTTACTACGTTAAAGCCTCTATATAAATAAAAGTTGCTGTTGTGGTTGTTGTTGTTTTTGAAATGGAGACAGAGAAGTCAAGGAAGGGAAGGGAAGAGTTGGATATGGAGCAATTGAAGACAAGGGAAGGGTGGAAATTAGAAGTGGTTCTGACAAAAGGAAATCGACCTGTAATGTTAATTCACCACAGAAACTGCCTGACCTGCTGCGTATTTCCAGCACTTCTGTTTGTATTACATACTTTTTTAGAGTATTATTATAAGTTATAGCAATTAAAATATCAAAACTAGATGAAAACCTTCAACAGAATTCTATTTTGTTTCTCAAAGTTTTTTTGTGTACTGACAGAAGTACACTGCCTGAAGGCACTGTCTCAGTTGTTCAATTCAGTGCCATTGAATCAGAATTAATAAGTTCATTTAAATGAGTTTCCAGTGCACTTTTATCGAGGGATGTTGGGGCACGGTGGCTGTATGTGACGTGGCCCTAATCTTACGGCCATTTCCCCCAAAGGGTTAAGCAAGAGTTATTTGGGATGTGCAGGAAACAAAAAAAAAAATCGCCAACTTTCCCACCAACATTTGGGAAGAGCTAAATAAAGTGCGAGGAGGTGAGTGCCACTTTTAACAGACTTAAATTACTCCAGTGATACGGGATGTGCTATTGGTGCAGTCTCCTCTTCTTCCTCACAGGCAATTGGAAAGTGTGACCAACAGGGGATTGGAATAATGATTCTTGTATGTTGTGGAAAACGGTTTTATTTGTGCAAACTGAAATGGAAAAGTACTTTGTGTCTAATTGGCTCTAGATATTCAATACCCAAATCTTGTTCAAATTTGAATCATTTTGGACATGAAAATGCCTTTCCCTTTTTATACAATGGTACACATTCAAAGTAAGTATCTGCTTGCTCAAGAAGATCTAATCCTTACCAGCCTCACTCATCATCATAGGCAGTCCCTCGGAGTCGAGAAAGACTTGCTTCCACTCTAAAAGTAAGTTCTCAGGTGACTGAAGAGTCAATACGGGACCTAAAGTCTCTGTCACAGGTGGGGCAAACAGTTGTTTAAGGAAAGGGTGGTCGGGGAGGCTGGGTTGATGTAAGCTCCTTCCGCTGTTTATGCCTGTTTTCTGCTTGTTCTCGGCGATGGAACACGAGGTGCTCAGTGCTCTCCTGGATGCTCTTCCTCCAATTTGGGCCAGGGATTCCCAGGAGTCAGTGAGGATGTTGCACTTTGTCATGGAGGCTTTGAGGGTATCGTTGAAACGTTTTCTCTGCCCACCTGGGGCTCGCTTACCGTGTCGAAGCTCCACATATAGCGCTTGCTTTGGGAGTGTCGTGTCCGGCATGCGGACGACGTGGCCCGCCCAATGGAGCTGATTAAGCGTGGTCAGTGGTTCAGTGCTGGAGATGTTGGTCTGAGCGAGAACACTAATGTTGGTGCATCTGTCCTGCCAACGGATTTGCAGGATCTTGCGGAGGCAGCGCTAGTGGCATTTCTCCAGTGCTTTGAAGTGTCTACTGTACATAGTCCACGTCTCTGAGCCATACAGGAGGGCGGGTATCACTACAGCCCTGTAGACCATGAGCTTGGTGCCGGGTTTGAGGTCCTGGTCTTCAAACACTCTCTTCCTCAGGTGACCGAAGTCTGCGCTGGCACACTGAAGGCGTTGTTGGACCTCGTCGTCACTGTCTGCGCTTGCTGACAGTCGGCTCCTGAGGTATGGAAAATGGTCCATGTTGTCCAAGGCCTCGTCGTGGATTTTGTTAATTGGGGGCAGTGCTGTGTGGTGGAATCAGGTTGGTAGAGGACCTTTGTCTTGCGGATGTTTAGCCTTAGGCCCATGCCTCGGTGAAGGTGTTGATGATGGCTTGGAGTTCGGCCTCCGAGTGTGCGCAGACGCCTGCGTACTGTAGTTCAATGACAGAGGATGGGACGACCTTTGATCTGACCTGGAGGCGGTGGAGGTTGAACAGATTACCATCTGTTCTACAGTTTAGCTCCACTCCGGTGGGGAGCTTGCTAAGGATGAGATGTAGCATTACAGCAAGGAAGATCGAAAAGAGCGTTGGTGCATTGACGCAGCCCTGCTTGACCCCGGTCCGGACATGACACTGTGCTATACATGTGTGCATTATGATGGATGTGGTCTATGAATAATGGTTAGTATGCATCTAATTGCAGGTGTGTAGATATGTTTTCTGTTTAACGAAGGTGATGATGTTGGTGGTAAATCGAAATTGAGTTTCTAGTGTATAGGAGGAGTGGGGTGCTCTGGGGGATGGGGGAGAAGGTGGGTCAGGAATGGAAATCAATCTTTGTTCCATAGTAGTCCAGAGAAATTGGAGCAGTGATTTGTGTTTTTAGATCTGGCCTCTAGCTTCGTGAGTGCTTGAATACTGAGCTCACTAAAGCCAGAAGCAGAAAATGTACAAATGTTCATCTTTGGAATGTGAATTATAATTAACCCATCACTACAACATTCTTTGATATATCACAACTTCTGCTACAATGTGCAGTAGTTTTCATTGCCTCATTAATCAAGAAACAGTATAAAGGGCCCTCAGTAAAAACACCTTCTCACACCTTCACTGTAGCATGTTGGTATAGCAGACTTTTCCTGTGGCTCCGCAAGACAGCATTGGAAGGAATGTCCAGTAATTTGTTTCCTTATAACTGGACAATATACAGCCTCTCAAGTGAAGCAATGCCATACCCCTCAGTTCAGTTAAAGGCTTGATAATAATTGGATAAAATGGGGACAAATTGCAATGTGGTTCACCTGTTTTTTGGATCTAAGATGGGTGCAAAGAGGAAGAATTTTACCTGCCGTGCTGGAATGGCGCGGGAAGTGGGCCTGGCGCAATATTGGGTTGGGCATATCGTTAGGCGTCTCTGGCGCTCACCTGAAACAAATGCTGGCCTGATTAAATTATGTCAAGCGCCGGAATCAGGAACTTTTTTGAAAGTGGTGACTGGAACACCTGATTCGTCAGCGTCTGACCCTGCCAGCAAAACATGCAGTTGTCCGTCAGCAAGGAGACTGCCACAGAGATATTTAAAGGAATCCTCCGCTCCACGAAAGTTAAGACTCTGGTTAGGCTGTCTTGGGGCAAATATGTTTCAGGATCTTGGCTGTGTTTTGGCTGTCCACTGGATTTGGAGGCGCTGCAGACTATTTCAGCACTGGCTTCAGCAATAGCGTGCGACATGGATGTCAGCTTCGGCTACCTCTGCTGCCGCCAAATGAGGAGCAAGGTGGCACAGAGCTGGAGCAGCTATGAGGAGAGGGCAAAGGACGGGACAGGGCAGTGGCCATTGTAGCACGTAGGTCTTTAGAAAAAGACTCTCGGAAAGTAGCAGGTTTGGAGGGGATTTGAGGGGAAATTTCTTCACGCAGAGGATTGTGGGGGTCCGGAACTCACTGCCTGAAAGGATGGTAGAGGCAGAAACCCTCACCACATTTCATCTTCATAGGCAGTCCCTCGAAACGAGGATGACTTTCTTCCATGCCAGGTGTTTCAATGAAGGACCCAATATTCCAGGTCCCGAACTACATCCTGAGGGGTGGAAGATGCTTGTGCGTGCATTTTTTAATGTGTGGTGGCCGTTGCATACTAGCCACCACACGGGCTTGACAGAGCTAGGTCTTGGTCCAGTGGCAAGGGTTATCCAAGATGCTCTGCTGCATGGACCTCATCATCATCATAGGCAGTCCCTCGGATTTGAGGAAGACTTGCTTCCACTACCAAAGTGAGTTCTTTGGTGCCTGAACATTCCAATATGAGAGCCACAAACCCTGTTACAGGTGGGACAGACATTCGTAGATGGAAGGGGTGGGTGGGGCTGGTTTGCCACCCGCTCTTTCTGCTGCCTGCGCTTGATCTCTTGAGCTCTCCGCCCTCCCAGTTGCACTTTCTCCACCTCGGGCGGTCTTCGGCCAGTGTCTCCCAGGCGTCAGTGGTGATGTCGCACTTTACCAGGGAGGCTTTGAGCGTATCCTTGTAACGTTTCTGCTGCCCATCTTTGGCTCGTTTACCATGAAGGAGCTCCGCATAAAGCATTTGCTTAGGGAGTCTCATATCTGGCATGCGAACTATGTAGCCTGCCCAGCGAAGCTGATCAAGTGTGGTCAGTGCTTCAATAATGTATGGACCTAGTGCGCACACATATCGCAGTGTGAGCTGGCCCGTGCTGCCCCTGGGCCCCTGGGCCCCTGGCCCCAAACTCACGCCTCTCCTGATCACATCCCTCCACAGTCTCTCACCACTCCTTCACACCGATCTCGCTGCTCCTGCTGTATCTGCCCACGCTCCAATCACCGACCTGGACCTTGATGACATCACTCTTCGCTGCCGTCGCCTTCCTGCACCAGTTCGCGCTGCTCCCTGAAGTGGTATGCCTCCACGCTGCTCCCGGGCCACTGCAACTCCACTCCTTTTATGGCCCCGGCCTGCTGTATTTAAAAAGTACTTGGATGTGCACTTGAAGTGTCGTAACCTACGGGGTTACGGACCTAGAGCTGGAAAGTCAGATTAGGCTGGCTAGCTTCTTGTCGGCCGGCGCGGACACAATGGGCCGAAATGTAAATTTTATGATTCAATGACTCTCATACTTGAATCTGAGAGAGGAGCAGTGTGTAAGATGGCTTTGCTTGAGCAGGGAGGCAGTTACTGAGCTGTGGCACAGGCTGCAGTAAGAATTGCTGCCCATTACCAGGATATGCGCAGTACTCCCTGTGGTGGTGAAGATAACCGTAGTTATAAACTTTAATGCCTATGTATTATTCCAGACTCCATCAGGGGATGTCGGAAAAGTTAGTCAGTTTGCTGAGCACACCTCAATCAGGCAGGTTACAGGTGCACTACACATGGAGGCTGACAAGCCGGAGGAAAAAGCTTTGGGATTTTTCAGAATTGCTCAATTTCCACGGGTGCACTGAGCAATAGATTGCACCCACGTAGCCCAACGTGCTCCCTCATTCCTGGGACTGTTGAACGATTTCGGGAACTTTCTGCCGAACTTGAGCACGTTGTTGGAGCTGCTACACGTGCTCCTGCGTAAGGGTTGCGATTGGTTTTGGGGGGACTGTCAGGAATGGGCTTTTGATCGGGCGTGGAACCTGCTTTGTTCAAACAAGTTGTTGACCCTGTACGACCCCCGTAAACATTTAGTTCTGACATGTGATGCATCGTCGTATGGGGTTGGGTGCATGTTGCAGCAGGGTAATGCTGAGGGTCAGCTACAACCTGTGGCTTATGCCTCCAGGTCGCGCTCTCAAGCAGAACGGGGATATGGGATGGTGGAGAAGGAAGCGCTTGCATGTGTCTATGGTGTAAAAAAAATACATCAGTACCTCTTCGGCAGGAAGTTTGAATTAGAGATGGACCACAAGCCATTCACATCACTGTTGTCAGACAGCAAGGCTATCAATGCTAACGCATCAGCTCGCATACAGCGATGGGCTCTCACGCTAGCTGCTTATGACTACTCCATCCGGCACCGGCCCGGCACCAAAAACTGCGCTGACACACTCAGCAGGCTCCCACTGGCCACCACTGAGGGGGCAGCTGAGCCAAGCGCTGAGATGGTCATGGCTGTCAATGTCTTTGACAGTGCAGGCTCCCCCATCACAGCCCGCCAGATCAAAATCTGAACAAACAGAGATCCCCTCCTATCCTTGATTAAGAAATGTGTCCTGACTGGGGATTGGGTGCCTGCACACTGAACATGCCCTGAGGAGGTCAGATCATTCCACAGGCGGATGGATGAGCTCTCCATCCAAGCCGACTGCCTACTATGGGGCAGCCGGGTAGTCATGCCCCAGAAGGGCAGAGAGGCATTCATCAGGGAACTGCACAACGAGCACCCAGGCATTGTGATGATGAAGGCCATTGCCCAGTCACACGTTTGGTGGCCTGGAATTGATTCAGACCTGGAACACTGTGTTCGCAGGTGCACGACCTGTGCCCAGCTGGGTAATGCCCCCAGGGAGGCCCCGCTCAGCCCGTGGTCCTGGCCCACCAAGCCATGGTCACGCATTCACGTTGACTATGCGGGCCCATTCATGGGGAAGATGTTCCACATTGTAGTAGATGTGTACTCGAAATGGATCGAGTGCATCATCCTGAATTCATGCACGTCATCCACCACTGTGGAAAGCCTATGTGCGATCTTTACAACTCTTGGCTTGTCGGACATCCTGCGAAGTGATAATCGCCCGTATTTCACGAGCTATGAATTCCGGGAGTTTATGTCGGGCAATGGCATCAACCACGTCAGGACTGCGCCATTCAAGCCGACCTCCAATGGCCAGGCGGAACAGGCAGTCCAAATCATTAAGCAAGGTATGCTCAGGATTCAAGGACCCTCCCTACAATGCCGCCTATCGCGCCTCCTGCTGGCCTATAGATCCCGCCCGCACTCGCTCACGGGGGTCCTGCCCGCAGAGCTACTCATGAAACGGACACTCAAAACTCGGTTGTCCTTCTTCCACCCAGTCCTGACCGACATAGTTGAGGGCAAGCGCAAGTCACAAAATGAGTACCATGACCGTAATTCAAGGGGGAGATGTATAGAAATAAATGATCCTGTATTCGTCCTCAATCACGCCATGGGGCCCAAATGGCTTGAGGGTACTGTAATTGGCAAAGAAGGGAATAGGGTCATCGTGGTAAAACTCAACAATGGCCAGATATGCCGTAAGCATCTGGACCAAGTAAAAAAAAGGTTCAGCATGGACACGGAGGAACCTGAAGAAGACCACGAGATGGAACTCACACTACCGCCAGTGAACGAGCAACAAGAGCAATCAGAGGAATGCACAGTCCCTGAGGTCAGCCCGGACAGGCCGGAATCACCACAGGTGACATACACTCACATCAGTGTCCAACAACCAGAGCCCCAACTGCGGCGCTCCACGAGGGAGCGTAGACCACCTGAAAGACTAAACCTATGATCCCAGTAAGACTTTGGGGGGGGGGGGGGGAAGGTGATGTCATGTATGTAAATACAATATAACACCACTGTGTTACTGTACACCCTCAACTCAGATACACACCTTGACCACAGGGTGTGAACTTGTGGGAGACACTCCTTACCTGATCACACAGGTATATAAAGGGAGGTCCCATGCAGGGTCATCATTTCTGGAGTCCTGTAATAAAGAGTTAAGGTCACAGAGTGGCCTTGTCCCTGGAATGTGCATCGTGTGGTTTCATGCTGTAGAGTAAGGACTTTACAGTTTTCTACAACAGGAAGGGCTTCCATTGAATATCCAATGATTCTGTGAGCACAGGCAGAGAATAAAGCAGATCTGTGCCCGGTTTCCTGGCAGTACTCATGCTGCTTTCATAGAGTCTAGTCCCAATATCATCTCTCTTCTACCCAGCATGTCAGGCCAGAACCTGGCTGCTTGTGGACAAATGGTATGCCCGCAACACTGGCACATGACCCTTGTCGGGAGTCAGCCCACCGACACAGATCACTGCTATATCGGCCTCATAAAACAAAGGTTTGACAACTCTGGAGGAGTCTCTGCAATACAGGTTCGAGCGAGAGTCTCAATTCATGGATGTCTGCTTGATGCTGCATAATTTGGCACTAAAAAGGTGGGAGCTGCCAGAGCAGGAAGACCTGAAGCAGGAATATAAAAGTAGGGGATAAGAAAGCAAAGAATCCAGAAGAAGACAAAAGGTCCACTAGAGCTCTCAGGCAGAAAATTATTGTAGGGAGCTTCTCTTGAAGAATCACTCTGCAACACTTCCCAATGCACCAACTGTTCCTCCTCACACCCACCACCCGAATGTTCTCAATACAACTTCATGAGTGTTGCTTCGACATCACTAAGAATATCAAGACCAACAGCATTACAAAAATATATAGTTTCCGACTCCTCCATACATCACTCGTCATTTGACAAATGAATGTGGACAACTAAAAATCAGCTTTGTGCAACGCCTGTTTGATATGCACCTTTACCTATCGAGTGCTATATGTGCTGCTTCTTCATTGTCTACATCATCATCATGATAGGCAGTCCCTCGGAATCGAGGAAGACTTGCTTCCACTCTAAAAATGAGTCCTTAGGTGGCTGAGCAGTCCAATACGAGAACCACAGTCCCTGTCAATGCTGCTTCAATGCTGGGAATGTTGACCTGGTCGAAGACACGAACATTGGTACGTCTGTCCTCCCAGGGGAGTTGCAGGATCTTGCGGAGACATCGTTGGTGGTATTTCTCCAGCGATTTGAGGTGTCTACTGCACATGGTCCATATCTCTGAACCATACAGGAGGGCAGGTATTACTACAGCCCTGTACACCATGAGCTTGGTGGCAGATTTGAGGGCCTGGTCTTCGAACACTCTTTTCCTCAGGTGGCCGAAGGCTGCACTGGAGCACTGGAGGCGGTGTTGAATCTCGTCGTCAATATCTGCTCTTGTTGATAAGAGGCTCCCGAGGTATGGGAAATGGTCCACCTTGTTGAGGGCCGTGCCGTGGATCTTCATGACCTGGGGGGCAGTGCTGTGCGACGAGGTCAGGTTGGTGGAGGACCTTGGTCTTACGGATGTTTAGCGTAAGGCCCATGCTTTCGTATGCCTCAGTGAATACGTTAACTATAACTTGGAGTTCAGCCTCTGAATGTGCGCAGACGCAAGCGTCGTCTGCACACTGTAGCTCGACGACAGAGGTTGGGACAGGCTTGGACCTGACCTGGAGACGCCGCTGCTGCTGAACTTTCGCTGAGGGCCTTTGAGTTGGCCGTGGTGTCCACATCGACGAGCACCGGCTGCTTAGGGCCCGGCTGCAGACTGCTAAACCTCTGCTTCAGCCAGGGCAGTCTGGCTCAGCTGGCTGTCCAGCACCAACAGGGGAGAAGCTTGAGAGGCTAGCCAGGGAGCAGGTACGCTGTCATTGTGAGAGGGCAGCACATGCATCTCCCACGGAGCCAATGCCACTCTCATGGGACTGAGCCTCAACACTCCCACTTCTCTGTGCAAGAACAGTGTGCAGGCTGGGAAGCTCCTGAGGTACCATTTGAGCTTTGTACACTGGAGGAGATGCTGGATCCAGATCCAAGATGGCAGCAGTCTGAGCTTCCATCAAAGCTATCAGAACTGTCACCAGAGGCTCTATTGCTGAGGGGCCCACTGCAGTGCTCCTGGAGTTGACCACTCGCTCCATAGTTGACTGCATGGTCTCAATGCCATGCGCTAACACAGTGCACAGCTTGGAGTTGGATGGCTCTGTGCTCTCCAACATGTGCACAAGCTCACTGGTGGGCAGACCAGTGCACTTCAATGGTCCTTGTGCATTGCCATCACTGTTTTAATATGGGCCCTCAAAGTCTTCATCATTGTGCTCTGTAGCAGGGCCAGGATGTGAGCTCACCCTCTTATAGAAATATAGAAAAATAGAAAATAGGTGCAGGAGTAGGCCCCTCGAACCTGCACCACCATTCAATAAGATCATGGCTGATCATTCCCTCAGTAAGCCTTTCCTGCTTTCTCTCTACACCCCTTGATCCCTTTAGCCATAAGGGCCATATCTAACTCCCTCTTGAATATATCCAATGAACTGGCATCAATAACTCTCTACGGCAGGGAATTCCACATCTGAATGAAGAAGTTTCTCCTCATCTCAGTCCTAAATGGCCTACCCCTTATCCTAAGACTGTGTCCCCTGGTTCTGGACTTCCCCAACATCGGGAACGTTATTCCCGCATCTAACCTGTCCAGTCCCATCAGAATCTTATACGTTTCTATGAGATCCCCTCTCATCCTTCTAAACTCCAGTGTATAAAGGCCCAGTTGATCCAATCTCTCCTCATATGTCAGTCCAGCCATCCCTGGAATCAGTCTGGTGAACCTTTGCTGCACTCCCTCAATAGCAAGAACATCTTTCCTCAGATTAGGAGACCAAAACTGAATACAATATTCCAGGTGAGGCCTCACCAAGGCCCTGTACAACTGCAGTAAGACCTCCCTGCTCCTATACTCAAATCCCCTAGCGATGAAGGCCAACATGCCATTTGCTTTCTTCACGCCTGCTGTACCTGCATGCCAACTTTCAATGACTGATGTACCATGACACCCAGGTCTCGTTGCACCTCCCCTTTTCCTAATCTGCCGCCATTCAGATAATATTCTGCCTTCGTGTTTTTGCCACCAAAGTGGATAACCTCACATTTATCCACATTATACTGCATCTGCCATGCATTTGCCCATTCACCTAACCTGTCCAAATCACCCTGCAGCCTCTTAGTGTCCTCCTCACAACTCACACCACCACCCAGTTTAGTGTCATCTGCAAACTTGGAGATATTACATTCAATTCCTTCATCCAAATCATTAATGTATATTGTAAAGAGCTGGGGTCCCAGCACTGAGCCCTGCGGCACCCCACTAGTCACTGCCTGCCATTCTGAAAAGGACCCGTTTATCCCGACTCTCTGCTTCCTGTCTGCCAAACAATTCTCTATCCACGCCAATACATTACCCCCAATACCATATGCTTTGATTTTGCACACCAATCTCTTATGTGGGACCTTGTCAAAGGCCTTTTGAAAGTCCAAATACACCACATCCACTGGTTCTCCCTTGTCCACTCTACTAGTTACATCCTGAAAAAATTCCAGAAGATTTGTCAAGCATGATTTCCCTTTCATAAATCCATGCTGACTTGGACCGATCCTGTCACTGCTTTCCAAATGCGCTGCTATTTTCCGCATTGCAACCAGGTCATCGATGCAATGCTTCTAGCGCTCACCCACTCTGCCACCTCACTCGGTGCAAATGGGACATCCCTCCGACTACCAACCTCCTCCATCAATATCGCCCAGCAAACTGAAGGGACCCTCGCAGCTTCTCCTCTTGCTGAATTGTTCAGATACCTCGAAAGTGCACATCTCCTTTGATAGGTACAGGCTGCCTTTAAATGGCATCAGGTACGCACGGTATTCATAGCTGCCCCCAAGAATAGTGGCGCTGGCAGCCCGCCTATTCCTTTCAAATCAGGTACGGGAACCAATTTGAGACCTTACTTGAGTCCACGTGATTCGGCACTCTGAGCATGCCGATTATTTTGCGCCTGAAATGGGCCTAAATCCATTCTATACCTGCACGTATGAAGAATATTTTTGATGTGCTCAGAAGCCTGGAGACACATTGGATCTTCCATCTGGTGTTCTGCCATAGGACAAGCCCTAACTCAAATCTTTGTGCTGGATGTTTGGCTTTGATATTTTCGGAGCGGTAATGATGGTGGGGCGATAAATTTGCGCCTGGGAATAGTTTGCGCTTGAGTAAGTTTGGGCAGCTGGGCCCTGTGTCAGGGGGATCAGCGCTAAGGGAGGTGTTGTACACTTCTCGTGGGCGCTAGCATGGGAAACTCCCGAGCTAAAGAGCCGGGCCTGGAGCGCTCCGAGAGATGCCTGTGGGAAAAATACCTAAAAAAAAAACCCCAAAAAAACATTCCCAAAACTTTGCCCACACCACCACAACAAAAATCACAAAAAAAAATTAAAAGAAAAGACAATCCCACTTACCTTAGGAATCCATTACTCACCTCTCCGCTGTCGGTATCATTGCGTCGCCTAATTTTCCAGGCGTTCACAGTGAGGTGCGCTTCAGGGCGTACGGGTCAGACAATAGTCCAAACTCGCGCCAGTGTTGCAACCAGGGGCGTTGCACACTGGGCGCAGCTCTTCCGGGCAGTGCTACTCAGCACTGCCGCTAAACCGGACCCAAGGATCGCTGTGGGGCGCTGGAGGCTGACTGCCGCCATTGCCGCCGCTCTGGGACAAAGAACGGAGAGGAGCTGAAAATCCACCCCAAATGTCTCACACACGAGATTTTTGAGCCACATACTAACAAAGATTAGCTGAGGTGGTTTCCCATTGCCTTCCTCGTGGTTTTTCAGAGTACTTTCTCCTAGGATGGTGACAACCAAGGGTTACAGAGCTCCACCTACCCTTTATGATGAGACAGGTGGGGAGGCGGGCCACCCATCAGAGACAATTACCATGCTGGATGTTAACCCAGTAGAAACATGGAAACATAGAAATTTACAGCGCAGAAGGAGACCATTGCGGCCCATTGTGTTTGCGTCGGCCGACAAAGAGCCACACGGCCCTTGGTCAGCAGTCCTAAAGGTTACATATAAACCTATAAACAATGACAGAAAGGCAAAGAGCACCCAGCCCAACCAATCCGCCTCACCACAACTGCGACACCCCTTATACTGAAACATTCTACACTCCAGCCCAGTCATCAGAACCAGTCTCCATTCACCAAGGCTGTCTGGAGTAGAACCCAAACCCCTCTGACTCGGAACTGGCAATGCTACCATTGAGCCAGTGGTCACTCCATCTGTACGTACGCAGGTACTCTGCTGGGTGCTAACCTAGGATTTAGACATGATCGTCTAGTCTCCACAATAGTAACAAAACCAGAAATGTTCGCATTCTGGAAAGACACAATCTAATCTATTCAGTTTTTCAGTCTATAATTTTCACAGCAGTTTCAATTAATAAGACACAGACCAGCAGTCATTTTTCTGCCCATCAGTCTGTCATTGTTACTCTCTGCACTATCTCTCACAGCAATATGAAAACATAAGTTGTTGATGTAGGACATTATTTATCACATATAATGTTACTGAAAATCAACTGCACCAAAGATAAAATGTAGGACTTTGGTTGGTTCATCAAAGGGAATGTTCAGGATTTTGTACCGGGCTAAGGAGCCAGAAGCTCAAAGGTATATAAAAAAATACTTTAAGACATAATTTTGATTCTACAAAGGATTGCAAATTAAATTAAAGATGACTATAGCAATGGAAGTGGTGCAATCCGTTGGCCACATCAATCACAACTTTAAAGATGTACTTACCAATCATAATTTTACATTTTTTTCCTCCTGAAATTGCACAAAATATTCTTTGAAGAGGCTGGAGCTGGCTGATAAGAATGTTATGCAGAATTCATATTTTAATAAAGCACCAATGTAGTTTGTACCAGCCAACGGAAGAATAGTTTCTCTTTAAAGATTCAATCTTCCTTTTGTCGATTGATGTAAAATTTTCAAACTATCACAAATCAATTTCAAACACTCTCTTCTACTCACTGAAATCTAAGCACGCTCCGCAATGTTTAAAGGAGCACTACCGATAAGTCGACAGTTTTGTGACAAGCGAAGTTCCAAGAACCGTCTTCTTCTGCCTTCTCAGTCTGCAGGTTCCCATGTTGGAGCCGCAGTGAGTTTGCATTGCAACAGGCAAAATAAAACTTGCAAATTATTCTTAAACTTTATCATATTAACGTGAAATATGGCTGATATGATTTGTGCAGCAAAGAGACAGATATCGCAATAACTATCACACATCTCTGTCTGTATGTATGCTGGGGTTTTTGTTAAGCATTCTATTTCGTAACGTTCTTGTGAATATTCAGTTGCAGATGTCTGATGAAGCTTTGTGTTGTTGCGTAGAATCCTGGGGGCGAAATTGCCTTGTGCCCCGATTGGGGGGGAGGGGGCGGGGTAACCATTTGGGGGAGGGACTTCTAGCGCCTGGCGCAGAAGTCCTGCCCTCGCTGCGGAATTGCGCTTACCGCCCCTCAAAGAAAGCGCTACGCAATTAGAGAGGAAAGCGCTGCGCACTCTGCACGGCCTCTGATAGCCTCCACTGGGCCACCAGGGCAGCGTGGTACCAGGGCTGCAGCCCCGCACACAAGGCGGAGTGACGGGCTGCACCATGGCGGCCTGGACCATGCTCGGGCTGCCATCGTAGAGCCGAACCGAGAGTTGGCAGGCAAAAAAAGATCGCAGCCCAGGACTCTGTTGCCCTCCCCTTTAAGGAGCGCCCTGAGAGCAGATGTCCGCCAGCTGCGCGACCCGTGAAGCTGCCATTGACATCCACTCATGCCAGCCTCGTGGCCCATTGGGCAATTTCCCCCATGGGGCGTTAAGGAGTCGGCGTGGGGTGTTGAGGGGTCGGCCTGCACGGCGATGACATCATTGCCTGTTGTGCGGTGACCCAGGGCATTAACCATGGCAGCGCCTCCACAAATTCCCAGACAGAAATTCTCCTCCGCCCCGTTAGCACCCCCCGGAGGTGCTAATGGGGCTATAAAAAGGGGCAATTTTGCCCCCCCTCACCCTTGTCTCCTGTCAGAACTCAAATAAAGAATATTTGGAGACCACATTTAAGAAGAATGTTAAGACCTTGGAGAGAGTGATGAGATTTACTAGAATTGTACCAGTGATGTGGAGAGACTAAGGACATTGGGATTGTTCTCCTTAGAGCAGAGAGAGTAAGGGGAGAGTTAATAGAGATATTCAAAATTATGAGTAGTTTTGATATAGGGAGAAACTGTTTCTCGTAGCAGGAGGTTCAATAAACGGAGGACACAGATTTATGGTAATTGGCAAACCAACCAGATGGGAAATGAGGAGAAATTATTTTTTGCACCGAATTGTTGTGATCTGGAATGCACTGTGTGAAAGGGTGGTGGAAACAAATTCAATGGTAACTTTCAAAAAGAAATTGGATAAATACTTGAAAGAGAAAAATTGCATGGTTACGGGGAAAGAGCAGGCACGTGGGACTAATTGGAGAGCTCTTTCAAAGAGCTGGCACAGGCATGATGGGCCAAATGGCCTCCTTCTGTGCTGTGTGATTCCATGAATTATACAGTGACTAAACTATGAAAGAAAAATGTGTGGCTTGAGATCTGTTAACTTGGTAGCAAACCGCTGCCAAATGTCAGCCTGTGGGTGTCAGATATTTAAAAGGTTTTTTTAATACAGGTTAAATGGCTCAATTCCAAAGCTGCTGTGCATTTAAGCTACAACCTCTGCTTTATAGGCCTGATGTAAACCCCAAATAAAATCTGTCCCTCATTTTCTAAATCTGAGATGTCAAGAATTAAAAATATTAAAAAGAGAGAATGACTCCATAGAGATGAAATTCACACACTTGCTGAGAAACAGTTTGGGGTGCGTGTTGGGAATTTGCTGCACACACCCCCATTTTCCATCGATTCATTTTAAAGATTAATTTTCATGAAAGGAATGAATGCGCAAATTCATAAAATAATGTTATTAGCCAACGTCTCTCAAAGAAACACTTCATACTGAGAAGACTGAGTAATAATAAATTAATAATGTGGGCCTCTCAATGCTCATGCTATATTGACACTTTGGGACCCACTTTTCCTCGATTTTGGCATCAACTCATAAGAACATAAGAAATAGGAGCAGGAATAGGCCTTTCGGTCCCTCGAGCCTGCTGCGCCATTCAAAATGGTCATGGCTGATCTACCTCAACTCCACTTTCCTGCACTATCCCCATATCCCTTGATTCTCTTCATATCCAAAAATCTATCGATCTCTGTCTTGAATATACTCAAGGACTGACCGTCCAAAGATTCACCACCCTCTGAGTGAAGAAATTTCTCCTCAACTCAGTCCTAAATGGCCACTCCTTATTTTGACACTGTGACTCCCGGTTCTAGACTCCCCAGCCAGAGGAAACATCTTCACTGCATCTACCCTGTCAAGCCCTGTAAGAATGTTGTATGTTTCAATGAGATAACCTCTTATTCTTCTAAACTCTAGAGAATATAGACCTAGTCTACTCAATCTCTCCTCATAGGACAATCCCCCATCTCAGGAATCAGTCTGGTGAACCTTCGTTGCACTCCCTCTATGGCAACTATATCCTTCCTTAGGTAAGGAGACCAAAACTGTACACAATACTCCAGATGCAGTCTCATCAGGGCCGTATATAATTGCAGTAAGACATCTTTACTCTTATACTCAAATCCTCTTGTAACAAAGGCGAACATACCATTTACTTTCTTAATTGCTTGCTGTACCTGCATGTTAACTTTCAGTGATTTGTGTGCAAGGACACCCAGATCCCTCAATTGAAGTTGGTGCATTTGTTCCACATCTCCTCCCACCCTCCAAAAACAAGGGTTTGCACATGTTTTCAAATGATATAGAGCTAGAATTTCCAGTGGTTCACTGCCCGGTTTCTCGGCGGTATTGGCCATCTTGGGCGAGAACCGGGACGGTGAAAAATTCCCCAGCTGAGTTCCGCCAGTGGTTTCGAAGTACCGCTGGGGAGTGGACCGTCGGCACGCACCGACCACAGATTGCCATGGCGTGATTTTTGACTCAGCGGTGACCCATAGGTAATCTGAAAAATTATTTTTTAGTGATGCTGGTTAATGGATGAATTTTTGGCAGGGCACCAGGGAGAATTCCCCTGCTGTTCTTCAAAATAATGCCGTGGAATCTTTTATGCCCACCTAAGAGGGCAGTTAGGGCCTCGGTTTAACTTTTCATCCAAAAGACGGCACTTCTGACAGCGCAGCACTCTTTCAGTACTGGAATGTCAGCTTAGAATTTCGTGCTCCAGTCTCTGGTGTGGCAATTGACCTTGTTGCTGGAATGAATCCAAGCTCCTGTCCCCTTTTCCCCAATCCCCAAGGCTGATATATTGGTGTCAGTAATTAGGTTATTGTGTGTGAGCTGGAGGAATGTAAGTCGCACATTACTCTGCGGAAACAGCTTCTGAACATGGTTGATAATGCACAGGCTGCATGTGCAATGAGCCTCCCCTTTGGGGTTGAAGTTTTGAAGTATATCAAGTATTCTTCCAACAGCCCAGATGTCGAGTCAGTATTCCTCAACTATACATACCAGGAAGGCCCTGGGTTCAATCTATGACAGTGCTGCGTTCACAGAGTGCATCAGCAGGATGAGACACTTGGCCTTCGCATCCACGGATTAGGAGAGGGAAAATCAGCCAAGCTTCACGCTCCACATCTCCTGCTTGAAATGGATGTGGGTTAGGACCAAATCCAGCTTGGTTGTCATTTCCGACCACAGTCAGATTGCCTGTCGACACTCACTGTGAAGATTCACACATGGATAATGCGTCAGATGTCAGAGAATGAAGATTGCCGTGGACCATTATATGATTCGGAGGTTGAAGCCATTGAACTGCAGTAGAAGATGCTGCAAATTTCCAGTAATACTGTTTTCAAGTTTGAATGTCCTGCATAAAAAATTTTCAGATTTAAAATGAGCAAAAATATAGTTGCTAAAAAAATGTGTTTACCAGGCAACGCGTGCAATATGTCCTGACAGACCTGTAAACAATATCGCTTTAAAAATGTTAACTTGAATTGTTTTGATGTAGTTTTTGATAATTATCTTAGTTGAGACCAGTATGATATTCATGCAGCTTTGCTTTTAAATATTAATTCTTGTTCATATCGGTTTTTCATGGGGAAATGGATTATATCTGTATCCTGGTTTAATTATGCAAGAAATTAAAAATCAACATGGAAAGCTAATTGGCGCAAAATTCAGATCCGTAGCAACCGTTTTTTTAGGGTGCTACAAGTGCCTTCACAATGGCGACCATGGCGTGTGCACACCCGCTTCTAGTGCGAGTCATGCCGGATGCCATATTGGTGAATTGGTGAGGCCATTTGCGCGCGTGCAATGAGCGTCCATTGGATGTATGCAGAGTAGGTGGATCATGATGACAATCGGAGTGGAACGCTGATTTAAAGCCAGTGCTGCCATTTTGGAGTTCATTGCTCTCTTAATCTTGCACAGCTGAACACGTATTCAGCAGCAGGAAGGACACTCCCACCAGCGATATTTAAAGGGATCAATAACTATTTACAGGTTAGTTGCTGATTGATTTCTACTGGCTGTTGCTGCAATTGTAAAATGTTCGGTGCTTTCTATAGTTGCTTAAAATTGCTAAAGTCTACAGACAGTGGTGTGGGAGATGGCAAAGGATTTTTTTCCTGACCTCAAGGCTTCTGCAGAAACCACTTGCTCCCAGACATGGGTGCACTAGTAGGAATACCTCTTGGAATACAGCATGGAGAATGAGCAGAGGTGAAGCAGAGCAAGACAAGCTGCGAGAAGAGGTAGGAGGAGGAGGGGGAGATGGGCTCTCATCAGGAGGCCATATCCACCCTGGATGTTCAGGGAGTAATTCTCCGACCTGAACCTCGGTGAGGAATGTGTGAGACGTCTGTGCTTCAGTAAGGACTATTTTTTTTCAAAAATATACTTTATTCATATAAAATTTTAACAATTCATTGGAAAATAGTTCAGTACCTTGCGATCAGCAATTCCATACAATTTGTTTGGATGCTGACAGTAGTTCCATACAATGCACTTGCGGGCATTTCATTTCAAGGTACAGTTTAGTACAATCCGTAAATCACTTTACATGTCGTTCTGTGCAAATAAGGGTATTACATGGAGCAGATAAGAACAAGTTTACGTTATATTCCATGATACATTTCAATACCGAGCACGAATCACGTTACACGTAGCACTATGCAGATGAAAGCAGTACACGGAACAGATGAGAATACATTTACATTTCTTTATAATGTTATAATGGGTGACTTTAATATGCACATAGATTGGGCTAAACAAACTGGAAGCAATACGGTGGAGGAGGATTTCCTGGAGTGCATAAGGGATGGTTTTCTAGACCAATATGTCGAGGAACCAACTAGGGGGGAGGCCATCTTAGACTGGGTGTTGTGTAATGAGAGAGGATTAATTAGCAATCTCGATGTGCGAGGCCCCTTGGGGAAGAGTGCCATAATATGGTGGAATTCTGCATTAGGATGGAGAATCAAACAGTTAATTCAGAGACCATGTCCAGAACTTAAAGAAGGCTAACTTTGAAGGTATGAGGCGTGAATTGGCTAGGATTAGATTAGCGAATGATACTTAAGGGGTTGACTGTGGATGGGCAATGGCAGACATTTAGAGACCGCATGGATGAACTACAACAATTGTACATTCCTGTCTGGCGTAAAAATAAAAAAGGGAAGGTGGCTCAACCGTGGCTATCAAGGGAAATCAGGGATAGTATTAAAGCCAAGGAAGTGGCATACAAATTGGCCAGAAATAGCAGTGAACCCGTAGATTGGGAGAAATTTAGAACTCAGCAGAGGAGGACAAAGGGTTTGATTAGGGCAGGGAAAATGGAGTACGAGAAGAAGCTTGCAGGGAACATTAAGACGGATTTCAAAAGTTTCTATAGGTATGTAAAGAGAAAAAGGTTAGTAAAGACAAACGTAGGTCCCCTGCAGTCAGAATCAGGGGAAGTCATAACGGGGAACAAAGAAATGGCAGACCAATTGAACAAGTACTTTGGTTCGGTATTCACTAAGGAGGACACAAACAACCATCCGGATATAAAAGGGGTCAGAGAGTCTAGTAAGAAGGAGGAACTGAAGGAAATCCTTATTAGTCGCGAAATTGTGTTGGGGAAATTGATGGGATTGAAGGCTGATAAATCCCCAGGGCCTGATGGACTGCATCCCAGAGTACTTAAGGAGGTGGCCTTGGAAATAGCGGATGCATTGACAGTCATTTTCCAACATTCCATTGACTCTGGATCAGTTCCTATGGAGTGGAGGGTAGCCAATGTAACCCCACTTTTTAAAAAAGGAGGGAGAGAGAAAACAGGGAATTATAGACCAGTCAGCCTGACATCGGTAGTGGGTAAAATGATGGAATCAATTATTAAGGATGTCATAGCAGTGCATTTGGAAAGAGGTGATATGATAGGTCCAAGTCAGCATGGATATGTGAAAGGGAAATCATGCTTGACAAATCTTCTGGAATTTTTTGAGGATGTTTCCAGTAGAGTCGACAAGGGAGAACCAGTTGATGTGGTATATTTGGACTTTCAGAAGGCTTTCGACAAGGTCCCACACAAGAGATTAATGTGCAAAGTTAAAGCACATGGGATTGGGGGTATTGTGCTGACATGGATTGAGAACTGGTTGTCAGACAGGAAGCAAAGAGTAGGAGTAAATGGGGACTTTTCAGAATGGCAGGCAGTGACTAGTGGGGTACCGCAAGGTTCTGTGCTGGGGCACCAGCTGTTTACACTGTACATTAATAGAAACATAGAAACATAGAAAATAGGTGCAGGAGCAGGCCATTCAGTCCTTCTAGCCTGCACCGCCATTCAACGAGTTCATGGCTGAACATGAAACTTCAGTACCCGCTTCCTGCTTTCACGCCATACCCCTTGATCCCCCGAGTAGTAAGGACTTCATCAAACTCCCTTTTGAATATATTTAGTGAATTGGCCTCAACTACTTTCTGTGGTAGAGAATTCCACAGGTTCACCACTCTCTGGGTGAAGAAGTTTCTCCTTATCTCGGTCCTAAATGGCTTACCCCTTATTCTTAGACTGTGACCCCTGGTTCTGGACTTCTCCAACATTGGGAACATTCTTCCTGCATCCAACCTGTCCAAACCCGTCAGAATTTTAAACGTTTCTATGAGGTCCCCTCTCACTCTTCTGAACTCCAGTGAATACAAGCCCAGTTGATCCAGTCTTTCTTGATAGGTCAGTCCCACCATCCCGGGAATCAGTCTGGTGAATCTTCGCTGCACTCCCTCAATAGCAAGAATGTCCTTCTTCAAGTTAGGAGACCAAAACTGTACACAATACTCCAGGTGTGGCCTCACCAAGGCCCTGTACAACTGTAGCAACACCTCCCTGCCCCTGTACTCAAATCCCCTCGCTATGAAGGCCAACATGCCATTTGCTTTCTTAACCGCCTGCTGTACCTGCATGCCAACCTTCAATGACTGATGTACCATGACACCCAGGTCTCGTTGCACCTTCCCTTTTCCTAATCTGTCACCATTCAGATAATAGTCTGTCTCTCTGTTTTTACCACCAAAGTGGATAACCTCACATTTATCCACATTATACTTCATCTGCCACGCATTTGCCCACTCACCTAACCTATCCAAGTCACTCTGCAGCCTCAAAGCATCCTCCTCGCAGCTCACACTGCCACCCAACTTAGTGTCATCTGCAAATTTGGAGATACTACATTTAATCCCCTCGTCTAAATCATTAATGTACAATGTAAACAGCTGGGGTCCCAGCACAGAACCCTGCGGTACCCCACTAGTCACTGCCTGCCATTCTGAAAAGTACCCATTTACTCCTACTCTTTGATTCCTGTCTGACAACCAGTTCTCAATCCACGTCAGCACACTACCCCCAATCCCATGTGCTTTAACTTTGCACATTAATCTCTTGTGTGGGACCTTGTCGAAAGCCTTCTGAAAGTCCAAATATACCACATCAACTGGTTCTCCCTTGTCCACTCTACTGGAAACATCCTCAAAAAATTCCAGAAGATTTGTCAAGCAAGATCTCCCTTTCACAAATCCATGCTGACTTGGACCTATCATGTCACCATTTTCCAAATGCGCTGCTATGACATCCTTAATAATCGATTCCATCATTTTACCCATTACTGAGGTCAGGCTGACCGGTCTATAATTCCCTGCTTTCTCTCTCCCTCCTTTTTTAAAAACTGGGGTTACATTGGCTACCCTCCACTCGATAGGAACTGATCCAGAGTCAATGGAATGTTGGAAAATGACTGTCAATGCATCCGCTATTTCCAAGGCCACCTCCTTAAGTACTCTGGGATGCAGTCCATCAGGCCCTGGGGATTTATCGGCCTTCAATCCCATTAATTTCCCCAACACAATTTCCCGACTAATAAAGATTTCCCTCAGTTCCTCCTCCTTACTAGACCCTCTGACTCCTTTTATATCCGGATGGTTGTTTGTGTCCTCCTTAGTGAATACTGAACCAAAGTACTTGTTCAATTGGTCTGCCATTTCTTTGTTCCCCGTTATGACTTCCCCTGATTCTGACTGCAGGGGACCTACGTTACTCTTTACTAACCTTTTTCTCTTTACATGCCGATAGAAACTTTTGCAATCCGCCTTAATGTTCCCTGCAAGCTTCTTTTCGTACTCCATTTTCCCTGCCCTAATCAAATCCTTTGTCCTCCTCTGCTGAGTTCTAAATTTCTCCCAGTCCCCAGGTTCGCTGCTATTTCTGGCCAATTTGTATGCCATTTCCTTGGCTTTAATACTATCCCTGATTTCCCTAGATAGCCACGGTTGAGCCACCTTCCCTTTTTTATTTTTACGCCAGACAGGAATGTACAATTGTTGTAATTCATCCATGCGGTCTCTAAATGTCTGCCATTGCCCATCCACAGTCAACCCCTTAAGTATCATTAGCCAATCTATCTTAGCCAATTCATGCCTCATACCTTCACAGTTACCCTTCTTTAAATTGTGGACCATGGTCTCTGAATTAACTGTTTCATTCTCCATCCTAATGCAGAATTCCACCATATTATGGTCACTCTTCCCCAAGGGGCCTCGCACAATGAGATTGCTAATTAATCCTCTCTCATTACACAACACCCAGTCTAAGATGGCCTCCCCCCTAGTTGGTTCCTCGACATATTGGTCTAGAAAACCATCCCTTATGCACTCCAGGAAATCCTCCTCCACCGTATTGCTTCCAGTTTGGCTAGCCCAATCTATGTGCATATTAAAGTCACCCATTATAACTGCTGCACCTTTATTGCATGCACTCCTAATTTCCTGTTTGATGCCCTCCCCAACATCACTACTACTGTTTGGAGGTCTGTACACAACTCCCACTAACGATTTTTGCCCTTTAGTGTTCTGCAGCTCTACCCATATAGATTCCACGTCATCCAAGCTAATGTCTTTCCTAACTATTGCATTAATCTCCTCTTTAACCAGCAATGCTACCCCACCTCCTTTTCCTTTTATTCTATCCTTCCTGAATGTTGAATACCCCTGGATGTTGAGTTCCCAGCCCTGATTATCCTGGAGCCACGTCTCCGTAATCCCAATCACATCATATTTGTTAACATCTATTTGCACAGTTAATTCATCCACCTTATTGCGGATACTCCTTGCATTAAGACACAAAGCCTTCAGGCTTGCTTTTTTAACACCCTTTGTCCTTTTAGAATTTTGCTGTACAGTGGCCCTTTTTGTTCTTTGCCTTGGGTTTCTCTGCCCTCCACTTTTCCTCATCTCCTTTCTGTCTTTTGCTTTTGCCTCATTTTTGTCTCCCTCTGTCTCCCTGCATAGGTTCCCATCCCCCTGCAATATTAGTTTAACTCCTCCCCAACAGCACTAGCAAACACTCCCCCTAGGACATTGGCTCCGGTCCTGCCCAGGTGCAGACCGTCCAGTTTGTACTGGTCCCACCTCCCCCAGAACCGGTTCCAATGCCCCAAGAATTTGAATCCCTCCCTGCTCAAGCCATGTATTCATCTGCGCTATCCTGCGATTCCTACTCTGACTAGCACGTGGCACTGGTAGCAATCCCGAGATTACTACTTTTGAGATCCTACTTTTTAATTTAGCTCCTAGCTCCTTAAATTCTTTTCGTAGGACCTCATCCCTTTTTTTATCTATGTCGTTGGTACCAATGTGCACCACGACAACTGGCTGTTCTCCCTCCCATTTCAGAATGTCCTGCACCCGCTCCGAGACATCCTTGACCCTTGCACCAGGGAGGCAACATACCATCCTGGAGTCTCGGTTGCGTCCGCAGAAATGCCTATCTATTCCCCTCACCATCGAATCCCCTATCACTATCGCGCTCCCAATCTTTTTCCTGCCCTCCTTTGCAGCAGAGCCACCTACGGTGCCATGAACTTGGCTGCTGCTGCCCCCCCTGATGAATCATCCCCCCCCAACAGTACTCAAAGCAGTGTATCTGTTTTGCAGGGGGATGACCACAGGGGACCCCTGCACTATCTTTCTTGCACTGCTCTTCCTGCTGGTCTTCCATTCCCTATCTGGCTGTGGACCCTTCTCCTGCGGTAAGACCAACTCACTACACGTGATACTCACGTCATTCTAAGCATCGTGGATGCTCCAGAGTGAATCCACCCTCAGCTCCAATTCCGCAACGCGGACCGTCAGGAGCTGGAGGCGGATACACTTCCCACACACGTAGCGCCCAGGGACACCGGAAGTGTCTCCGAGTTCCCACATGGTACAGGAGGAGCATATCATGTGACCGAGCTCTCCTGCCATGTCTTAACCTTAGATACCCTTAAATTGGTAATAACAATGTTACAGTTCATTTACTGATATAAAAAAATAAAGAAAAGCTACTCACTAATCACCAGCCAATCACTTACCGCATTGGTTGTGACGTCACTTTTTGATTACTTTCTACTTCTATTTTGCTTTCTCTCCCACTGTAGCTGGACCGGTATGCTTTTTATAGGCCGCTCCCCTCTCACCAACTGCCGCTGGCTCTCGATCTCCCGCTGGGCTTTTTATAGGCCGCTCCCCTCTCACCAACTGCCGCTGGCTCTCGATCTCCCGCTGGGCTTTTTATAGGCCGCTCCCCTCTCACCAACTGCCGCTGGCTCTCGATCTCCCGCCGGGCCTTTTATAGGTCGCTCCCCTCTCACCAACTGCCGCTGGCTCTCGATCTCCCGCTGGGCTTTTGATAGGTCGCTCCCCTCTCACCAACTGCCGCTGG
This sequence comes from Pristiophorus japonicus, assembly GCF_044704955.1. NCBI lineage: Eukaryota > Metazoa > Chordata > Chondrichthyes > Pristiophoridae > Pristiophorus > Pristiophorus japonicus. Next base: position 122,229,867 of record NC_091991.1, read on the forward strand.
CTCTCGATCTCCCGCTGAGCTTTTGATAGGCTGCTCCCCTCTCACCAACTGCCGCTGGCTCGCGATCTCCCGCTGGGCTTTTGATAGGTCGCTCCCCTCTCACCAACGGCCTCTGGCTCGCGATCTCCCGCTGGGCTTTTGATAGGTCGCTCCCCTCTCACCAACTGCCGCTGGCTCTCAATCTCCCGCTGGGCCTTTTATAGGTCGCTCCCCTCTCACCAACTGCCGCTGGCTCTCGATCTCCCGCTGGGCCTTTTATAGACAAGGGGATTAAATGTAATATCTCCAAATTTGCAGATGACACTAAGTTGGGTGGCAGAGTGAGCTGCGAGGAGGATGCTATGAGGCTGCAGAGCGACTTGGATAGGTTAGGTGAGTGGGCAAATGCATGGCAGATGAAGTATAATGTGGATAAATGTGAGTTTATCCACTTTGGTGGTAAAAAGAGAGACAGACTATTATCTGAATGGTGACAGATTAGGAAAAGGGGAGGTGCAAAGAGACCTGGGTGTCATGGTACATCAGTCATTGAAGGTTGGCATGCAGGTACAGCAGGCGGTTAAGAAAGCAAATGGCATGTTGGCCTTCATAGCGAGGGGATTTGAGTACAGGGGCAGGGAGGTGTTGCTACAGTTGTACAGGGCATTGGTGAGGCCACACCTGGAGTATTGTGTACAGTTTTGGTCTCCTAACCTGAGGAAGGACATTCTTGCTATTGAGGGAGTGCAGCGAAGGTTCACCAGACTGATTCCCGGGATGGCGGGACTGAAATATCAAGAAAGACTGGATCAACTGGGCTTGTATTCACTGGAGTTCAGAAGAATGAAAGGGGACCTCATAGAAACGTTTAAAATTCTGACGGGTTTAGACAGGTTAGATGCAGGAAGAATGTTCCCAATGTTGGGGAAGTCCAGAACCAGGGGACGCAGTCTAAGGATAAGGGGTAAGCCATTTAGGACCGAGATGAGGAGAAACTTCTTCACCCAGAGAGTGGTGAACCTGTGGAATTCTCTACCACAGAAAGTTGTTGAGGCCAATTCACTAAATATATTCAAAAGGGAGTTAGATGAAGTCCTGACTACTAGGGGGATCAAGGGGTATGGCAAGAAAGCAGGAATGGGGTACTGAATTTGCATGTTCAGCCATGAACTCATTGAATGGTGGTGCAGGCTAGAAGGGCCGAATGGCCTACTCCTGCACCTATTTTCTATGTTTCTATGTTTACAAGTTACTAAACAGTGCAGAGACTTTCATTATACATGGCACAACACAAGTGTTCAGTGAGGACTTCAGTGAGGGCAAGGACCGCACTGCCAGCGGCTGTGAAGGTGAACGTGGCCATGAACATTTATGTGTCGGGCTCCTTCCAGGCTGGAGCTGGAGATATTTGCAACATCTTGCAATTCACCATTCTCTGTTGTGTAAGGGAGGTCATGAGGTACTGGGCGACTCGTGCTATTTGCTGATGACATATGCGATGACTCTGGTGTGCAAACCATGAACACGTGGACAATGAAAGCTCTGCGGCCACACAAAATGTGATCGAGCAGTCCATTGTCATTCTGAAACAATGATTCCACTGACTGGACTGCTCTGGAGGTGCCCTGCAGCACTCGGCCGAGCAAGTGTCAAGATTCGTGGTGGCCAGCAGCAGGCTGCACAACCTCGCCATCGTCAAAGCACAGATCTTACCATCAGCTATATACGGTGAGCTACTGAGGAGCAGGAGGAGGATCAGGAGTATGAAGAGTCAGAGAGCAGCTAACCTACACAGCCCCTTTCTGGTTAGCTGTCCCTGAGCAACTCATCAGAGTGCAATACCAGTAAACGTAACCCCAATTCCCCATTCAGCAATGGACTCTTCATATTTCTGGTCCTCCTCCTAATCTGAGGAAGGACATTCTTGCTATTGAGGGAGTGCAGCCAAGGTTCACCAGACTGATTCCCGGGATGGCAGGACTGACATGAAGAAAGATTGGATCGACTAGGCTTATATTCACTGGAATTTAGAAGAATGAGAGGGGATCTCATTGAAACATATAAAATTCTGACGAGATTGGACAGGTTAGATGCAGGAAGAATGTTCCCGATGTTGGGGAAGTCCAGAACCAGGGGTAGGTCATTTAGGACCGAGATGAGGAGAAACTTCTTCACTCAGAGAATTGTGAACCTGTGGAATTCTCTACCACAGAAAGTTGTTGAAGCCAGTTCGTTAGATATATTCAAAAGGGAGTTAGATGTTGCCCTTACAGCTAAAGGGATCAAGGGGTATGGAGAGAAAGCAGGGATGGGGTACTGAGATTGAATGATCAGCCATGATCATATCGAATGGTGGTGCAGGCTCGAAGGGCCGAATGGCCTGCTCCTGCACCTATTTTCTATGTTTCTATGTTTCCCTTCTCTGTCACTGACCATCACAGCGTTCTCTTGGCCACAATGCAAAAATAAAAGCCACCGCAAAATAAACATTCCAAATCAAATTTATTAATCAAAACATGCCATATTGCATACAATTCTAAACCAATCACCCTTGTGCATTCCCCTAGTGCCTGTCTTCTGTGTGCGGTTGCCTGTCCCAGTGCTCCTATTAGCGCTATCCCAGTGGCTGCAGTATGGCTAGTGGTAAACCCACCCAGTAGTCTGAGCCTGCATGGCAGCAGTCTGAGCTTCCACTACAGCATTCAGATATTAAGTGGCTTGTGCTTGTGCTGCAGCGGAAGCTGTGACATCAGTCGTCAGATGCTGCATCGTGGTTGGTTCCCTAAGTATGCTAATGGAGTTGGCCATCACTTCCATGCTGGAAAGGATGAGCTCCAAGCTCTGCGCAAAGCCCTGTGCCAAGTTAATGTCGGACTCCTTCATGCTCCTTGACATTGCACGCCAGCTTTCTGGCAGACCTGCCAATACACCAAGCATTTTATTGTGTATAAGTATCAGCCTTCTTTTGTAAGCTTGTCCATCAAAGTGTTCATCCTAGTCCTCTGCAGCAGAGCTCGTGTGCGACCTTGCCCTCCGGCGAGCTGGTATCTGCGCAACCCTTGCCCCCTGACTTGGTTACAGACCACTCATGCACGTGTCTCGATGCGAGTAGATCCCTCCTCTATGCGATCCTCCAAATTACACGTAGTGTCAGTATCTGAGCTGTCTGTGAAATCGAGTAACGGTGATTCTTCATCATCAGTGGCTTGTTGCTCTTCCACCTTTTGCTCTTCCACCACTGCCTGGCCAGGTGGTGGGTCTTGGGTATCTGAAAGAAGATAGGTACAAGGCTAAGGCTGTGGTGAGGGGAGGGGTGTGGGGAAGAAGAGGTGCATGCTTACACTATCTGTGGCTTGTAAATCAGAAGAGATTATGGGATGAGGGGAAAGTGGGATGTGAGAAGGAGGATGAGGTATGAGGATACCAGCATTTTCTATGGCTTCAGTTCTGCTGCTGGCCATGGCTTCAGCTATGGCCGTTCCAATGATGGCCAGCGCTGTCTCCTCCATGGGGTTAAGGACATACAGGCACACCTGTTCCCTGCTGGTTAGCTCCTGATGCGTCCGGTACTGCGCCACCTTGTCCTGCAAGAGAGAGTGAAGTGTGTCGTGAGTGTGGTTGACTAACTGGCAGTGTGTGTAAGCTGTGAGATGGGGGTGTGTGGCTTGCAGCAGTGCTCAGAGTATGAGGTCGAGGTGAAGCTATAAGTGTTAGGTATGAGTACTGATTGATAGAGATTGTTGGTAGGTGAGTGATAGGTATTCGGTGCATTGAGCAGTGGCTGATGCTCGTGGTGCAATTGGTAGGATATGACATTTGAAGAGGCATTCACTGACCTTGATTGACCATTCCTGTGAGTTCATTGAACATCTTACGGCACTGCATCTAGGTCTTCGGGGCTTGACTCCTGGCATTGACTGCCATGTCTATCTGTGCCCACTATCTTCTGAGCATATGTCTGGAGGGCCTCCTGGCCCTCTGATGATATAGCACATCTTGTCTCCTTTCCACCTCCTCCACAAGTCCTCCACTGCAGCGTTGGAATACCTTAAAGCCCGCTCTCTCCCCTGTTGTGCCTTTCCTCACTCTTTCCCAGGACAGAATGTCTTCAACCACGACTCCCAGCCCCTGGTCCAGCCACAATGCACCTCCCCTTTAAAAGGTGCAGGCTAGCTTTAAGCAGTGCAGGCTAGCCTTCGGTAGTGCAACTATTCTGAGGCGTGCAACCAATCAACAGCACGGTTAGCACTGGCTGCACACTGCAACCATGATAATCAGCAGATAGCACGAAGTTGGCATGCTGCCTGCATCGGAAGCAACAGGCGCAGGTTAATCGCACATCGCGATCTCCGCGTCCAGTTTCGGAGGCTATCGAATTTAGCCTCCAAAATGTTTCAATATTTTAATCATTGCTGCAGAAAAAACACCTAATTTAATTGTACTTTATAATATTTAGAATCTACGTCATGAACTGTCAGTCAATCAGAATTCATAAAATGGTCAGCGGACAAGGATAGAATTTGAAGTACAGGAGCAACTAACCAATCAATACTGACACAAACACATCACCCAACATCTGGTAAGCAATGAAAAATACAGCCAGTCTCAGCTTCAGCATTCTGCTCTGTAAGGCCAGTGATTCATCCTTACAAGATTGGCAGACAAGTAGATTTACATACATTTCCTATGGAAACAAAAATACATTTTGTTTGAAAGAAATTGTTTGCGAGAAATGGTCCTCAGTTTTAGACCAGTAAAGTGCAAATAGCAACAGTTATATTACAGGTTGCACCTGGCTAGAAACCACATGCTGCCCTCCAGGAGACAGTACGATGTAGATACGCTGGCATTCTTGCACCGCCCTCCAGTCCCACAGCAGCTATTTTTTTATATTAGAACGCAGGCAACTGAAACCATTTTCTTATCAAAATGAACACAGTAAAATATATGACCTGCCCTTGAAGTCCAACCAAATGCTGGAGCACCTTTTAAACACAGATTCACATTGCACTGCAGTTCTACTCTGCACAGTGCCAAGTTTAAGTGGCACGAGATGGCCTCCTGGAGTGGCTCTCATAGCACTTGACTATTGCTTTCCAAAGTGAGATTAGATCCTGGCTGCAGAATGATGTTGTCTTTTTACAGTAATGCATACCTGAAAACACTTCACAACGTTGTGAAAGTGACAGTGTGACTTCAGCCGGTTATTACAAAAATATCTCAATAATATATTGAAAGGGTACGCAAAGGTTCACTCGATCGATGGTCGGAATGAAATGTTACGGGGTGGAAATTCGCCTGGGCTTGTTTTAAAGCCCAGGTTTGGAGTTGCACAGGCAGCATGCTTCCCAACCGGGAGGCCCAAGGCCGGTCTGAAATTGAGAATTGGGCTTCATTAAAATAATTTGCGCAAGCTACCTTCACAGAGAGCTCACACTTTCATCAGGCACCGGCACGAAGTTTAGTCTGGTGGTGACTAACTGGTAATGCTGTTTCCTCATGGTGGAAGATTGGGATGATTCCTGTCAAAATTGTTGACCTATGATATATGCAGTTAAAGTATTTGAAAATTAATTTAAAACAATACAGGGAAAGGGATTGCAGTAAATCACTCCTGTTAAAGAACTAGCATCAGCACTGGTGCCATTGGACCAAATGGCCTTCGTCTGTGCTGTAAGTTCTATGCTAATCTTGTGCATTGCTTTTTCCCATTATTCATCATCAGTGTAGAGACCACATGCATGCATCGAGAACATTACACTGGTGTAGCAAATGCTGTCTCCCAAGTAACTTAAAATAAGGAGTCAGAAAACCAACAAATAAACTCAGGTTTATTAACTATAGAAGGTGTAATGACTCAAGAGTCTGGTTACTGTAAACTCACTCAGGTGCAACCTGATCCATCTTTATTCCAGCCCGAGAGTGCCAGCGTGACAAAGACACCCAGCTTATATACAGGTGACCAAGCACACATGCTACATACGTATCACCCGATGATCTCCGACCACGGCGCCCTCTTGTGTCTGGTGACCCCCAAGCATTAATGCATAACAACATCCCCCTTTTAAAATCTTAACAACAGTCTTTTTACAAATTAAGATGGTCTGGGGCTTTCCTCTCATGAGTTGACCATCTCAGTTCAACTTTGGCTCTGAGCGAGCGTTCTGAGTCCGTTGAGACTGAGGGCTCAGCAGCCGATCTGATGGGAGTGGTCATGACCACACCAGAGACTGAAGGTTCAGTGTCAGTAATGTCAGCAGAGTCCTCTGATGAGTGAACAATAGTTGGTTGGTCACCGACTGCATCTTCCTCATTCGGTTCCAGTTCATCCGTGTGCCGCAGTTTAACCTGGTCAAGGTGTTTAAACAAGTGCAGGGGCAGGGAACGGAGGAAAGATGAACAGGAAAGGTCTGTCATAAGGTGGAAGGTGTAATGACTCAAGAGTTTGGTTATTGTAAACTCACTCAGGTGCAACCTGATCCATCTTTATTCCAGCTCAAGTTTGCCAGCGTGACAAAGCTTATATACAGGTGACCAAGCACACATGCCACATGCGTACAGCTTGATGACCTCCGACAGCGGCACCCTCTGGTGTCTCCCCCAAACATGAATACACAACAGAAGACAGGAGCGATTAACTGACAAAAGGGATGATGGTGCAAGGGAAAAAGGGGTGGTAATGGGACAGGCAAAGAAACAAAAGATGGGTCTAGAAGTGTAAATGGGAATAGCAGAATCATCAGCAACAGTTGCCATCCGAAAAAATGGGGACAGAGGTTATGATCTGAAATTGTTGAACTCGATGTTAAGCCCAGAAGGCTGTTGAGTGCATAATCAAATGATGAGGTGCTGTTCTTCACGCATCCGTTGAGCTTCATCGGAACAGTAGAGGAGGCCAAGGACAAAGTGTGAGTGGTCCAGAGAATTAAAGCTCGGGGTCACGCTTGCAGACTGAACAGAAGTGTTCCGCAAAATGGTCACCCAATCTGCGCTTGGTCTCCCCAATGTACAGGAGACTGCATCGTGAGCAGTGAATACAGTGAGATCAATAAGGTCCTCTGACTAGCCAAAACAGTAAGGGGAGAAAACATTAGCTATCTTACTCATATTTCTGCCTTTCTTCTATCCACTTGCCGCTGTAAGTTTTATTCATTTTCCTATCTCTCGGTCTTCATATATCGAGTGGAGAATTGAGTTTCAAACAAATTCAGTTGTTCTCACAACACTCTTTACATTTTAGTATAAGTCATACAATTCTTAACACCATTGTCAGTTTATTAGTATGATACAGTTCCCTTAACTTTAACCCTTGAATGGGCTGCAAGGTACTCGGAACGCTGAGACGATTGGTCTCTTGGTTCAGGAGAGATCATCCTGACCTCTATCTTCTTGGATGGTACGTACCCTCACCATCGGTTCATGTCAAAGTGGCTAATTCTATTTTCTTTTATCCTTCATTAGTAGTATAGACATGTGATTGCTGGCATGATTATCTTCCTCAACTACTTTCGGTTTGTCATGTGGGTAGTCACCCCTCCTGATAGATTATCTTTGTTTGTGCATCAAGCTTTTTCCAGTAATTGTTACCTGTCCCTTTATGAGCGATATCTCTATTAATCTTGACACTACATGCCTACGCACATGATTTAATAGTTAGAATAATCCTGGTTGACCACCAGTTTTCTCAAGATATGTATGCTGACACACAGAAATATTTTCAACATATGTCACATAACCACTGTATTTCACGCTCTCTCAAGTCACATGTCTTTTCAAAAAAATGTCAAGTAATTGCCTCAAAAGCTTGCACCACTGATACCTATTCTACTTGAGCGCTGTTTTTGTTCCCATTTTCAATGGATAACTCCTTTTTGCTTTCTATTCACAAGGTAATTAAGGATTAGAAAGGCCATTTGATTTATCTTAGTTCATCCATTGAGAACGACCCTAAAGTCCGCCTCGTTTTCAACATCCAATTGGTTCTTAAATGAATCCAAGGCTTTTGTCTCTAGAGATTTGAGAGTAAACTCTAGGTTGACACTTTGGTGCCATACTGAGAATATAAGAACATAAGAAATAGGAGCAGGAGTCGGCCATTTAGCCCTTCGAGCCTGCTCCGCCATTCAATAAGATCATGACTAACCTTCTACCTCAACTTCATCTTCCCATACTATCCCCATATCTCTTAATTCCTTAAAAATTATTGACCTCTGAGCAGCCACAACTCTCTGGAGCAGAGAATTTCAAAGATTCCCAACCCTTTGAGTGAAGACATTTCTCCTCATCTCAGTCCTAAATTGGCCAACCTTTTATTCTGAGACTGTGACCCCGTGTTCTAGATTCCCCAGCCAGGGAAAACATTTTCTCAGCATTAACCCTGTCAAGCCTTGAAGAGAATTTTGTATGTTTCAATTAGATCACCTCTCATTCTTCTAAACTCTACAGAATATAGTCCTAGTCTACTCAATCTCTCCTCTTAGGGCAATCCCCTCATCCCAGGAACCAGTCTAGTGAATCTTTGTTGCACTCCCTCTAAAGCAAGTATGTCTTTCTTTACGTAAGGAGACCAGAACTGTACACAGTACTCCAGGTGTGGCCTCACCAATGCCACAGTTTAATTGTGGTAAGACTTCTTTACTCTTATATTTAAATTCCTTTGTAACAAAAACTAACATGTCATTTGCTTTCCTAATTGCTTGCTGTAACTGCACTTTAACTTTCTGTGATTGATGTACAAGGGCCCCCAGGTCCCTCTGAATGCAAACATTGCCCAGTCCCAGCAAACCATTCAAAAAATATTCTGTTTATTTGTTTTTCCTACCAAAGTGGACAATTTCACACTTATTGTATTATATTTGCTGTGTTCTTGCCCACTCAGTCAACCCGTCTATATCTCTCTGCAGCCTCTTTTTGTCCTCATCACAGCATACTTTCCCACCTAACTTTGTATCAGAAGCAAACTTGGATACATTACACTCAGTCCCTTCATCTAAGTCATTAATAGAGATTGTAAATAGCTGAGGCCCAAGCACTGATCCTTGCGGTACCCCACTAGTCACAGCCTGCCAACCCGAAAAAGTCCCCTTTATTCCTATTCTCTGTTTTCTTTCCATTAACCAATCTTCAATCCATGCTAATATATTATGCCCAATCCCATGAGTCCTAATTTTGTGTAATAACCTCTTGTGTGGCAACTTAAAAATCTATATACACTACATGTACTGGTTCCCCCTTATCCATCCTACTGGTTACATCTTCAAAAAACTCTAACAGATTTGACAAACATGATTTCCCTTTCATAAAACCATGTTGACTGTGCCTAATTATATTACAATTTTATAAGTGCTCTGTTACCACATTTCTAATAATAGATTCAATCATTTTGCCTACTACTGATGTCAGGCTAACTGGCCTATAGTTCCCCATTTTTTTCTCTTCCTCCTTTCATAAATAGCGGGCTTATGTCTCCTCACTGTACTGTCAGAGGTGTTATCTGAGACATTAATCTGTGGCCCCATCTGCCCTCTCATTCAGACATGACTCCATGGCACAATTCTGCATTTATCCCGCAACCAGCACTACTGAAACCGATGGTCTGGTCATTGCTGTTTGTGGGACCTTGCTGTGCACAGATTACCTACATTACAACAGTGATTATGTACACTTCAAAAAGTGCTTAATTGATTGTGAAGCACTTTGGAACGTTCTGAGGATATGAAAGGCACTACAGAAATGAAGCTATTTCTTTCTTGATTACTCTAAGCAGGAATTCATTCTATATGTTGATTACTCTGTGAAGGATAACTTACTGATAAAAGTCCTCAATTTGTCTTTTATTAGCTTAAACCAGAGGCTCCTTGTTTTATTCTTGAAATGTAATTTAAATACATTTTTCTGATTTAATTTTTCCGTAACAGTTAGTACCTTGCAGAAAGTATATAGAAACATTGGAGCAAGTGCAAAAAGGATTTACAAGGATGATACAACTCACAATTCTAGTTGCTATGGAACATTCTTTCCTCTCTTGTTCCCCCAAAGCTGTAAATCCCCATCCCACACACTCTCCCTCCTCCCTCTGCTGAAATCCAAACCCATCGTACCATCTCCAACATTTCTTTCCTTCGCTCCCACTTTTCTCAGTCCCTCTACCTTGGGTTCAGTTCTACATCCCCTGTGTGAAATATGAGGATAAAATAAATGAGTCAATGACTTTCGCTCCTGGTCACTGCGACCCTGAAGCCCCGCCCACTCTTTGTTATTGTACCAAGATGCACGTATGAGCCAAGCTGCACTAGATAACGTTTTGTGTTTCCTTCTACTAAGTTGCCAATCGGTTTCCCCAGTGACCCAAGCCTGTCACTGAAAAAAAGCTCACTGCTGCCATTTGGATCTCATTTGGACCCTGAGGCCACTCTCCAACTTTATAAACCCTGCGGCATGACCTATAAAATCATCATCATCATCATCATAGGCAGTCCCGCGAACGAGGATGACTTGCTGCCACATGAGTTCACAGATGTTTCAATGAAGGACCCGGTGTCTCCAGTCCTGAACTCCAATTGAGGGGGTGGAAGATGCCTGTGCGTGGAATCTTTTAACGTGTGATGACCGTTGCGCATCAGCCACCACACGGGTTTAACAGAGCTAGGCCTCTATCCAGTGGCAATGCTTGCGGCATGAACAATAACTTGCATTCATATAGCACCTATAACTTAATAAAATGACACAAGGCACTTCAAAGGAGCCTTATCAAAAAAAATTTGACACCGAGCCACATAAGGAGCTATTGGGACAGATAACTAAAAGCTTGGTCAAAGGAGTGTCTTAAAGGAGGAGAGGGAGGTAGAGAAGCGGAGAGGTTTAGGGAGCGAATTCCAGGGCTTAGGGCCTAGGCAGCAGAAGGCACAGCCACCAATGGTGGAGTGATTACATTTGAGGATGCGCAAAAGGCCAGAATATTAGGAGTGCAGAGATTTTGGAGGGTTGTCGGGCTGGAGGAGGGCACAGAGGTAGTGAGGGATGAGGCCATAGAAGGATTTTATAACAAGGATGATAAATTTAAAATTTAGGTGTTCCGGATTGGAAGCACTTGGTGCAGGTTAGGATATGCGCAGCAGAGTTTTGGATGAGCTCAAGTTTATGGAGGATGGAAGATGGGAAGCTGTCCAGGAGTGCTTTGGAATAGTCGAGTCTGGAGGTAACAAAGACACGGGATGAGCGATTCAACAGCAGATGAGCTGAGGCAGGGTGGCGACGATGTTATGGAGGTGGAAGTAGAGAGTCTTGGTGAGGGAGCGGATGTGTGGTTGGAAGCTCATCTCGGGGTCAAATACAATGCCAAGGTTGTGAACCGTCTGCTTCAGCTTCAGACAGTGGCCAGGGAGAAGGATGAAGTCATTGGCCAGGGAACAGAGTCTTTGTGGGAACTGAAGACAATGGGTTTGAAATTCAGTACCGCAGGAAAGCTGGTGCTCCCCCCACCTTTTTGTGGCCATGAGCACTAAAATTTTTACGTCACCCCATATTCAACTCCAAAAGTAAACAAATGGGTTCCAACGCTAATTAACCCTTCCGAAATGTATTTATCAGCACTGTGGCTGTCTTAATTTGAGCGTTATCACCACTGAGAAATTTAGCATGCAGGTAAGGGTTTCTAACCAGCCAGCTGCTCCCGGGCCTTTTTAAATGCCGAGGTTTGCAGCAAGGCCCTGAGGGGGTAAGGAAGTTGGAAGGATGGCTGGTGTCAGAGGTGCAAGGAGAGCCAACAGGTTCACTGATATGGAGCTGGAGACACTGATGGACGGTGTGGAGGACAGAAGAAGAATACTGTTTCCTGACGTGGGGAGACCGCCAGTACATAATGCATGGAGGGAGATTGCAGGGGAGGTGTCGGGCACCTCCATATATGTGAGGACGCACCCTCCCAGGAGGGTGCTGGCCAGTCTGCACCCGGCCCTTCCAGGGTGGCAATGGGTCGACGCCTCCAAGCTCTGGGGCGACAGGGATCCTCCTCCTCCTCCTGCACCTCCTCCTCCTCCTCCTCCTGCACCTCCTCCTCCTCAGGTGGTGCTGCTGGCTCGACCTCCAGCGGCTCTCCCCTCATGATGGCCAGGTTGTGCAGCATGCAGCAGACCACGAGGATTATGGAGATCCACTGAGGAGAGTACTGCAAGGTGCCACCAGAGCGGTCCAGGCACCGGAACCTCTGCTTAAGGATACCTATGCACTGCTCGATGATGCACCTGGTGGCACAATGAGTGTCATTGTATGCATGCTCTGGCACTGTCCTGGGGTTCCACAGAGGAGTGAGCAGCCAAGTGGACAGGGGATATCCCTTGTTCCCAAGCAGTCAACCGCAATCCTGATTCTGAAGATGGCAGGTAGACTGGTCTGGCGCAGAATGAACGAATCATGGCTGCTGCCTCCCTTGCCCGCTGCCTGTCTGCATGGTGCTGACAGCGACACCTTCTCCTGCGTGTCGCCCTGCTTCTGACCACCTGTACCAGGTGTCACCATCCCAACACTCCTCCCATCCTCAGGGTGAACCCTGCCAAGCAGGTCTCTGCAGCCCACAGGACTCCACTAAAGAGTCAGACCTGAAAGTTGTACAAAAGTACAGGGGTATGTACAAACCTCTGTGCAGCACTCAGCAGGTTTAATGGAGCCAAAGTAATTAATAAAATTAAATGAAAAGGTAAATACTGCGCATGCTGGAAAATGAAATAAAAACACGAATCATTAATAAAACTATATCAAAATATAACTACTGCGGATGCATGCTGGAAAATGAAATAAAAACAACAAAAAGTAATAAAACTATTTATCTACCAAAGGGCCCCAACGGTATAACGTTCGAGCACCGCATCAAAAACCTCGCGGGTACACTGCCGGGAAAAGTCCTACCTTTTCCTTGGTGACTTTCCAGCGGCCCACATGCTGCTTCCCTCTCCGCTGGAAACTCTCCTTTACAGCGGCTTCACCGCACCGTTTCTGGCGGAAGTGAACACCGCTGAATATGGCTCAGGGATCGACCGCCCAAACTCCGCGATAGCCATCCCTTCGGGGATGGTGAATTTTGGGCCCAATGGCTTTGGTCTTTTCAATATTTAGTTGGACGAAATTTCTATTCATCCAGTACTGGATGTCAGACAGTTGCTGAGATGTCCCCCTCTCTCCCTCTTCCATCTCCAGCTGATCTGCAACTCCTGACACTTCCAGGGTGATCTCCTCTGTCACTGTTAAGGAGGCCAATGATGGAGGGCCACCTCAGATTCTTTTCCTCTCCCTCTTATTGTGGCCTCTCTTCTGCAGGGTGCAAAATAGAGAAGGTCAAGTGAGAGTGATGGAACGAGTGTAAGCAATGTATGGGTTACATCTGTAGAGGCCGCCTATGAGGGAGTGGGGTGCCAATGCCAAATGGCCTCCTTGTGAGTTGTTAGTTGGTATGATTGCATTTGGATGAGGGTGAGTGTGAGGGGTGGCTCGTGAGATGAGGATGTGATAATGTAGATAGAGAGGGATGGGTGAACGTATAATGTAGATAGCAAGGTATATTGCTGTGAGTAATGATATACAGGAGTAGGGTTGTGATGGCAGAATGATGGGGATGTGATGAGAGGCACAGCAGGATGTAGTTGAATGTGGCTTTGTACTCACCTTTCCTGATCTAATGAGATCATTGAAACTTTTCCAGCACTGCACGCAGGTCCTCCTGACAGCATCCCTGCTGTTGACCTCCGCTGCAATCCTGAGAGGCATCTGAAAAGTAATGCTATTGCATAGAATTACATAGGTCGGAGTTTTCTGTACCTGGGCAGGTTGAGTGTGGGTGATCGCCGTGACAGGTCGCGACCCCATTCTTCAATTCATCCCACTCCTGAGATCCACTTTCCCAGAAAGGAAAAGGCTATCCATGCATGCTCTGGCTCCCTCCACGAGCATATGGAGGGAGTTATCGGAGAACCTGGGTGCAGCAGTCTGCCTCTGTGCAGTCATGTTTGCTAATCGTTCCAACACTCCAATGGTCCAGCGCAGTGCAGGCACAATCCAAGATGAATGTCGTCATCAGACCCGCACCATTTAATAAGTCCGGGTAATGCGCAGGGCGGCCTTAATAGGCCTCGTTATGGGAAAGTGGATCTCAGGAGTGGGATGAATTGAAGAACGGGGTCGCGACCTGTCACGGCGATCACCCACACTCGACCCACCCACGTACAGAAAACTCCGGCCTATGTAATTGTATGCAATAGTGTTACTTTTCAGATGCCTCCCTCCAAGGCTGAAGAGCCAAAGTGTCTTCAGTCCTTCCTTGTGACTCAGACCTCCAACGCTGGGGATCAGCTGTACTGCCTCTAATATTTAAATGTCTCACTTGTTTCTCGGTGAGCAGAACTGGGCACAGTGCTCTCAATGTGGTCTGAGCCGAGCACGATAGAGTTCGATTCTAACTTGTTCCGACTTGCATTCTACTGTTTTGGCGATGTGGTTGAACATTCTGTTGGATGTGATTGACTTTCACATTGCCCGACTTTGCATTAACATTCATCACGTTATCAATTTTTTCAGCTTTTTAAAATTGTTATTCACATCTATTTCTTGTTATTCTCCACAGCATGCTAGAAAATGACATGGACTCCAGCCAAAATAGTTCAGAATTATGTAAGCTGATACTTAACAATTTTTTGGTTCAGTTTATTGATAATTCTATTTTTTAAACTTCTCTTTTAATTGTATTGTTTTTTTTTCACCACACTGCGCCAAGGGCTGGACATTAGCTCGGAATGAGGAAGGAGCAGGGGCTCAGGCGGCGGGGTGGGGGTGGGAATGGGGGGTGGTGTGAGGCTTTTTGAGGTGTGGGAAACCCGGCAGTATGAACTTCCTGAACTTCACGTCTTTAATATTTTTTTCTGTAGGGTTTCCTGCCCACAGCCAGCCTTGCTTGAGAGGTTAGTTTGTCGTGTGGGAAATCCTGCAGCACAAGGCCGCAGCTGAGCTGAGCTGATAGAAAACATAGAAAATAGGTGCAGGAGTAGACCATTCGGCCCTTCGAGCCTGCATCACCATTCA
Source organism: Pristiophorus japonicus (assembly GCF_044704955.1). Lineage (NCBI taxonomy): Eukaryota > Metazoa > Chordata > Chondrichthyes > Pristiophoridae > Pristiophorus > Pristiophorus japonicus. Next base: position 122,244,912 of record NC_091991.1, read on the forward strand.
ATATGATCATGGCTGATAATGCAACTTCAGTACCCCATTCCTGCTTTCTCTCCATACCCTTTAATCCCTTTAGCTGTAAGGGCCACATCTAACTCCCTTTTGAATATATCTAACGAACTGGCCTCAACAACTTTCTGTGGTAGAGAATTCCACAGGTTCACAATTCTCTGAATGAAGAAGTTTCTCCTCATTTCGGTCCTAAATGGCTTACCCCTTATCCTTAGACTGTGACCCTGTATTGTATAGGGTTAATCACATAGGGTTAATTATGATATTCCAACATTTACAGTGTGTTTTCTGCTTCATGCCTCGTGGAATGTTGTTGATGCAGAGAGAGAGAGAGAAAGAGCTTGATGCACATACCATCTTGTTTGTGGGACAATCGGCGCCTCGAGGTCTCAAGCTTTGTGGAAGAACAGCTGGGGCCTTACAGATCAGTAGTTGGCCATAAGCCACATGCACCCATGTTTGTTCAATAGTATAAAGGAACGGAACTGTCCAATAGCTCTTTGAACTTCACCTTGGACCGTGATTCGCGAGCGGTGCCGGGACCCCCAAGGCTCCTGACCAGCCGTCGTTGCGGAGGTCCCGACGGGCCGAAGGCTGTGAGCTTTGTTGCATCTTATCATACTTCTCTTTTCTTCGTAAACTGTATTATGTTTCTTTTCTCTCAGTAAACGGTGTTTTATCTTTACTTCATTTGTCTTGTCTCTTATTTAACATTCATCCAGATCCTGACCCTGGGTCTATTATTATCGATCCAAAACAGACCCCTGTGGTTCTGGACTTCCCCAAGATCGGGAACATTCTTCCTGCATCTAACCTGTCCAGTCCCGTCAGAATTTTATATGTTTCTATGAGATCCCCTCTCATTCTTCTAAATTCCAGTGAATATAAGCCTAGTCGATAGCAGATAGGTCTAGTGAGGGAAGTGGGTGGAAGTGTTCATGGGAGGGGGTGGTGATCGGCAGTGTGGGGGGTGATCACGGAGAGTTGCAGATGGTGGTGAAGGAGAGTAGATGGTGGTCAGGGTGGGAGGAGAAAGGCAGACAGACAGTGGAGGGGTTTACTGGATAGCTTGCTGAGCCTGGAGGAAACATTCCTGCTCCTCCTGGCTCACAAGCTGTGCTGTCTAAGCCACTTACCTCATGAATCCAGCCCACTCACTTCCTTATACCTGCCGGGTTTCCCGAGGCCTGGGAAACCCGGCTGCCTATGGTTACAAATAGAATCACAGTTAAAATGAAGGCACACCGCCTCATTATAATATTTAGATAACCAAACCGCCTCCAAGCGGATTGGTTGTCTGTTTAAACTAAAAGTGGCGGGTTTGAGGCGGATTGAATGGGCGGGTTCGAGGCGGATTGGGTTCTTGTTTCAGATTGTTAGCTTTTTAACCTCTAACCCGAACCATACCCACCTGTTTTTGATGGTTAAAATTACCCCCCATGGCCTCCGCAAAAAGTGATGGTGTACATTTTCCAATCTACTTTATCTTGTGTGTCTGCACAGATTAGGTGAACAGGCATCAGGAAATTGGCAAGCAGGGCTCAGGCCCATTTGTTATTGGATTCAGATGGAGTTCTATTTTCTGCTGGCAACATTTCCAGTGTGGAGTGCCATGGAATGGCTTTAAGTTATTTAAGTCAGTTGAGGACACTGGGAATCCCACTTTTTTGTGAGCCCATTTTGATTGAGTTAAAGGAAGTGTCTGCGGTGGAGTTATTCAAGGCAGAGGTTTGTTAGCTTTTTTTAATTTCCGTGTTTGCAATGTGTTTTTAGCACTCCTTTGTGCTATTGTAGGATTTATTTTTAAATATGTATATTTTTACCCATTTTTTGTTGGCGTGATTTTCATTTTGTCATAAAAGCATTTTTTTTTTTAAAGCCAATTATTATTACCCGAATTATTGAAAAACCAATGTAAGTGATTCATTGTAAGACTTCAGAAGAACGGGAATAGATGAAAAAAAGTGAGGATAACATAATTTCACAGGAGATCAGGGAGTGACAAGACATGGTTGGCAACTCCAGGTAAACTGAATGATAGAGGTTGGTTTTCAAGTGCCCTACCTACAGTATTTCATGGTTAAAACTCTGCAAGATGAAAGCAGGCCTGTCAGGAAGATCAGTAGGTACCATTCTCAGTCCGCCCACAATCATTATTATCCTATTAACCATAGCTGAAGGTCTTGGCACAGTAATATGGCAATGACCGATTGAGTCCTGATGCTACAGGCTCTGAACGGGTAAGATACCATTTGCAGGGTTCTGTTATCAGCTGCAATCAATGGGGTAGATCTTGACTTTGTGTGATAGTGTTAAATGGGTGATAGCAAATCGTCAGCCTGTTTTACATCTCTCTGACTTTAATTCCCATTGACTTTAACGTCAAGATCTATACTCTCAGCATAGGGATAGCAAGGCAGTGGCAGTCAAAAACAATAACAACAACTTATATTTATATAGCACCTTTAATATAGTGAAACACCCCAAGGTGCTTCACAGGAGTATTATGAGATGAAAATTTGACACCGAACTGCATAAGTAGAAATTAGCGCAGGTAACCAAAAGCTTGGTCAAAGAGGTGGGTTTTAAGGAGCGTCTTGAAGGAGGAAAGAGAGGTAGAGAGGCTGAGAGGTTTAGGAAGGGAGTTCCAGAGCTTGGGGCCTAGGTACAGAAGGCACGGCCACCAATGGTCGAGCGATTATAATCAGCAATGCTCAAGTGGGCAGAATTAGAGGTGCGCAGATATCTCGGGAGGGGGGGGGGGTGGAGTGGTTGTGGGGCTGGAGGAGGTTACAGGATAGGGAGGGGCAAGGCCATGGAGTGATTTGAAAACAAGGATGAGAATTTTGAAATTGAGGCTTTGCTTAACCGTAAGCCAATGTAGGTCAGCGAGCACAGATGAGCGGGACATGATGCAAGTTAGGCCAAGACCATTAACACCCCCAGCCTTTATGCCTGCACCATTTTTCAGACTAGTATTGGGATCAACAGTAGTATCAGCCAATGTGCTGGTCACAGGCATATCAAACAGGTGACTGACGTTTGATCAGCATGGCTGCCACTTTCATCTCCTTTCCCATGGAATAACAGCAGAATGGGACAGAGCTTATGTGTCTCCACACTGCTACAATTCAAAGTACATGAGTCATTGATGTGTGCACCTGGGCAGCAGATTCTTGTTCCTCTTCTACCATCACCACTTGTTACTTCTTTAACAGTGCATTGTGTGTCCTCCAGGATATATATAACTGTGCTGGTGCTTCTAACGTTGGCGAGCGGAATGCAGAGTGTTGTGAAGTGTTGTCTTGCTCTGATGCAGTGGCATTGCTGGCAGGCTGCTCTTTCAACTCTCCAATGACAGAAAAAGAAATGAATGCTGGCTGCAAGATATACCTTCAAACAGAGCTGATATTAGAAGATGCTAGCTGTGTACGTGATATTTGTGTGGTTGTATGTAAAAGTGAATGAAAAGGAGAATCCGACAAAGGAGCTGGTTAACACTAACTCTGAGCGTGGAAGAAAAAAATGGTATTTTCGCTTTCCTCGTCTCTCCCAATGGCTCATAGGCAAGTCCAGGTGGTCTCCTCCAAGTGCATCTAGGACTTTTAATTTTGTATGTTATCTCTTCCCTTGTATCATCTGCCAACTTTTCAAGCACGTTGTTTTGAGCTGTTGTGTGTTGAATGAACATGTACATCATACTAAGAGAGAGATATGTAGCCCAGTTTTAGCTCATCCGGTATGTCAATATCTGATTATGTACTATGCAGGTATGTTGTGTCGGAGCATGTGAAGCTGGTTAAGGATGTGGGTCTGGCAAAGCTTTCAATTGTAAGTTCCAGCTTTAATATGTGCCACGCTGAAGAATGGGCATACATGGGCTAAGAGCAGGAAAGAATCTCTAGGATCTCTTTCCTGGCCCAAAAACACAATTGCCCACTCCCTAAAATATCTATCTTATTATTCCTTAATTTTATTTCACAATCAATATTGCACATCGGTCCATATTTAAATTGGACAGGTGAGCAGTGAATGATTGCTATGCATCCCCAGGCAGCTCGCCAGTGGAACACATGTAAATTACTGGCCGCTGCATCACAGGTAGCAGTCCTCGGGTACGCCCTGAGAGGGGGAAGGTGATCAAGAGGGAGGGAGCAAATGTGCGAGGGAGCAGGCGATCGGGAGGGGGCCAAACAAGGGCCGGCAACGGTCTTCAGGACTGCTGTAGAGCACGCCTCCTCTTCCGAGCGCCAGCACTTGGGTAAGTGGCTGTCTCCAGCAGTCCCTTTTTATCATTTTCCTCAATGCAGCCGGTCTGGTGCTGGCAGCGTCAAGGCAGCCCATTTTCACGAAGGGGTCCTGAAAAAGGTGTTAGGCACCCTATTTGCATATGCAAAAGATGTACCGCTTGCTTCAGGTGTGGGCCCTGGACGCCTATACTTCAGCCTTTATCAGTAAGGTATGTGGTGCTCTTCCAATGCAGAATCTACGCGAGCTTATCTCTCATCATGTTGCTCATGGCTGAAGTAAAGGCAGTGGAGTAGTCGAGACCTTTCTAGAATATAAGACCATAAGAAATAGGAGGTGAGGTAGAAGATCAGCCATGATCTTATTGAATGGCGGAGCAGGCTCGAGGGGCCGAATGACCTACTCCTGCTCCTGATTCTTATGTTCTTATGTTCTAGAAGGGAGTAAAGAATTGCATGGTAATGGAGAAAAGAAGCCGGGGATTATCTTTGCATTCCAGGATTATCCTGGAGTGATGAACAATTTTGGCAGAGGAGAGTAGGGCCTGATATTACTTTCTATGGTCCAGTCAGATCGAGCAATGAATGACCAAATCAGTTGTGTGTCATATATGTTCATGTCTTGAATTTAAGGGAGCAAAGATGCACCCATGCAAGAGAGAATGGCCAAGTGGAAGAGAGAAAGCCTAGAAATTTGGGTCGTTTGCTCCTCCCGTTACCGCCCCAAACCCTAAATTGGATATCACCCCCTGAAGCTGTACCAGACAATGACACCGACAGCTTCAGGAGATGTGAACCGGGCAGCAGGCCACGTGTGGGGCGATGGTTAAGGAGGAGGTGCAGTGGTTTAAAAAAAAGGACCAATTTTTTGCTGCGCCCCGTTGGCTGTTTGAATGTGATTGGTCAGCACGGCACTCTGCTTGGATCGATAGATTTTTGGATATTAATCAAGACATAGATTTTTGGATATTAAGGGAATCAAGGGATTATGGGGATAGTGCAGGAAAGTGGAGTTGATGGAGAAGATCAGCCATGATCTCACTGAATAGCAGAGCAGGCTAGAGGGACTGAGTGGCTTACTCCTGCTCCTATTTCTTATGTTCTTTGCATGATACCCCCGCTTCCCGATGGTTCAGGGAGGTCCCTTTCACTATTGCAGAGTTGCAACCTGGGCTTTTCCCTTTAATTTAGAGAAGGGCCCCTCCTACATGGCAGCGCTACGCGGCCCAGTACGTAGAGCTGTGCCCCGCTCCTGACGCGTCCGCTCCACTAGCACCTCAGAAAGGAAGTGGGGCACGTTATTTTGTGCTCCACTTCCTGTGGGGGGGGGGGTAACCCCAATTTCTCGCGAGAGGCGAGGCGTCAGCGCCTGGCGCAAAGTCTCACACCTCATGACTGTTACCCCCCAAATGGGGTGCAATGGAATATTTCCACCAAAGGGTTTTTCTGGGAACAAGGGCATTGACGGCAGAGGTGAGGGAGTGACTAAGCAGATCAACAGCTACACAAACATTGTGGCGAAGAGAGAGCCAAAACTAGATAGTTGGGAGTTTGAAAGTGCTGTTGTAAGTGACTTGGGAGAGAGTTTTTCCAGGGACAGACACAGAAAGAGGTGAGGTTGAAAAGGGGGGGCGGGGGTGAGAGTGGTGAGGGATATAAGAAAGGGATCAGTGATGGCCTTGTCTATGATTGAGATGATGGCAATAGAGAGGCGACATGAGATGCAAGGTCGAGGGGATGCCTGTGAATATGGGTGGGAGAGTTTAGAAAGAGGGAGAGGTTAAGGGAGGGCAGGAGAACAGTGAATTCAAAGGAGAGATGACAAGGTGAGCTGCGATAGAGATTGAAATCACCATGGTTGAAGAGTCGCTTAGTACAGAGGCTAAGGCAGGAAAGGAGATCAGTTCTTTTATCCAGGGGCACAATGTAAAGTTTAGATCACTGAGATGGAGATTAAAATCACAGAGGATGAGGAGTTGCTCAGTGTGAAGTCTGAGGGAGGAAAGGTATGAGGACAGCTTGATGAAGAACTTTGGGTGGGCGGTACAGAACTAGAATTTTAATGGAGAGGGTTGAGGGGTGGAACAAGGTGAGGTGTTCAAGGAAGGAGAAGGTGCTGTAGGAGTAGGTGGACAGACCATGCTGAGATTGGTGATAAGGGTCATACCACTACTATGGCAGGTGCTGGAAGGTATAGCCATGTAGGGAGGTTTCAGTAAGAGGGAAGGTGTTATCACCCATGAGCCAAATTTCCATTCGGTCATGATGTCAATGCAATAAGGTCATGGATGGGAAGGGTCTTGTTCACAAGTGAATGCACATTGTGGAGGGAGATGCGTAAATGGGCAGTGAATGCTGATCCGCTGGTAAAGTGAGCTGGTGGGAGGGGTGAGCAGGACAGGAATGCGCTTAGCAAAATTATCCCCAAGCTAGCATGCTGGGTGAGAAGGTCACGAGAGAAGGGGAGGTTCCAGTTGGGCTAGCTGCTCCAAGGAGGCAGAGATGCGTGGGCCCTTCGGAAAATGCTGAGTGAGACACGGGGGAAGCTGTGAGCTTATCCAGGAGGGAGTCACGTGTGGAACGTGGAAATGCTGAAGTCAAGGAATAGTGAGGGATTGGGATAAGGATTTTGGGTTGGCAAAGTACCCGAGAGGGGAATAATGAAAAGAGGCGTGGCTGGGTAACAGGAAGGGGAGGAGACAGGAGTGAAAAGCCCAAGAGAGGAAAAGAGACAAGAAGGAAAGTGAGCAGCAGTCAAAATGCTTAAGCAAATGGACACAGAAGAAATTCAGGTTACATGGGTAAGGCAAAGATTAGGATAGATATCTCCTGATTGTAAATGGCAAATATAGAGGAGATAATAAGGCAGAGTCCAAAGTTAATGGCCAGAATTTTAGTTTGGAGGCAGGTAGGGAGCAAGGGGGCTGGAAAATGGTCAGAAGATCCGGGAGAGCGGGTTTCCCACAGGCTCTGACGACTTTAGCGGCAGGTCCTGATTGGCATTTTAAATCACTGATTCCCGCCCACAGCCAGCCAGATGGAGAGGCGGGCTGGCTGTCGGGTGGGTAGCGCTGTGGTACCAGACTGCAGAGAGTAGGGAGGGGTAATCAGAGGACGGAGTGGGATCAGAGGCTGCAGGGGGGCAGGTCAGAAGGCCGGACGGGGAGTTGGGGGCTGGAGAGGGGATCGGGAATCAGAACCCAGGGGGGCGTTGGGAGATCGGAAGCCTCGTGGGGGGGGGTGGGGTTGGAGGCCTCTGGGGTGGGGCACATCAGAGGCCTCAGAGGTAGATCAGAAGGGTTGAGGGGTGCAGGAGAGGTGTCCGATTGCAGGGGCATGGTGAGGCAGGGGAGCTGGATAAAAAATATACAAAAGTATTTTCTAGTTAGATTGTGGTACAATAGTCAGTTCCTTCATAATTTTTTAAAAAATCATTTAAAATCTTTGAAAACGTACCTATTATTTTCCTTGCGCCCAAAAGTTCCAGTTTAATTTTTGGACCCTCCTGGAAGGCAGTTAGCAGAAACTCCCAATGGTGATTAAGTCACCCTGGGGACATTGCCATTTTTGTGGGCAGGGCCTGCTACAAGCACTATGCTTTTAAAATTAGCGCAAAAGATCGCGGAAACTCAAGTCGCGCTGAATACAATTTGTGCTTAAAATTCCACAAACTCTTGTGACGGTTACACAGACATCGGGGGAATTGAGCCAGAAAAACCAGCGCGATCAAATGGAAACTCCAGGCCGTTAGTTAGAGCATGTGGAGGACATTTCCTTATTGGTTCGGTACTGTGATCCTATCCACTTTAAAATGCAATTTGAAACATTCCATTGGAAATACTGCACTAGAAATTCAGAGAAAATTTAAGGTGGGTCAGGATGCATGCATAGGTTAATGAATCCAAGATAGTGAGTGAGCAGTGTATTATTTGGGCAATATGGGGGAGAGCATAACTGGAGGCCATCAATGTAAGATAGACACTAAGAAATCCAATAGGGAATGCAGAAGAAGCTTTTTTACCCAAAGATTGGGGAGAATGTGGAACTCACTACCACAGGGTTAAAGTGAATAGTATAGATGCATTTAAGGGGGGGCTAGATAAGCATATGAGGGAGAAAGGAAGAGAGGGTTATGGTGATAGATTTAGATGAGGAAAGACGGGAGGTGGCTCGAGTGGAGCATAAACGCTGGTGTGGACTGGTTGGGCCGAATGGCCTGTTCCTGTGCCGTATAGCCTATGTAATCCTACATAATTCCTCCCTTACTGAACATTATGCTTTCTGTTGTTGTTGAGAAGCTGAAATGAAAGGCCAAGGCCCATAGAGCAGCTAGCACCAATGCTGAAAACACTAAAGCAATGATAAGGTAGATTAGGAAGCAGCAATTAAATGATTGTGAGATGGTTTGAATGCTGAGGATTAGAGGAGGAAAAAAAGAGAGTGGTAAGAAGTACCACAGTTTTGAGTCCCTGGGATGAGTGAGCTATTACAGGAAACTGTGTGATGAATCTCATTTTCAATGTAGTGTGGATGTGGGGAGAAGGGAGAGTGTGCAAGGCATTGTATTTGGAACTTAGAAGGAACAAGAAGGAACTTCAAAGGAGCGTTGTCCATAGTAGTATCATACGATAGAGAACAGATAGCGGTAGCATTTTTAAATGACCATTACTGGTGATTGAGTCAATTAGAATAAAAGATTAATTTCAGTTGTGAAAAGAATTGATGAATTATATCCAACTTTGCTTTATATCCATCATTTCTCTAGGACCATGGAATTCATTAATTTTGTCTGTGAAAACAAATGTTATTTTTTAACTGCAATTCAAATCACACCTCAGTTACTGAACACAGCTGTTAAAATGTTACCTATAGAAACATTACGATGCATTGCAGCATCACAACATGGTGTTAATGCATAGGTATTAGAAATTTCTGCTACATTAGAACAGCAACAGCAGGCTTTTGCATGCCAACGTGAATGAATTATGCGTGTGCCTAAAACTGTAATGGTTGAAGTCTAGCATTGTGTATTGACTCTCTATATGATAAATTCATTCTGATGAGGTCATAATACTTTTGGTACACAAGGTTAATGTACTGTGAAATACCGTGGAGCATTGCAGCCAACCTGCTATATCATAATGATACATTAGCCGCTTTCAGCATGTTACGGTTGAAAGTGATACAGTCACTGATTTGAAATACTTACAAAGTCAAGGACTGTTTTATAATGCATCAAATTCCATTAGTACTTGCCACACATTGTTTTATTGAATTCATAAAAGCACCTTCTCTTTGTCGTCTTTTGTTATCTCTAAATATTTTGCAATGTGGATGGAAAACTTCTGAACAGAAAACGCTATTTAGGATAAATGTGCTGAGAATTGTGCGGAGAATTGTATAAATATTTTGTTTGCTTGGAATGCTGAAACATCTCCATCAACTCCCATTGTCCTTTTATAGAAATTATATTGTATAGCTAGAAATGTCCTCTGATTGTATTGTATTAAACTGAGCATAAAAATAACATTATGGATCTCAGAGTCTGCAACCACAATGTAAGTCAGTTGTGCTTATCAGTTCAGTTTACAAAAATAAGATTCGGTGTTATAAATTCCTTCTTATTTGCCATAAATTTGAATTAACTTCTGTTCCGATACAATGATCAAAATGTTTGCTGAGCTTAGGGCTAGTACAAAATTTGCTAGCCTGATGCGTTCCTCTCAATTTTATTGATGGTATGAAGGAAAATTCAGAGAAGCACTGAATAAGTCTTATTGCATCCAAGCTGCAAATATTGTCACACTTGCTCTTCCTACCCCTTACATCCCCATTATAGTGGAATACACACACATCACTACCTCTGCAATCTCAAACATGTATTGAATAACAATAAGTGGAACATTATGGCAATATGAAAACCAGCATTTTTCTTTAAAGGTGGAAATATTGCAGCAGGCACAGAGCAGAGGGCAAACAACTGGATATCAGTTGGAACAGTTTTCTGTTTGTTCCTCTTGAGCTGTGAAACCAGTGGAACGAGAAAAAAACGAATAATTTTGGAATCTATTCCAAGTGTAATTATTTTAAAAATGAGAATGCACTCAACGATCAGTTTGGTTGGATGGCCCCAGTTGGTTCTATGGAGTTTTGCAAACACTTCTGCACAATCGCTCTGACTCTACACATTTGACCTTTGTGGTGCTCGAACACTAACTGTGTTTGCAACAAGCCATTTGATTTGAGTAATGAAGTGGAAAAAAACTGGGATCCCAGCACAAATGGAGCCAATTACCCATCTGTAGGCCAGATCTCCCCTTAGTCTCGACAGCTCGACCTGTCCGTGAGCATTGTTACTGGCAATAAGGTAGAGATGCCATTTTGCTCATTGTTGGCATCCTGACGCCAAACATGGATGGGAGTCACTGCACGCCTGTACACCTGACACCTAAGGGTGTCATTCTTCAGTTCAAAATATCTTTATGTGGGATCAGTCCCTTTTCCTTCATCATTTTACCTCAAACACAGAGTAGTAACTTGATCTAAAACAGCACAACGACCACATCTGAGATGGTGACATTTCGTTCTTTGAAAATTTTCATTTTCTAACACGAGTTATAAGATATATTTATATCATAAACCATTTTACCTTTGTATTTGTAAATTTTAGAACAAAGAGAGCAACTCGCAGAATTGAATTTGTTCCCATTAGAGAATGGAATAGAGGAAATATCGGCTTTAGACTATTGACAAGAGAGGAGAAGTGGACTATTATCTCTGGCACCTGGATTCAAATCCAGCCCAAAATACTGAGACAAAATTATTTTTTGCTTATTGTCAAGCTCTGCCCAAGTGCCAATGTCAGGGCTAGACTGGGGCATATTATACCCTGCTGCTGATGGGGTATGCCCTTCTGAGGCTCGAGCTGCACGAGGGGGCAGAGGATAGTAGGCCTACAGCAGCTGGGTAATTCCGTGGTCACCATTCCCCAGCACTAGCAATTCACATCTTTACTAACTTAAAAATGCACCTAAAAAAGCTTAATAAATGTTGAACAGAATGGATAATGTTGATGCAAATTGTTTAACTTGGATTGCATTGGAACACTCTTCATAAGAAAATAACAACATAAGAAATAGGAACAGGAGTAGGCCATTCAGCCCCTCGAGGCTGCTCCGCCATTTAATAAGATCATCTGATCTTGGCCTTGTAATTTATTTGCTTCATGGGTTCTTTGCTTAAAAATTCACAGTAACACATTGCTATTAAGAACTAGTTGGTTTATTAACAAAGGTTTAACAATCACACTACATATTACCAGTTCATCCACTAGGCTCACAACTTCATACCTCATTGTGGATGACCTAGACCCAACTGACTGGGGTTTTATTGAGTCTTGTGAACATCACGTTGACTGGCTAAGCCACTCACAATGCAACAACTCTACACATCTGTGCGCATATTCACAGGTACATACACCCTGTAGTTCAAAAATCCGCCATGAATATATTCAATGACCCAGCCTCTACAGCTCTCTGGGGTAAAGAATTTCAAAGATTCACAACCCTCTGAGAGAAGAAATTCCTCCTCATCTCTGTTTTTAACTGGCGACCCATTATTCTGAAAGTATGCTCCCTAGTAAAGGAGTTAATCAATTCACATGAATATAAGGTTAGCACCATTTAATTTTCTGCCAACTTGTTCCCCTTCTCAATCTTCACTGAAGACAATACTCCTTGGTCCCATTGCCACAATGTGTCCTTTGGTACCTCAACCAAATGGCTATTATTGAGGTGTGAGCCTTGATAGCACACTATTTGACTGTGGAGAGACATGGCAGCTGAGCCCAATCATTTTCTCACCCAGTGTTCACACTTCCTAGCCCACGGATGCTGTAGCCAATTTTCCTGCCTCCCCCGCCCCCCTCCTCCCAACCCCTCCCCACCCTGCTGCCAGCCCAGCTGAAAACTATACAGTGCTCTGGTCAGACTACACTTTAAGTAATGTATCCAGTTCTGGTCACCAAGAAACAAGGCAATATTTAAGCCCTGGAGGCAATGCGAAGGGGAACCACATGGACAATCCCTACCTTGGAGGTCTCAGTTATAAGGAAAGATTCAAGTAACCTCATCAACAACAACAACTTGTATTTATATAGCGACTTTATGCAGTGACATGTCCCAAGGCACTTCACAGGAGTATTATGAGATAAAAATTTGACACCCCCAAGCCGCATAAGTAGAAATTAGCGCAGGTGACAAAAAGCTTGGTCAAAGAGGAATGTTTTAAGGAGCATCTTGAAGGAGGAAAAAGAGGTGGAAAGGTTTAGGCAGGGAGTTCCAGAGCTTGGGGCCTCGGCAACAGAAGGCACGGCCACCAATGGTTGAGCGATTATAATCAGGGATGCTCAAGAGGGCAGAATTAGAGGAACTCAGACATCTCAGGGGCTTGTGGGGCTGGAGGAGATTACTGAGATAGGGAGGGGCGAGGCCATGGAGGGATATCAGAGGTGACTTTATAGACATTTACAAATGGGGTGGAAAAGCCGAATCTGGAATTTATCTCAAATTACATTTTCACATTAAGCTGGATGATTACAGATTTAAACTAGTAAAAGACAAATTTAAGACTGATCAAGGAATGGAATGATCTCCTAGATAGAGTAGTAGAAATAAAAACCCTCTGAATGATTTGAGAATTGGATGCTGCAATGGGGTGACTTGGAGTCACTCCGGATGGATGTGCTAAGATGGACTATAGCCTTTCTCATTCGTAATTATCTTGCACTAAGCTAACTCAACACAGCCTCAGTTTGAATTGCTTGGGAGCTCACTGGATAACTCATGGAGACATTGGCAGAATCAAAGGAATGGACGATAAAGATAGACAGAGATGATTAAATACAATGTAGAACATGACGATCTCCGAGCTGCTGATACCATGGCAAAGTAAGCAGTTGCTCAGGGATGAGTAATACAGGATGCAAAGTCAGACTTTGCTGTAGTGTTTCTTGATTTATCTTGAGGAGCAAGGAGAGCTGTTGGAAACATTTTCCTCGTGAGTTTAAATGGAGAGCTGATTGCACACGACTCTTTTCCCAATTTATGTTTTCTTCTGCAGTTATCCAATTACTGCAGAACTTTCTTCCATATATTTGTTCTATAACTATTTTATATGTGCAAGAATATAATTTTATTGCTCACAGAATCAATATTCCACAAATGGAAATTATTTCTTTTTACTGCATCCTCAATAAAAATCCGTCGAGTTCCAGTGCTTGAGAAAGGTGCAGTACTCCTGGTCCTGATATAATGAGATTATTACAACTGCCACTTGGAAAAGCTAGTCAGCAAAACAAAGAATTATGGCATTATTTTTTCTTTTACTTTCAACCACATTGACTAAGTTTGAACTGTAGAAACATTGCATTTTGCAATTCGGAATTCTGCTCAGCTGGATAAAAGATGCTTTTGTGAAAAACTAGAGAGATTTGAAAAAAAATAGTATATGTGGAGATGCCACAGTTTTTAAATTGCAGGGTATGCAGCAACAGTGGTGAACTCAGTCCAATAGTTTGTAAATTGCACTAAGTGTACCTGGCCCCACAGCTTTAAGTGACTGTCTATATAGTAATTGTAATATCCTCGACTTCTATGCTTTTGAATTGATAATATGTGCTGAGTGTGGGAGGCAAGGCCTCATTGTTTCTTTTAAAGTGCCTTCTGAACTTCGGTGATAGTAAGCACGATTGCTTTTGCATTACAGCATGTGATGTCAAAGTAGAAAAGTAGATTTTGCAGCTTGAAAATTAAAGTATATATTGATATAATGCTTTACTGGGCCCAATTCTTTTAAAGTTGTTTATTCAGGCAAATGGAATACCAGACCCCATTCTATTTTCTTACAATACTACTCCCTTGAGCATCACTAATTTCTGAATAAAATATCTGTGATGCTTGGACCATTTACTGGTGTGCTGCCTCCAATACAAACAGTAAGATAAATTCTGAGTCAGTTAAAATCCAGATCTTTCATAGTATCATAAGGGCCGAAATTCACCAGACCACCGCCTGCTGCCACCGACTGCCGCCCACTCCCGCCAACATCTCTCCTGAAGATCCGCTCAGTGCCACTTTGGAGGTGGCCTGGAGCGGGCGGCAGGAGAGAGCCGCCGGGAACCGCCTGTTGACGTCACCGGACAGCTGAGTGGCACAACTGACATCCCGCCCGCCGAGCTCCCAGATTCCTTCGGGCGGGTGTCGGCACCAGAACAGGGGTGGATCGCTGGCTGCAGGCTGGTCTGTCCCCGACAGTAAACATAAACATAGAAACATAGAAATAGGTGCAGGAGTAGGACAGTCGGCCCTTCGAGCCTGCACCACCATTCAATAAGATCATGGCTGATCATTCAACCTCAGTACCCCTTTCCTGCTTTCTCCCCATACCCCTTGATCCCTTTAGCCGTAAGGGCCATATCTAACTCCCTCTTGGATATATCCAACGAACTGGCATCAACAACTCTCTGCAGCACGAAATTCCACAGGTTAACAACTCTCTGAGTGAAGAAGTTTCTCCTCATCTCAGTCCTAAATGGCTTACCCCTTATCCTTAGACTATGTCCCCTGGCTCTGGACTTCCCCAACATCGGGAACATTCTTCCTGTATCAACATGTCCAGTCCCGTCAGAATTTTATATGTTTCTATGAGATCCCCTATCATCCTTCTCAACTCCAGTGAATACAGGTCCAGTCGATCCAGTCTCTCCTCATACATCAGTCCTGCCATCTTGGGAATCAATCTGGTGAACCTTCGCTGCTCTCCCTCAATAGCAAGAACATTCTTCCTCAGATTAGGAGACCAAAACTGAACACAATATTCCAGGTGAGGCCTCACCAAGGCCCTGTACAACTGCAGTAAGACCTCCCTGCTCCTATACTCAAATCCCCTAGCTATGAAAGCCAACATACCATTTGCCTTCTTCACCGCCTGCTGTACCTGCATGCCAACTTTCAATGACTGATGTACCATGACACCCTGGTCTCGTTGCACCTCCCCTTTTCCTAATCTTCCATCATTCAGATAATATTCTGCCTTTGTGTTTTTGCCACTAAAGTGGATAACCTCACATTTATCCACATTATACTGCATCTGCCACGCATTTGCCCCAGTCACCTAACCTGTCCAAGTCACCCTGCAGCCTTTTAGTGCCCTCAGTGGTAAATCTGAAGAACCTGAAAAAAAGGTAAGTGAGCAGTTAAAATTTTTTTTTCAACAGCGACTTACCTGATGGGGTCCCCTGAAGGTCTTCAGATAGTTTTTGTATTCTTTATTGGTGATTTTTCTTTCCAGGCCTTCAACCCTCCGTGAGCCCGACCCCATCCTCGGCAACAAATGGGCAGCAAGCGCCTCTGCTGCCGAGAATGAGACCTACCGTCTGCTGCCGCCCAGATTGGTGGCGTACGCCATCCATTTGCTACCTGCCGACCTTCAAGGGACCTCGGCCATGAATATCCTGCCCAAAGTACCGTCCGGTACCTCGGCGGCCATCGGCAGCAATTTGGGCGGCACTTGGGCGGGCAGAGGCCTTGATGAAAATTGGCCCCATAGAATCTTACAGCACAGGAGAAGGCCATTCGGCCCATCATACCTATCCAATTTGTCCAACTCCCCTGCTCTTTCTCCATAGCCTCATTTTTCTTTTCCTTTTCAAGTGTATATCCAATTTCCTTTTAAAAGATGCTAGTGAATCTACTTCCACCAGTGTTTCAGGCAGTGCATTCCAGATCATCACAACTCGCTGTGTAAACACATTCTCCTCATCTCCTCCTGGTCTTTTTTGATAACTGACACAATGGCCAGAATTTTAAGTTTTTGACTCACTGGAAGCGGGGTGGGAGTGGGGTGGGGGGGGGGGGGGCGGGGGCGGGAACAGCAGAGTCTGGTAGAGCTCAGGAAATCTGGAAGTCCCGGTTTCCTCGCCCGCCATAACTCCACAGCGGTAGTGTGATGTCACGGACAGGTTCCCCGCCTTCCTGAAATTCACCCAGATTGACAGGCTTGGCTTCCAGTCGGGTGAGGAACACTAGAGAAGAGACTGCAGGACAGGTCGGCATGAGCTCCGAACCATGGAGGGAGGGGGGGTCCGATCTCCGATACCAGGACCGGGGGGGAGGGGGAGGGTCAGAGTTCGATCCTGAGGGGTACGATCCACAGCCTGGATGATGGTGGGGTTGTGTGGGGGGCCAGGAGGAAGCAGTCCTGCTCCTCCTGGCCCACAAGGATTGCTTCCCAAGGCTGTCCTCGCTTTGCTGCTGCTACTGGGAATCCCGAGGCCCGGAATCCCAGCCAGCCACAGTTAAACCTTATTTAAAGTGCTAACCCACCTCCTGGGAGCAGATTGGCTCCCCGGCCCCCCATCCCACCTCCGTTAAAACCAGAAGTGGGTCGGTTAGTTTCAGAATTCAGGTTTTTAACACTTACTACCCATTTTTTGGGGTTAAAATTCCCCCCAATATTTGGGTTACATAGAACAGAACATTCATAACAATACATAAATATTACTAAACTTTGTTTGTAATTTTTAGCCAATTAAAGATTTTCTGCACACAGATTGTCACTTGGACAATTTCTCAGATTTCTTTTGTAGCAGGAATTGAGGGGGAGAAATTCGGGACCGCCCCGTTTGGGCCACTAACATTTAAAAGAAGAAAAAATTAGTGGCAGGTGCTAATCTTTTTCTACTTTAAAAAAATTCGGGGGTAGTGCTCCATGAAGGAAGTGGCGTGCTAAATCAGGCTCTCCACTTCCTTCCTGGAGCGCAATTGGCAGCAGGTGGGCAGTAAGTGGAATAACGCTACCACGTTGAAAAGTTCCTTCCTTCTCTTAAAAGGAGCCAGCACTGCAGGATCTGCAAAAAAATTACCTCTCCCTGACGGCAGCCGCGATCCCACCCGACCAGCCCGATGCACTTAAACAGAGTGCTGGGCTGTTTGATCGTGGGCAAAGAAGGCTGACCGAATACCTGAAAGAGAGAAATAAATTTTTTTATTTTACTTACCTCGGCCACCTCGCCTTTAAGCATTGCTCCCGGTAGCGCCCAGCCTCCCGATGGACACCTCCTGCAGCTGCCGGTGTTTTCGACCGGCGTTGCTGCAGGGGGCGGAACTGAAGTTCGGGTCTGGGACGCTGCTGGGGCGATGCACATGGCGATGATGTCACGATCTTCAAACGCAGGAGATCGGGGCGCAACGTCCTACCGCCTCCATAAACCTCTCGCCAGATATGGCGGGAGTCCATGTTATCGCCGTGCCCGGTCAGAACCCGGTTAGCGCCCCAATAACGGGAGGTGCTAAGGCGACCAATTTCTAGGCCTGAGTGTCTGGGACCAAGCAGCTTCAGTTCTGTTTACATCTGAGAGCATATTACAGGGCAAACTGGCGATATAATTTAAAGTCTCCAGTTTCAAGTCAGGAAAAGTAGTATTCCAGCATGAAATATAACACCAAAACCAACTCTCTGAAGTTCAGTCATACTTTTCTACTGAAATAAAGGAAAGTGAGCAACTTTAGAATCAATCATTATCTGTGATTCAGACTTCTCTCCGACTGCCCCCTCCCACCACATACACTTATTACAAATAAGTAATCCTAAGGCCATTAAAAGTTGTTTAATTGTGAAATGGGTTTTACATCCTTCTGCCAAATTCTGTTTTTCACCAAAATGCACTGGTCACCAGAATGCTTCTCAGATGTAAATGTTATTTTTCTTGTCTGAAGTGGAGACGAATAAAAAAATACAGATGGAGGAATGTATTAAAATGATCATTCTTACTCTAACACGAACACCTTTTTGCCATGTTGTCACCTTTGAGTTGTCTCTGAACATAATCTACTGCAGAAACCCATTTCAGCTCAGCGTGTGGCTCTACTCATACAAGCTCCCCCAGCAGTCGCTTGCATCAACACTATTGCTACATCAATGGACTTCACGGGCAGCGTACACAAGTACTCTGCAAACACTGCTGTCAGATCACAGAGCTTCTCCTGTTTTATTAAACACTGCATGTCACTGAGGACAATGAAACCACAATACTCCCTTAGCAGAATGTGGAGTGCATCTGGTTAAAGTAAAGAGTTTATGAATGTCAGGCTAGACGGCAGACTCCATTTCCAGGCAGGATAAAACACAAATAGCAGGCCTCGAGTGGATACAGCTTCAACAGTTGCAAGATAGCAAGGATTGGTTTGTCTGCTGAGAGTGGGTTCCAGTATCACAGTATTTTGCTTTGTTTTAGTGAAATATATTGAATCTGAACCTTTGGCTCTGCTGCTGTTTCCTTGAGCTTTCCCCTCTCCTACACAAATACAAATTTTTAAGCATGCAACTTTGACTTTTGCATAAAAATTTACACAGCGCAAGTCTGGTTTGTGTTCCATCCATTATTGATATGCACAGGATGTATTCACTTATAAAGTGTTGGGAATTAGAAACGAGAGAATTTGTGCTTGTTCAGTTAATTCTGAATTCAGTTTACAGCTCATCTCTCGGATTCCATACAATAATGGAATTCAATCAAAGAGCCATTAATTATGAGCACAAGAGAATTTATTGAGTTCACAAGGTCCTTTGTACAAGTAAAATGAATGGATGCAATACACTAACACTCAGTTCCACTGAAATATTGGCTCAGAATTTGCTGACAAAAAACCGGCGACATTCCTGAGTCTTAGACATGTTAATTATTGCAAATTTTTTATTTTTTTAATTATTTTTCCCTTCTGTCGATTTTTTTCTCTCTATTAATCCAATTTTTCTTTCCCTCTTTTTACTTCTCTTTCCATACCTGATTTGACTCTAATTCATGCTCCTTCTCCATCTTTGTTTCTTTCTCAATCCTTAAATTTCATTGGTTAACAACAGTAACTTGTATTTATATAGTGCATTTAATGTAGTGAGATGTCCCAAGGCGCTTCACAGGATGAAAAATTTGACACCGAGCCGCATTAGAAATGAGCGCAGTGACCAAAAGCTGGGTCAAAGAGGTATGTTTTAAGGAGCGTCTTGAAGGAGGAAAGATAGATAGCGAGGCGGAGAGGTTTAGGCAGGGAATTCCAGAGCTTAGGGCCTAGGCAACAGAAGGCATGGCCACTAATGGTTGAGCGATTATAATCAGTGATGCTCCAAAGGGCAGAAGTAGAGGAGCGCAGACATCTCGGGGGGGTTGTGGGGCTGGAGGAAATGACAGAGTTCGGGAGTGGCGCGGCCATAGAGGGATTTGAAAATAAGGATGAGAATTTTGAAATCGAGGCATTGCTTAACCAGCAGCCAATGTAGGCCAGCGAGCACAGCGGGGTGATGGGTGAACGGGGCTTGGTGTGAGTTAGGACACAGGCTGCTGAGTTTTGGATCACATAGTGATACACTGTTGGTCCCATGATTCACTAAGGTCCCAGACACACTGCGCCATTATCAGCTCGAACTTCCAGCAACTTGCAGGGCAATAAAACTTTGAGCTGAAGGGTGTGAAAAAGTGTAACAAATGGAAATGCCACGAGATGCCCCACTCCAACAAAATCTGGGCCAGTGATTTCAGGACGCTTTGTGCATTGCATGAAGTGCTGGTTTATACATCTATACTATTGTTTTGATTATCATCACTGCAAAATCTAGCAGTTGGAACCTGCAAAGCTGCCAATAGAGACTAAATCCATTGCTATTTACAAGTATGGATTCAAACAGCAGTGAAATAAGTCTAAGGAATTGATGTATAGTAATTCTGAAGCAGGTGTCAGATCATTCGATAATGTGTAAAGGTGCTCCACCAGCACATAAACCCCTGTTTATAATGGCAAATAGTGCTTAGTTTTACTTGAAAAAGGTCAAAATCCAATCTTTTTCCCTTTCATAAATTCGATGAATTACAAGTCCCTGATTGACATAAACCAATGCCAGCTCAGAGGTAGGTGTCACGCTGACTTTGATTCAGATCAATGATATCGTCAACATACAAACACTGCTAATTTCCACCCATTCTATAATGTCATTAAGCCATATTATTTGCAAACACCCCAATCTATGTGGTACTCACCTCTGCAAGACTGTTGGGATATACATCTTTGTCCAATTCTGAAAACTAAAATAACCACTTTATGAGTCACTGAAGTTGATTGTCCCCCTACATTGCATTTGCTCAGCTATAATGATATTTATACGAATTCCTGGTAAATACGTTTATCCCATATCCACTGTCAAAATTCCACTGTGAATATTTGATCATTTAAAGTTGGTACCACATAAATGGGGGATGTTTCTGTTAGTTTTATGCCCAGATTCCAGCGTAATTGGGGTGGAATCGCTTGAACCAGTGCAAAATATCGGGGGAATTTAAAACAACAATGAGTTACCCCAAAACCACTTAGGCTCGTGTTTTCCGTGATTTTTTATGCTGGTTCAAGATTCAATTTGGCCGAAACAGGCCCCGTCCATAAAACTGGCCATGACCCCATATTGAGATTGTGAGATTCCACCCATTGCACTGGTTCACGAAGGCTCCTTTTCTTCACCTCACCGGCACAAGTCGGCATGTTTTAAAAGCTTTTTAATATCAAAACTTGATGGGCTAAAAATTCGCTAACCTTGTGCCCGGTTTTTCGGCGATATTTTGCCGTTTTTAGCAAGAAACAGCCAACTGGGAAATTCGGAGCAGTTTTGCGCCGGAGGTTTTTAAGTACTGGTAGGAAGTGGACTGTTGGCGTGCAAGACTCGAAATAGCGCTTTCGCCATAAATTTGGCTCGCAGCGCACCCGTAGTTAGAATGATAAAAACCATCAGGGAAAAACCTGCGTTGCTGCCCTTGAACATCATCGTCATAGGCAGTACCTTGAAATTGAGTTCTCAGGTGACTGTATAGTCTAATGCAGGAATTACAGTCTCTGTCACAGGTGGGACAGACAGTGGTTGAAGGAAAGGGTGGTTGGGGAGTCTGGTTTGCCACACGCTCCTTCCGCTGTCTGCGCTTGTTTTCAGAATTTTCACGGCGATAAGACTCGAGGTGCTCAGCGCCCTCCCGGAGGCACTACCTCCATCTTGAACAGCAGTAGGTTTGAAGACCTGCAAAAAAGATAAGTTAACGATTTCATTTTTTAATTCTTTTGCAGTGATTCAATAGTTAAGTGTCTTGTGAATGTTTTGTGATTTTTTTTTTTAAATTGAGTTTTGTAATTTTCTTTTTGGTGTTTTCCCCTCTCCCAAGGCCTCTCTCGCAGCGGCATCGGCCTCGGAGAAAAGTTTCAGAAAATTTGCGGTTTGCGCCACGAATCTTCATACAATGCCGATTTTAACTGCTGGGTACATTGATGCCCAAATTTTAGGCCTCGTGGCTAAAAAATATTGCTATCACCAAAAACTGAATTTCTAGCTCCTTTAGTTTACTGGAACCTGACGAGTGCTCACCAATCAAACCATTAAATGGTTCACTAAAGTTTTTTAAAGTCATTCTCAGTGATTTTAAATCAGGTTACTCACAAGTGCTTATTTTTGGTGATAAACTCATTTTCAGCTGTAATCATCAAACTGCACTCGATTACCACTCCAGGGACATGATGCAAAAATCTAGGCTGACACTCCAGTGCAGTGCTGAGGGAGTGCTGCACTGTCGGAGGTGCTGTCTTCCAGATGAGACGTTAAACCGAGGCCCCATCTGCCCTCTCAGGTGGACGTAAAAGATCCCATGGCATTATTTCGAAGAAGAGCAGGGGAGTTATCCTTGGTGTCCTGGTCAATATTTATACCCCAATCAACATAACAAAAACAGATTATCTGGTCATTTTTCTTCTCTTTTTAGGCAGTTCCTCGGAATGGAGGATGACTTGCTTCCACACTAAAAATGAATTCTTAAGTAACTGATGAGTCCAATGCGGGACCTACAGTCTCTGTCATAGGTGGGGCAGATGATAGTTGGAGGGATGGGTGGATGGGGTACTTGGGTTGTTGTGCGCTCCTTCCGCTGTTTGTGTTTGGCCTCCGCTTGCTCCCGGCAAAGAGACTCGAGGTGTTCGGCGCCTTCCCGGATGCTTTTCCTCCACTTTGAGCGGTCTTGGTCCAGGGAATCCAAGGTGTCGGTGGGAATGTTGCACTTTTTCAAGGAGGCTTTGAGGGTGTCCTTGAAGCGTTTCCACTGCCCACCTGGGGCTCGCTTGCTGTGTCAGAGCTCCGAGTAGAGCGCGTGTTTTGGGAGTCTCGTATCGGGCATGCGGACGATGAGGCCCATCCATCGGAGCTGATCGAGCGTGGTCAATGCCTCGATGCTGGGGATGTTGGCCTGAGTGAGAACACTGACGTTGGTGCGCCTATCCTGCCAATGGATTTGCAGGATCTTGCAGAGGCAGCGTTGGTGATACTTCTCCAGTACTTTGATGTGCTTGCTGTACATAGTCCATATCTCTGAAGCATATAGGAGGGCGGGTATCACTACTGCTCTGTAGACCATGAGCTTGGTGCCGGGTTTGAGGTCCTGGTCTTCAAACACTCTCTTCCTCAGGTGACCGAAGGCTGCACTGGCACACTGAGGGCAGTGTTGGACTTCGTCATCGATGTCTGCCCTTGTTGATGGTAGGATCCCACGGTATGGAAAATATTCCACATTGTCCAAGGCCTCGTCGTGAATTTTGACAATCGGGGGTGGTACCGTGTGGTGGGGGCAGGTTGGTAGAGGACCTTTGTCTTACGGATGTTTAATGTAAGACCCATACTCTCATACACCTCGGTGAAGGTGTTGACGGATGATTATCACATTGCTGTTTGTGGGAGTTTAGTGTGCACACATTGGCTGCTGCGTTTCCCACATTACAACAGTGACTACACTTCAAAAAGTATTTCATTGGCTGTAAAGCGCTTTGAGGCGTCTGGTGGTCGTGAAAGGCGCTATATAAATGCAAGTCTTTCTTTTCTTTTTTAAATACATCAAGGAATACTTTTTAATGTAAATGAGAAAATAAATGATTACATTCTATTAGGCTAACTGGTTCATGGAAGATTTTACATTTGTGATTATGCAAATGACTATTAGCGGAAACTTGAAGCGTAACCTAATCAGCATAACTTCAAGCGCATTTTGGATGTAATTTCCCGATTGCACCCAAAGTGGAAACTGTACCCTAAGGTATTTTATAGCACTTGTAATAAATATGGGAAGCAATCATATGAAGTTTTGCTCTGTTGCTTCAAGATCATATGGACGAATATCTTCCTATTTTAGCTTTGTTTCATCACATCAGAAGCCTTAATTGGTTAAAACAGAGCTTATAGCAGTCGGCTTATTGTTGGATGACAAAATCCACAACTAATACAACGTTGGTTTGAATTCCCTGGCCACTCAGTGCAGGTTATATGATGATAACTTCCGTTAAAAATCCTGGTCAAAGTTTGTGACATTTTAGAGTTTTTTTTACACAGAAGTAGTTTGGAGAAAAGTTACATTTAAATGTTGAGTTTTTGAATCTTTGGTCTGTAGTTTGCAGTCAGAAAAGGTGGTCGCTGTTGGCCCTGTAGTAAGCTTCCTCTGTGGCGAGACATTCGGCTTTTCCGATGTGCAGTTGAAATTAACGTACTGTCGTGGGAATCCCATAGCGCGAGCTGCTGTGACATCAACAAGCTGTCCAAGCAGCGAATCACATTGCAGAATTCTCACAGACAGCAAACCAGGAAATAGAAAGCACTAATAATCACTTTTTAAAAACAAATTCAGAGAGCAAAATAAAGATTGTATCATACGCATTGCATTAAGGTAGAAGCTGAAATATCATGAACAAAATTTTTGAAATATTTTTTTTAATTAATTTTAAAATCTAATCATTTTTAACTTAATGGAGGAATTTGACATTCCACCAATATAAAATTTATTTTACTGGGCCAGATGGTTGTTTACTCAGATTGCCGTTAAAAACCTTGTTACATCTCATTTGAATGAGCCTAACTTTTTATGGGGTTTCTAACAGCAATATTTATTCGCAAAAGTGGAAGTTTTTGTCAAATCAGTGATCTCACTGATTGACGGTTCTGGGGGAAGTGGGATATTGCGGGGGTGGGTGGGAGAGGTGTTGTGGGGGAGGTGGTGGGGGGCTGCTGTGGGTGCACAGCATAGCCTGTGGAGGAGCAGTGAATGACAGATCCCAACTTCAGGATGTCCACGCGAGGCCGCGCATGTGCTAACACCTGAAATTGCGGTCAGTTTCAAAGGCGAAATGACAGCGGACGCTGACAGTTTGCCATCAGCAGGACCACAAGTTCCAGGCCATTGTATTTATACAAGTTAGAAAAGGCACTGTAGAAAAGACAAGTAGATAAATACTAATGAGCTAAGCTTTGATATTGTTTCTTGAAAGATTGTAAGTAATAAGGAATTCATTAGCCTATCTTGGCAATCAATAAACACTTCATGACCATTTTATTTTTAGGAAGTTTCTGGTCCATTCTGACTGTGAATGCAGAGTGATCGAAGACAGGGATAGAGACACAGTCAATCAGATTTACAAAACTGAAGGCTGGGAGTACACGGAGAATGCAGGAAATTAATTAGGAGTTATTTTGTTTAAATCAAGAGGACCCACTGATGTGGGGAAGCATTGTATTTTCGTATCATTATACAAAGACTTGTTGTACAGATTGAATTAAGTCCAACCACAATGTTCTGTTTATATGTACACTTGTGAAATAAAACAGCTTAAAAATTTGTATCAGGCCTTGTCTCACTCAATATTTTCTCAGTCCATCTTCAAAAAGATTGAAGAAGTATATGTGTGAAAGGTACAAATGTCTAGTTCAGATTCCAATGTGTTATTATTGTTATATCGCTGGGCTATGGTATCATATAGTTGGATATTGGGCAGTCCAGGCATATTCCAAAATGTAATATACTCAGATTGCTTACAGGAGTGTTTAGCTGTATGCGAGAGAATATTTAAGGTAATACCTTAAATTATTAACAGTATGGTGAAAACAAAGGCCCAAATTCGTACCACACCATATAAAGCTACAATTTGCATCTCTATATGATGCATATCCATATTTGAGCTTCTTTAACCACTTTTCCTCACCTTAGTGCCAATTATATCAAACTCATACAGGCGAACTAGACAGTGGATATATCTCCTTTTGCCTCCCTCCAATACTTTACTCTTTTTAAATTAATTTCAGCATATGTTAGTTCCTGTCAAAGAAGCTCAAATATGGATATGCATCATATAGAGATGCAAATTGTAGATTTATATGGTGTGGTACAAATTTGGGCCTTTGTTTTTACAATACTGTTATGAATTTAAGGTATTGCCTTAAATATTCTCTCGCATACAGCTAATCATTCCTGTTAGCAATCTGAGGCCACACCTGGAATATTGTGTTTAGTTTTGGTCTCCTAATCTGAGGAAGGACGTTCTTGCTATTTAGGGAGTACAGCGAAGGTTCACCAGATTGTTTCCCGGGATGGCAGGACTGACATATGAGGAGAGACTGGATCAACCGGACTTGTATCCACTGGAGTTTAGAAAAATGAGAGGGGATCTCATAGAAACATATAAAATTCTGACGGGATTGGACAGGTTAGAGACAGGAAGAATGTTCCCATTGCTGGGGAGTTCCAGAACCAGGGGTCGCAGTCTAAGAATAAGGGGTAAGCCATTTAGGTCTGAGATGAGCAGAAACTTCTTCACTCAGAGAGTTGTTAACCTGTGGCATTCTCTACCGCAGAAAGTTGTTGAGGCCAATTCGTTAGATATATTCAAAAGGGAGTTAGATATGGCCCTTACGGCCAAAGGGATCAAGGGGTATGGAGAGAAAGCAGGAAAGGGGTACTGAGGTTGAATGATCGGCCATGATCTTATTGAATGGTGGTGCAGGCTCAAAGGGCTGAATGGCCTACTCCTGCACCTAATTTCTATGTTTCTATGTTCCTATGTTAAAATAGGCTGTTGCCGTTTGTGAATGCTATTTGTGATTTCCGTCAGTGCACACTTTACCACTTCAGAGGGAAGAAGCCTGGGAAACTTTGAGGCAAATGGATGGTCACCGGGGATTAGAAACAATGCTTTTTCATCCCAGGAAATTGGATTTGAATCCAGCCCAGAATGATTGAATGCAAGTCCTCTCTCTGATGGCTGCAAATGTCCTGCATGCAGTTAGCTTTTGCATTCCCATCCTGGATCTATGTGGATATCAGTCCGCAGCAAAAAAATAATGCTCACAATCCAACATGAATTGACACTGAACTGACAAGTCTCATTCTGGAAAGCATAGAGTTAGCCAATGTGACAAATAGAACATTTATGGTTCAGTGGGATGGGAATCGGTACAATGATGGCTGAGGTGGGAGTTGGGGACAATGCTGGTTGGGGTGGGAGTTGGATACAATGATGGTTGGGGTGGGAGTCAGTACAATGCAGATTGGGGTGAGAGTGGGGGAACTGATGGTTGGGGTGGGAGTGGGGGACACTGATGGTTGGGGTGGGAGTTGGTACAAATGATGGTTGGGGTGGGAGTTGGAGACACATGGATGGGGTGGGAGTTGGTACAATGATGGTTGGGGTGGGAGTTGGTACAATGATGGTTGGGGTGGGAATTGGTACAATGAAGGTTGGGGTGGGAATTGGTACAATGATGGTTGGGGTGGGAGTTGGTACAATGATGGTTGGGGTGGGAATTGGTACAATGATGGTTGGGGTGGAAATTGGTACAATGATGGTTGGGGTGGGAATTGGTACAATGATGGTTGGGGTGGGAATTGGTACAATGGTAGTTGGGGTGGGAGTTGGATACACTGATGGTTGGGGTGGGAATTGGTACAATGATAGTTGGGGTGGGAATTGGATACACTGATGGTTGGGGTGGGAATTGGTACAATGCAGGTTGGGGTGGGAGTTGGATACACTGATGGTTGGGGTGGGAGTTGGATACACTGATGGTTGGGGTGGGAGTTGGTACAATGCAGATTGGGGTGGGAGTTGGTACAATAATGGTTGAGGTGGGAGTTGGTACAATGAAGGCTGGGTGGGAGTTGGTACAATGATGGCTGGGGAGGGAATTGGGTACAATGCAGACTGAGAGTGTTTTACTAACTGTGCCGGGAATTCTAGAACATTGAGGGCTCAAAGTGAAAAATGTATTTCTTTCCCCAGCTTTGACCTCACTCAGCTTGATAATTTAAAAATCATGTGAAAATTAAACAGAAGAGCACTTGTCTAACTTTGCACCAAATGTAGTTAGTCTGATCCTGCCTGAAGCTCACTCACTAGCGTACCGTGTTTAGGTCTGTGGCGGAGACTGAAATATCGATCTGGGTAGAGATTTCTTGTTACACTTGTGCAGGTCGCAAAATAGGTTTCTGCTGAAGACACAAGGGAAAATGTGACACAGAGGAGCAGTTTTATTGTCATGTTCAGTTTACCAGCTCCCAATAGAACTGACGATAAGTGGGAGGTGACGGTAACTATGCTCAGTCTAATATGCTGCAGCTGGCATTGAAGAAGCATTTCGGATGAATCACTTTGGAGTGAAATCATTAATTAATCAGTCACTTTTTGCAAATATATTGGTCACTGAAGAAAGGTTGTGCAGACAAGCACCTAACTAGCTGGGACCTAATTGCAATGAACAAACATATTAGCCAATGGAAGTAATTTTCCAGTGGAAGTAATTTTCCAGTTTGACACACTCAGATGCTAGAATTGTTTTAATTGATGATGTCTGTATCACTGTTTTTCACTTTCACACTTGCTTTCTCAGGGGTTTGGCAGATCCCAAAACAATCAAATATGATCATCCTTAAATATTAACCACAAACAATGGCTTAAAAAAACTTTAAACTATCTTTTCACATCTTTTGATGTGTAGCTTCCTTATAGTGACACAAGCATCCGTCGTTGGCCATACAGGACAAATGATGCAAAGTTGTGATAGCAGGTTGCTGTTCAAATTAACAAATTAAAATGGATGTCTATCTATTAATAGAAATAGGGACCTCAAGCAAATGTCAATGGGTGTGGGAAATTACCATATAAAACTGACTGCCTGTGGCCTTGACTCTGATTCTGAATAAATCTAATTTCCCTATTCTTAACTAGCTTTATTTTAAGTCAGAATGTGCATTACCGAACTGTAGATCCTAAATGAGACATATAAGGGCAGATTTTCAACTTGCTGCCCAGGCTGTCATTGTGAATTGGCCCTCAATAGAGAAAGTGACTGATTTCTATTTCCGTTGAAAGTCTAACCCTTGGGTGGCAAGTTGAAATGTTGTCCCATGTTAATGTGAAAGTTATATTATGAGACAGACGCTTGCATCGGTTTCTTAGTACTAGCTGATATAAATAGGTTTGTAAACTCAGATAAGATTTAAGATTTACTCTTAACTCAGATTGAAATAAATTAATTTCCATTACTTAGTATAATTGGGGCATTATACATTGTCTCTTGGATTACATCGGATATACGGCACAGAAACAGGCCATTTGGCCCAATCAGTCCACGCCGGCGTTTATGCTCCACTCGAGCCTCCTCCCATCTTTCCTCATCTAAATCTATCAGCATAACCCTCTATTCCCTTCTCCCTCATATGCTTATCTAGCCCCCCTTTAAATACATCTATACTATTCACTTCAACCACTCCCTGTGGTAGCGAGTTCCACATTCTCACCACTCTTTGGGTAAAGAAGTTTCTTCTGAATTCCCTATTGGATTTCTTGGTGACTATCTTATATTGCTGGCCTCTAGTTATGTTCTTCCTCACAAGTGGAAACATTCTCTCTGTATCCACTCAATCAAAACCTTTCTTTTTTCAAGAGAAAAGAGACCCAGCCTGTTCATCCTTTCCTGATATGTATAACCTTGCATTTCTGGTATCATCCTTGTAAATCTTCTTTTCACCCTCTCCAGTAACTCTATATCCTTTTTATAATATGGCGACCAGAACTGCACACAGTACTCTAAGTGTGGTTAATATCAATGTAATATCAAAACCCGATCCATTCCAGGCAGAATTAAATGTTAGTAATTTGAACAGAATGATTATCAGAAATACCTCTACACTAATTATCTATTTTGGTAAATGTGTTCCAATAAAATTAATTGTTAAAACACAGCCAATTTAAACCTGAAGCCATTCTAAATACAACCAATGTGATGGTATGAGCACATTCAAACAAATGAGAGCTAATTTTCTGCATGCACATACACTGGAGACAGTTAAGGTTGTATTTTACTGTAACTTGGTTAAACAGTTTCCTGCTTGATATGCGAGTAGTGCAGACCACAGTCCAAATAAAAACAGAATAACAGTCCAAACCCTTCAGTGCTGCCTGTGATGTTCTTATAGATGTGCTCCCAAAATTGGTATTGTGTAAACAAGTGTCTGTTGGGAAACATGAGTAACCTTTTATTTCCTGCACATGTCTCCATCACTTGCCTTGAGCATCAGGGACACCAGTGAGTGGACTTGTTACATGAATAATTGGTGCTGAATGATCCAAGGTCAGCAGCTGTATGACAATGCAGACCACAGCCTGGTACCCAGTGTTAGCCACAGAGCAGCAGATAGCTGTATAAGCTTTGTGTAAGACGACAATATCGGTGAGTTACATTCTTACCTCTCCTTTTAAATTGGTCATTGGGTAGGAATTATTGAATGCAGCTTGGAGCTGTGCATAGTGCACTGCAATAATATTTTTGTATAACCTAAAATATACCCCACGTAGTAAGATGCATTTTTAATCCAGTGAAAATGAATCCCACATATCATTGACTGATTCTGGGCTGAAGGTCCTGTTGGATTTGTGTCACCAAGGCATAGAAAAATAATTCTACATCAGCTGACTGTATCAAGTTCTACATATTCTACTGGTACAATAGAAGCAATCTACAATCATTACTTATAGGTTCACATCAATAACATCACAATATATTGAATAGTTACAATAACGACGTTAACATTTTGGACACAGTGAAATCATTCTTATTGTAACGTAGACCCAGTTCTCTTCTCATTAAGTGGAACGAGACTAAATATCCAGGGTCCCCAAATTCCTCAGGACGTGAACCCACCAGTTACACAAGGAAAGTGCCCTCCAACACTGACCTTGCAGGGCCAATTGGCTGGCATCAAATGTGTTTGATTAGGCTGGTGCCTGTGTGTCTCTTCTGCTCGTCTGCCACATACAGCCAAAGATTCTGGTGTCTGTCTGACATTGGGAGGACAATTCCCCCCCCCACCCCCCACCCCAAAATCCAGCCATCTCCCCCTTAGCAGCACGTAAAGGAGCCAATTAGCATTTTTTTTTAATGGTCCCTTTCATTGGGGGTTTACTCCTGGAGCTCACTGGCAGTTTCCACTTTTGCCCTGCTGGAGGCCAATATAACTCCATTTGTTTGGTGTACCACCCACCAGGGCTGTGCCAAATCCCGACCTTG
The DNA here is from genome assembly GCF_044704955.1 of Pristiophorus japonicus. Classification (NCBI taxonomy): domain Eukaryota; kingdom Metazoa; phylum Chordata; class Chondrichthyes; family Pristiophoridae; genus Pristiophorus; species Pristiophorus japonicus. The sequence goes on from NC_091991.1 coordinate 122,275,619, forward strand.
CCAAACTAGAAGGAAGTTCTGGTGCAGGGAATCCCTATCCCTGACTCTGCTTCCTTGATGATATTTACCTTGATGGGGTCCAGGATCAGCTCCTTACAAGGAATGGGTTTCTACTATTTTCGAAGTTGGGAAGATTGCCCAGTCTGTTGCTGAATTCACAGTGGGAGACTAACAAAACACCCACAGATTTTTGGATCTCCTTTTTTCAATGTCGCTCAAGTCCTCCAAGTTGACAAAAGAAAGATGATCTTTTTTAAACAATCAGCTTCAGTCATGTACACCAATCTTTGAAGGGTAACAAAGCAGTTAATACAGCATATGGGATCCTGGGCTTTATAAATAGAGGTATAGAATACAAAAGCCAGGAAGTCATGCTGAACCTATATAAAAGATTAATTCAGCCCCAGCTAGAATATTGAGTCCAATTCTGGGCAAAGCACTTTAGAAAGGACATGAAGGCTTTGTAGAGGGTACAGAAGAGATTTACTAGTATGCTTCCAGGGATGAGGGATTACAGTTACATGGATAGATTGAAGAAGCTGGGGTTGTTCTCCTTAGAGCAGAGAAGACTAAGAAGAGATTTAATAGAGGTGTTCAAAATCATGAAGGGTTTAGATTTAAATGAAGAGAAACTGTTTCCTATGGCTGAGGGTGCATATAGGTACCAACGATATAGGTAAAAACGGGATGAGGTCCTATGAGGCGAATTTAGGGAGCTAGGAGTTAAATTAAAAAGTAGGACCTCAAAAGTAGTAATCTCAGGATTGCTATCAGTGCCACATGCTAGTCAGAATAGGAATCGCAGGATAGCTCAGATGAATACATGGCTTGAGGAGTGGTGCAGAAGGGAGGGATTCAAATTCCTGGGACATTGGAACCGGTTCTGGGGGCGGTGTGACCAGTACAAACTGGATGGTCTGCACCTGGGCAGGACCGGAACCAATGTACTAGGGGAAGTGTTTGCTAGTGCTGTTGGGGAGGAGTTAAACTAATATGGCAGGGGGATGGGAACCTATGCAGGGAGACAGAGGGAAATAAAATGGAGTCAGAAGCTAAATATAGAAAGGAGAATAGTAAAAGTGGAGGGCAGAGAAATCCAAGGCAAAAACCAAAAAGGGCCACATTACAGTAAAATTCTAAAGGGGCAAAGTGTGAAAAAAACAAGCCTGAAGGCTCTGTGCCTCAATGCAAGGAGTATTCGGAATAAGGTGGATGAATTAACTGTGCAGATAGCAGTTAACGGATACAATGTGATTGGCATCATGGAGACATGGCTCCAGGGTGACCAAGGCTGGGAACTCAACATCCAAGGGTATTCAGCATTTAGGAAGGATAGACAGAAAGGAAAAGGAGGCGGGGTGGCGTTGCTGGTTAAAGAAGAAATCAATGCAATTGTAAGGAAGGACATTAGCCTGGATGATGTAGAATTGGTATATGTGGAGCTGCGGAATTCCAAAGGGCAGAAAACGCTAGTGGGAGTTGTGTATAGACCACCAAATAGTAGTAGTGAGGTTGGGGACAGCATCCATCAAGAAATAAGAGATGTGTGCAATAAAGGTACAGCAGTAATCATGGGCGACTTTAATCTACATATTGATTGGGCTAACCTAACTGGTAGCAATGCGGTGGAGGAGGATTTCCTGGAGTGTATTAGGGATGGTTTTCCAGACCAATATGTCGAGGAACCAACCAGGGAGTTGGTCATCTTAGACTGGGTGATGTGTAATGAGAAGGAACTAATTAGCAATCTTGTTGTGCGAGGCCCCTTGGGGAAAAGTGACCATAATATGTTAGAATTCCTTATTAAGATGGAGAGTGACAAAGTTAATTCGGAAACTACGGTCCTGAAATTAAGGAAAGGTAACTTCGACGGTATGAGGCGTGAATTGGCTAGAATAGACTGGCAAAGGACAGTTAAAGGGTTGACGGTGGATAAGCAATGGCAAACATTTAAAGGTCACATGGATGAACTTCAGCAATTGTTCATCCCTGTCTGGAATAAAAATAAAACTGGGAAGGTGGCTCAACCGTGGTTAACAAAGGAAATTAAGGACAGTGTTAAAGCCAAGAAAGAGGCATATAAATTGGCTAGAAAAAGCAACAAACCTGAGGACTGGGAGAAATTTAGAATTCAACAGAGGAGGACTAAGGGTTTAATTAGGAAGGGGAAAATAGAGTACGAGAGGAAGCTTGCAGTGAATATAAAAACTGACTGCAAAAGTTTCTATAAATATGTGAAGAGAAGAAGATTAGTAAAGACAAACGTAGGTCCCTTGCAGTCAGATTCAGGTGAAATTATAATGGGGAACAAAGAAATGGCAGACCAATTGAACCAATACTTTGGTTCTGTCTTCACGTAGGAAGATACAAATAACCTTCCGAAGGTACTAGGGGACAGTGGATCTAGTGAGAAGGAGGAACTGAAGGATATCCTTATTAGGCGGGAAATTGTGTTAGGGAAATTGATGAGATTGAAGGCCGATAAATCCCTGGGGCCTGATAGTCTGCATTGCAGAGTACTCAAGGAAATGGCCCTAGAAATAGTGGATGCATTGGTGACCATTTTCCAACAGTCTATCGACTCTGGATCAGTTCCTATGGACTGGAGGGTTGCTAATGTAACACCACTTTTTAAAAAAGGAGGGAAAGAGAAAACAGATAATTATAGACCGGTTAGTCTGACATCAGTAGTGGGGAAAATGTTGGAATCAATCATTAAGGATGAAAAAGCAGCACATTTGGAAAGCAGTGACAGGATCAGAGCAAGTCAGCATGGATTTATGAAAGTGAAATCATGCTTGACGAATTTTCTGGAATTTTTTGAGGATGTAACTAGCAGAGTGGACAACGGACAACCAGTGGATGTGGTGTATTTGGACTTTCAAAATGCTTTTGACAAGTTCCCGCACAAGAGATTGGTGTGTAAAATCAAAGTACATGGTATTGGGGGTAATATACTGACGTGGATAGGGAACTGGTTGGCAGACAGGAAGCAGAGCGTCGGGATAAACGGGTCCTTTTCAGAATGGCAGGCAGTGACTAGTGCAGTGCTGCAGGGCTCAGTGTTGGGCCCCCAGCTCCTTACAATGTACATTAACGATTTAGATGGAGGAATAGAGTGTAATATCTCCAAGTTTGTGGATGACACTTAACTGGGTGGTGGTGTGAGCTGTGAGGAGGATGCTAAGAGGCTGCAGGGTGACTTGGACAGGTTAGGTGAGTGGGCAAATACATGGCAGATGCAGTATAATGTGGATAAATGTGAGGTTATCCATTTTGGGGGCAAAAATACAAAGGCAGAATATTATCTGAATGGTGGCAGATTAGGAAAAGGGGAGGTGCAACGAAACCTGGGTGTCATGGTTCATCAGTCACTGAAAGTGGGCATGCAGGTACAGCAGGCGGTAAAGAAGGCAAATAGTATGTTGGCCTTCATAACTAGGGGATTTGAATATAGAAGCAGGGAGGTCTTAATGCAGCTGTACAGTGCCCTAGTGAGGCCTCACCTGGAATACTGTGTTCAGTTTTGGTCTCCTAATCTGAGGAAGGACATTCTTGCTATTGAGGGAGTGCAGCGAAGGTTCACCAGACTGATTGCAGGGATGGCTGGGCTGTCATATGAGGAGAGACTGGATCAACTGGGCCTTTATTCACTGGAGTTTAGAAGGATGAGAGCGGTTCTCATATAACATATAAGATTCTGACGGGATTGGATAGGATAGATGCGGGAAGAATGTTCCCGATGTTGGGGAAGTCCAGAACTAGGGGACATAGTCGAAGGATAAGGGGTAGGCCATTTAGGACCGAGATGAGGAGAAATTTCTTCACTCAGAGAGTTGTTAACCTGTGGAATTCCCTGCCGCAGATAGTTGTTGATGCCAGTTCACTGGATATATTCAAAAGGGAGTTAGATATGGCCCTTACGTTTAAGGGGATCAAGGGGTATGGAGAGAAAGCAGGAAAGGGGTACTGAGGTGAATGATCAGCCATGATCTTATTGAATGGTGGTGCAGGCTCGAAGGGCCAAATGGCCTACTCCTGCATCTATTTTCTATGGGCCCAAGTTTCGGGCTGCGCCTAGAACGGTGCAGCCCCGACCTGGACGCCCGTTTTTCGCGCCACAAAGTGCGCCTAAAAAAAACTTCCGTATTCTCCGACTCCCTGCTGGTCCTCTTGAGTCGGGCACGGTGCAGCACGAGCTGTAGGGGCCGGAGCTAGGTCCCTGCGCTGAAAACAGTGCCGGGACCTCTGCACATGCGCGCTATAGTGGGCGCGCATGTGCAGTAGCTCAAGGCGCCCAAAACTGTGTGGGAGGGGCCCGAATGGCCTCACTGGGGCTGCGTGAATAAGGCTGCCTCCCACGCCCAGCTCCTGCTTCCTCCCGACCCGACCCGACTCCCGCTTCCCCCCCCCGCCCCCGGAACGGACCGGGCCGGACCCGACCCGCGCTCCCCCCCACCCACACCCGACCTGACATCCCTCTCCCTCCCTCCACCACCACCCCCCCCCCGACCCAAACTGACCTCCCTCCCACCACCACCCCCCCGACCCGACCCGATCCGCGCTCCAGAACCCCCCCCCCCCACCCAGATCCGACCCGACCCAACCCAACCTGACCTCCCTCCCCCCGCCCCCGACACGAACCGACCCGACCTCCCTCCTCCACCCCCCCGCCCCGCCGTGACCCGACCCGTGCTCCCAACCGCCCCCCCCCCCCCACCCCCGGACCGGACCCGACCCGACCCGACCCGCACTCCCGACCCCGGACCCGACCCGACCCAACGCCACCTACCTGTAAATCTGGTGCTGGGGACGGACCCTGCCCGAAGTCTTGGGCCCGGCCCGTTCAGCCTCCCTCCCCCTTCTCCTCCTCCCCCTGCCCCTTCTCCTTCACCCCCCCTTCTCCTTCCTCCCTTCCCCCTCCTCCTTCTCCTTTCTCCCCCCCTTCTCCTTTCTCCCCCCCTTCTCCTTTCTCCCCCCCTTCTCCTTTCTCCCCCCTCCTTCTCCTTTCTCCCCCCTCCTTCTCCTTTCTCCCCCCTCCTTCTCCTTTCTCCCCCCTCCTCCTTTCTCCCCCCTCCTTCTCCTTTCTCCCCCCTCCTTCTCCTTTCTCCCCCCTCCTTCTCCTTTCTCCCCCCTCCTTCTCCTTTCTCCCCCCCTCCTTCTCCTTTCTCCCCCCTCCTTCTCCTTTCTCCCCCCTCCTTCTCCTTTCTCCCCCCTCCTTCTCCTTTCTCCCCCCTCCTTCTCCTTTCTCCCCCCCTCCTTCTCCTTTCTCCCCCCTCCTTCTCCTTTCTCCCCCCTCCTTCTCCTTTCTCCCCCCCTTCTCCTTCCCCCCCTTCTCTTTCCCCTTCTCCTCTCCCCCCTTTCCCCTTCCCCTTCTCCTCCTCCCCCCTTCCCCTTCTCCTCCTCTCCCCTTCCCCTTCTCTCCCCCTTCCCCTCCCATCCCTCCCCCTTTGCCTCCCTCCCTCCCCTCCCCCTGCCCCCCCTCCTCCCCCTCCCCTCACTGTCAGAAACACAGACACTGACAGACAGAGAGTGAGAGACACACACAGACAGACAGACAGACAGAGAGATAGAGACACTGACAGAGACACACTGGGGCGGGGCGGGGGGCGTGGAGGCATCCCAGCACGCTTTTGGAGGGCTCCCGGTGCTGCAGTCGGTCAGTAGAAAATTTTTATTTATTGTTTTTAAAAAATATATATATTTCTTATTCATTTTTTTTGATTGATTTATTGATTGATTTATTGATGTTTTTATCATTTATTTTTGATGATGGCTCTTTATTTGTAAAACTGAAGTGTTTAATGTTTGTAAACTTCCCTTTAAACCCCCCCCCGCCCCCATTCCCTACGCCTGATTTGTAACCTACGCCTGATTTTCTAAAGTGTAGACAAGGTTTTTTCCAGCGTACAAAAATCTTCACTTACTCCATTCTAAGTTAGTTTGGAGTAAGTTTTCACTGCCGAAACTTTGAAAACAGGCGTAAGTGGCTGGACACGCCCCCTTTTGAAAAAAAATTCTGTTCCAAAGTGAAACTGTTCTAACTGACTAGAACCAGAGCAAACTAAATGCCGAGAATTTGAATTTCTAAGATACTCCGTTCTACACCAGTTGCTCCAAAAAATCAGGAGCAACTGAGGCCGAAACTTGGGCCCTATGTTTCTATGTTTCTAACCAGAGGGCACAAATTTAAGATGATTGGCAAAAGAACAAGAGGCGACAGGAGGAAAACTTTTTTTATGCAATGATTGTTTAGGATTTGGAACACACTGCCTGATAGGGTGATGGATACAGATTCAATAGTAGCCTTCAAAAGGAAATTGGATAAATACTTAAAGGAGAAAAAATTGCAGAGATATGGGAAAAGAGCGGTGGAGTGGGACTAATGGATTGCTCTTCGAAAGAGCCGGCGCAGACTCAATGGGCTGAAAGGCCTCCTTCTGTGCTGTACTATTCTGTGATTCGATGTAATGTTCAGGAACAGTTTCTTTCTGCTTTTGAATAATGGGCTTGTTTGGATCACCTTTGATTCTGTGGTAATAAAAACAGAAAATGCTGGAAATCTCAGCAGGTCAGGCAGCATCTGTGGAAAGGAAGCAGAGTTAACGTTTCGGGTCGATGACACTTTGCGTACTTAATTGACAGGGCAGACTAGTGTTCTGATGAAGGGTCATCAACCTGACACATTAACTCTGCTTCCTCTCCACAGATGCTGCCTGACCTGCTGAGATTTCCAGCATTTTCGGTTTTTATTCCAGATTCTAGCATCTGCACTATTTTGCTTTTGATTCTGTGGTATTAGATGTGGCCACAGTTTGAGATTTTCTGTATTATTGTATAATTATACCAACTCTTCAACCTCTACATTAGATGACATGTGTCTGTTCAGACAGTAAGTACGTGAACTAAGCAATAAGGCTCAGATTTCTGACAGCTGCAGCAAACCATTGAAAGCTGAATTTAAAGGGCCGCTATCATTTTTTTTGCAATGTATGTTTCATTTTTTTGTTTTTCAAACACGTTGAGGTGATGACACAGTTCATATTCATTTGCTGTTATGTCGCAAAAGTGTTATCAATATGAAAATAATTGTCACTGTCTGTCTGTCTTTTTATTAACCAACAAAGATAATAGCGCACATTTTTCTAACTAACTTTTCTTTTATTTATACACAGGGAAATATACACCACTGCCTGTTTAAGAACGATAGGCTTCATTTTTAATGTTATTTTGCTTATTTCACTGCAATTCATCCTGTTGCCCAACAGAGATGGCAGTGAGGGACTCTGTCAATAGACCTTTGCCAGTGCTTATCTTGAGATGACCATTGAGGTGCTGACCACAGTACAGTCTGCTTCACCTTTCCACTTTGCTCTCTCGCTATCATCCTCCATTGAGGATGTGCCTCCCCAGGTAGCCACATTGCATACTTAAATGATAGGGCAGACTAGTGTTATACCATGACATGACAATGTTTGCCACCCTGACTCCAACCTAGATAGACTTTCTACGAGTAAGGTCATACCAGTAGGGAGCTTAAATGTTAAAGATCAGGCAAAAAGCAGTCATACTTATGAGTGGCTGTTCACTGCCCAATACAATCTGGCCATCCTGTATATGGAACTCTTAATTTACTCCTATGGAGTAGTGAGGCTGGAAACGTTGGCTACAGCAGTGTCCACTTACTGTACCAAAAGGTGATGAGCTTGGAGATTCTCGGTTAACACTCATTGACTTCAGCCTGAATCTTGCAATCTGTCTTGCCGGGGCTTGCAGTGGGAGCATGAACAGAGGGACAAGAGGGAGAAAATGGCTCAGTGTTGATCATTTTCACTTCATCCATTCTCATGCAGATTTTTACCATGCTGAAGAAGGAGATGAGAAGATACACCTCCTATAGCAATAGATTACTGGAGAGGCAGCATGCATAGTGAGACTGGGACCAATACCTTTGGGCATACACATCGATGATCTGAGACTTTGCTCACTCTGTGTTGGATAATTGTGGAGGCAGTTCCATTTGCTAGCATCCTAGATAACTGAGCATCCCTATTTAAGATTCTCATTGTTCATCCCATATGGTGAAGGGGCTACAATGTCTTTGCCATTTCCTGCCTGTTAACAGATGGGCTAGATATCCATAGCTGGGATGCTTCCCTTTACACGGTGGTTCTAAAAGGAGCAAGAGAAAACAGAATCTGTTATCAGCTTCACAGAACTTCATAATTCTTCTTAATAGATAAGCCTTGGAAAGGCCAGAACAGGGAACTGCACTTGTGTCACCTGAGCTGGCCCGCTATGTCCTCAGCATTACTGCACTGAGAAAGACCGATCTTAGTGGAGAAGGACAATAGATGGAAGATGGCGTTAGCTGTACCTTCTTCCAGTGTGGTCAGACAGAAAAGGCACCATGTACTAATAGGATTTGCCAGTCGCTATGACATTAATGTGAATTCCGATACTCTGACAAAAGGCATCAATGAAACAGCATTGAAAGTATGACAACTGTGAGACTGCCATGGAGAAAGAAGTCTGGTGTCGCTATCGTTAACATGCACTTATCAGGAGATTTGCAGGATCTTGCGGAGGCAGCACTGGTAGTATTTCTCCAGCAATTTGAGGTGTCTACTGTACATAGTCCACGTCTCTGAGCGGGTATCACTACTGCCCTGTAGACCATAAACTTGGTTCCAGATTTGAGGTCCTGGTCTTCAAACACTCTCTTCCTCAGGCGACCGAAGGCTGTACTAGCACACTGGAGGCAGTGTTGGACCTCATCATCGATGTCTGCCTTTGCTGATGGCTCCCGAGGTATGGAAAATTGCCCACATTGTCCAAGGTCACACCGTGGATTTTGATGTGTGCTGCGTGGCGGGGTCAGGTTGGTGGAGGACTTTTGTCTTACGGATGTTTAGTGTAAGGTCCATGCTTTTGTATACCTCGGTGAAGACATTAACGATGGCTTGGAGTTCGGCCTCTGAATGTGTGCAGACGCAAGCGTCGTCCGCGTACTATAGTTCGATGACAGAGGATGGGACGACCTTGGATCTAGGCTGGGAGGATAGATGCACCAATGTCAGTGTTCTCGCTCAGGCCAACATCCCCAGCATCGAAGCACTGACCACACTCGACCAGCTCCGTTGGGCAGGCCACATTGTCTGCATGCCCGACACGAGACTCCCCTAAGCAAGCGCTTGACTCGGAACTCCTACATGGCAAGCGAGCCCCAGATGGGCAGAGGAAATATTTCAAGGACACCGTCGAAGCCTCCTTAATAAAGTGTATCATCCCTACCAGCACCTGGGAATTCCTGGCCCAAGACCATCCAAAGTGAATGAAGAGCATCCGGGAGGGCGTTGAGCACCTCGAGTCGCGTCGCTGAGAGCATGCAGAAATCAAGCGCAGACAGCAGAAGGAGCATGCCGCAAACCAGTCTCCCAACGCACCCTTTCCTTCAACCACTGTCTGTCCCACCTGTTGCAGAGTCTGTAATTCCTGCATTAGACTGTACAGTCACCTGAGAACTCACTTTTAGAGTGGAAGCAAGTCTTCCTCAATTTCGAGGAACTGCCTATGATGATGATGCACTTACCAATTGTTATGTCTTTAATACTCTTATGAATGACTCCACGAGGTCTAGTATTGTACTTGAGCTGTTGTGACCTTAATCCCATTTATTGTAACTCCAGAGTGAGGCACAAGCATGGTGGGCAGCCTTTATACTGGGCCCGACACACCTATGCAGGTGAATCTCAGGTCTCCCACCGCAGTGCCCTCTGGTGGCACACCTTATGTGACTACACAGTTAGTATACATGATCTGCATACATGACACCAATGATGATGAACAAAGAGGTGAAGGAGCAGTTTTAGGCCCTGATCATGCGATCACTGCAACACCATTTGCAGACAAACTGATCATCATAGGAGACTTCATTACATGGATTGACATGGATGGCGCAACCTGGGGTGCTGTCATTGGTCCCAATGGTGCCTAGATGGCCAATAATAAAGATTTACTTCTTATGACAAAATGCATCAAGCACAGGCTGACCATCTACAATTCAGTCTTCTGCCTACTGGCCAAAGATAAAACATCCTAAATGCATCCTAGAGGAGCTTCTACTCAAAACAAGACCTCATGGAGATTGGTAGAAAAGCCAAGAGCCAGCTTATCTGGTAACTGGCCTTATTTATTGCCCTCCGCTCCACTTCCGCCAGAAATGCTGCAGAATAGCCGTGAATTTTCAGCCCCATGGTTTCCATTACTCAAGACAAATGGGTAGAGCAACATCCAATTTAGGGTGGGTAGTGTTGGAAGTCACGCAACAACACCTACTACCACCTCCCCACCCAATCTAATTTTGCTCCCCTTGCCAGAAATGTCACTGGATGCCCACCATGTGGAGTGCTGTCAAGATGGATTTTCCTGCTGTCCACTGCGTTACTCCCAAGCATGGCCAGAAGAAGCCTGGCGGGAGCCCCTGGGGTGGGGGCGGGAAGGCCCAAAAGTGTCTGCCGACACTGAGGCCTACGAAAGCTTCTACTGAATTCTTCTTTGGGGATATTCTGCTCATTTAAATCATCATCTGGTTCTTCAGGTGCTTCAGAGGCAGTTCTGCTAAAGAAATTTGGCCTTGGTAGCAGCCGATTCCTTCTTGGTAGTGGGAATCCAACTGCACTGTGACTCAGTGGGTAGCACTCTCGCTTCTGAGTCAGAAGGTTGTGGGTTCAAGACCTACTCCATGCACTGGAGCACATAAATCTAGTCTGACACTCCCAGCATAGTGCTGAGGGAGTGTTGCACTGTCGGAGATGCCGTCTTTCAGATGAGATGTTAAACCGAGGCCCCGTCTGCTTTCTCAAGTGGATGTAAAAGATCGCATGGCACTATTTCGAAGAAGAGCAGGGGAGTTATCCCCAGTGTCCTGGGGCCAATATTTATCCCTCAATCAACATAACAAAAAAACAGATTATCTGGTCGTTATCACGTTGTTGTTTGTGGGAGCTTGCTTGGGCACAAATTGGCTGCCGCATTTCCCACATTATAACAGTGACTACACTCCAAAAGTACTTCATTTGCTGTAAAGCGCTTTGAGAAGTCCGGTGGTCATGAAAGGCGCTATATAAATCCAAGTCTTTCTTTCTTTCTTCAGACACCTGCCCTGCGTAATAAATGACCCCTAAGACCAGGAAAATGGGTCAGGGCCATGGCAGGGTCAGAGTAGCGGATGGAACTTTTGTTCCACGATTACACTGGTGCAAGAAGATCTAGCCTTATGTATGAATCACTCTCAGGAAAGGGCTACCAAGCTAATCATCACCATTGTTAATACTTAATTAAATGTTAACACACTCTGCTGTCACATGATGCACAAATAGATGATGAACATGCTTTAGCATGTCAGAAAATCTAAATGACACTGAAACGGTGTGTAGGATCAAGCTCACGACAATGTTGAAAGTAGCAGGGATGTTATCAATTCTACACTCCTCTCTGATGTGAGTCTTGAATATTGTTCCATATTTGGTAGAATGACAAATTCCAACTCCAATACTTGAAGGGCATAATGCATATCGAATGCCGGAATAAAATGATCAACTGTGAAATTCCCAAGGCCACTGAAATTGAGGTCCTGCTAATAGTCGGAGCTGCATGGTCAGAACTCCATGTCCAAGTCTGTATGGGAGATTCCAGAATGCAAAAAACGGATCTGGTACAGCCAGATGGAGCAAGCTAAATGGAAGCAGATGGAGATACAAGGAGATAAGCATGCACAACCCCAAGCTATGTAACGTTGTCAACATCTGAGAAAATCTCTCAGCAGATCATACCAACTGGCAACAGTGATACATGGCCGTGTCAGTCAGTCCCAGCACCAGCTCATTGATCGCCATAAAAATTGTAAAAACATTAGCGGCAGCAGCCTGCTGACCCCAGACAGCCCATCTGTGAGACATGAGCAAGGACTTGTCTTTTGCATATGGCCTTAATATACATCAGTGCAGTCATCAAAACGGATTTTCTTTCAAATTAGTGTTGTCCTCTTCATGTACCGAAGACTGCCACCCCATCGATGCTGTGCCCGGGCTATCTATGCTGAAATGTTACAAATTAAAATTTAGTTGAGAACACCAGGGTCTGTACTCAATTGGCAGAAGTTCTGCGTTGTGTCATGATTTATGTTCTGTGGGGTCTGACAGAACTTCTTTCCAGTCAGATTGTCACAAGACCACGGCAATTGCATGCTAACCGCACGAACTGTAAAGGTTCATGCGTCTAATCCAGTGGTTCTCAAACTTTTTTGGTTGAAGGACCCCTTTTCAATCATGCCCCCCCCCCCCCCAAGCCCCATCAAAATGATCATTGCCCCCTTGCATTGATACTGTACCAGGATCTTCCGACAACGAATTGCAATATAGCTATGGTGACACTTACAAAACAGGAATCCCTCAAGTATGTATGTATAAAATGATAGTGACTTTAAAGCATTGATTTTTTAAAATTACAAATGCATTGGTTATTCAGTGTATTCTAGTGCGGCCCAGATTATTATGTCAGATTTTCTCCTTGGCCAGCCCTTGACCGTGGGCAGACAGATCTAGTGTAATAGAAGCCCGATTTGTGGGGCCTGTTTATTTTTGGCCGTATCCTGGTGCTGCTGGGGCAGCTGGTAGTCAGGACGGGATCGTTGCTTATAGACGGTCGGTTCTCTCCAAACAACGGGGCCTGCGCTTTCCCGCCTCCGACTCCTGCCGCTGGCAGTGGCATTATGGCCACTGCTGGATCGCAGTCGGTTTTCTTCCCTCCTTCTCCTCTTCCTCATTTCTTTTACACGAAGAGAAATATTACTGTTTTCATAAATACACTCTACATCACAGAGCATGGGGTATTTAACTCTGCATTGTGTGTTGTTTGTCACACACCATGTTAGCCTCTGTGGATCCAAATCTTCATGAAAACCAAGTTGTTTACAGTTACATAAGAACATAGGAAATAGGAGCAGGAGTAGGCCATTTATAAACAGAATACAAGTTGGGAAGAACGAAAAAAAGAACCTGAAAATGCATTGGAGTAAATCACTCTGGCAGCTTGTGCTAGGACATTATATGAATCAACTGCAAATTCATAACCATTATAAATCTGCAACTATAGTGCAAGCGGGACTTAAATATCTGGTCTGCATCAAAAAAAGAAAGACTGGAATTTATATAGTGTCTTTCACGACCACCGGACGTCTCACAGCACTTTTCAGCCAATGAGGTACTTTTGGAGTGTAGTCACTGTTGCGGCAGCCAATTTGCGCACAGCAAGCTCCTACAGACAGCAATGTGATAATGAGCAGATAATCTTTTTTTTTTGTTATGTTGATTGAAGGTTAAATATTGGCCAGGACATTGGGGATAACTCCCCTGTTCTTCGAAATAGTGCCATGTGATCTTTTACATCCACTTGAGAGAGCAGATGGGGCCTTGGTTTAACATCTCATCCAAAAGACTGCACTGCACTGGAGTGTCAGCCTAGATTTTTGTGCAGAAGTTCCTTCTGACTCAGAGGCGAGTGTGCTACCCACTGAACCATAGCTGACACAGCTAAAGTTTACAAAAGATAAATCACTTGTGTCATCGCTGACAAATGTTTTTTTATGCCTGAGCTGCTCTTTTGCATAAACCTGATGTGTAGGATATCCTTCTGTCATACAGTTCTATCCACTTATCCCAGCATGTTGGGAACCAATCAAATTTTATTCGGGGAGACATGAGGGGAGGCCTTATTGAGGTATATAAAATTATGAGGGGATTTAAAGTAATTAGCAGAAGGTTTAGAGGGGATTTGAGGGGAAATTTCTTCACCCAGAGAGTTGTGGGGGTCTGGAACTCACTGCCTGAAAAGCTGGTAGAGGCAGAAACCCTCACCACATTTTAAAAATACTTGGATGTGCACCTGAAGTGCCGTAACCTAAGGGCTACAGATCAAGAGCTGGAAAGTGGGATTAGGCTGGATAGCTCTTTGTTGGTCGGCATGGACACAATGGGCTGAAATGGCCTCCTTCCGTGCTGTAAATTTCTATGATTGTATATGAAAGCAGCATCAAGTGTATTGGAGTGAAATCATATTTAATAAGTTTAAAAAGTTCTCAATGATAGCAGTTCTTTCTAGGGTGGAAAGTAAGCATGACAGTGCTATGTGAACTCTTTTCCAGAGTGTGTCAGAAGGCAGCTCAAGCCCTTTACTTGCTCCTGGTGAGTGAGCAGGCTGGAGCGAGTCCTGGAACATGGTACAGCCGCGTCAAAGGGTCTTGCCATCGCTCTGCTTTCCAGCCTAGATAATGGTTGCACTTTCACATGGCAGATAAAAGGGCATCCTGTGAGCCGAGAGCAGATGTGTTCAAATGTTGATTTATTTTTTTCCCTGTTCAGCAGCTCCCAATTTCAGATTTTCTTCCAGAGGTGCTAAAAGCGGCCCTTGAAACTCAGCTTCCGTGAACCGGGAACGTTTCAGCAGACGCTCTCGCTAAACTCTGCACACTGAAAATGTAAAAAAATGAGCAAGGCCTGTCTACATACGCGGTAATAAAATAGAAAAGCAGAGTATTTTTTAAATGGTGAGAGATTGGGAAGTGTTTAGAGAAACCTGGGTGTCTTTGTACACGAATCACTGAAAGTTAACATGTAGGTACAGCAAGCAATTAGGAAAGCAAATGGTATGTTGGCCTTTATTACAAAAGGATTAGGGTATAAGAGTAAAGAAATCTTCCTACAATTAAATAGGGCCCTGGTGAGACCACACCTAGAGTACTGCGTACAGTTTTGGTCTCCTTACCTCTGGAGGGCTATACTTGCCTTCACCAGACTGATTCCTGGGATGAGGGGATTATCCCATGAGATGAGATTGAGTAGATTAGGACCACGTTCTCTAGAATTTAGAAGAATGAGAGATTACCTCATTAAATGTATAAAATTCTTAAGGGGCTTGACAGGGTAAATGCTAAAAGTTTGTTTCCCTGGCTGTAGAGTCTAGAACTAGAGATCACAGTCTCAGAATAAGGGGTCGGCCATTAAGGACTGAGATGAGGAGAAATTTCTTCACTCAAAGGGTTGTAAATCTTTGGAATTCGCTACCCCAGAGAGCTGTGGATGCTCAGTCATTGAGTATATTCAAGACAGAGATCAATAGATTTTTGGATACTAAAGGAATCAAAGGAAATAGGTATTGGGCAGGAAAGTGGAGTTGAGGTAGAAGATCTTCCATGATCTTACTGAAAGCTGGAGCAGGCACGAAGGATTGTATGGCCTACTCCTGCTCCAATTCTTATATTCTTTTGTCAACACAAAGGATAAGTTTTTGATTTAAAATGTGGAGAAGTGCGATTTCACTTTTTGTCACCGGAAGTGAGATTTTGACATGACCGGGTTGAAGATAAGTGGGTGGGAACTATATATGGAATTGATCTGGTTGGGACATTATTCCAACAGCTACTTTTAATTAATTTCATCTATGCACAATCTTTCATGTGTTGGGTAATTTGAACAAAGCTTACTTTCATTAATCTGTAGTTTTTCAGCTTGGTTGGAAACTTTGCTGACATCAGGAATTAAACCGATCTCCAGATTCTGTGATTTCTGCACCCTCTTCCCATCTGTGCAACAGCAAATAATGTTGGCATCATTTCATCCTGAATTGCTTCTTTCCCCACTTGTTTACAGATTAAATAAAATAAGAATATTGGACAATATTCTATTCTTTTATTATAGCGTGTATTGAATTATGCTGCATCCTGTACTACCACCCGTTCTTCTGATTGAAAAGACCTGACTATGGATGGTTGTAAATATACTTGGCTTCCAACATTACTGTTTAAATCAAGAGTCGTATTCATACTTACTGAAGAGATAGAGGGAGAGTGTTTCTTACAAATCAATTTGGTCAAAAATACATCACAGTGGGCACTCAACCAGTGCTCACATAATATTGTCAACTTAATCAAATAATGCCTCGAAGAAAATCGCAGTCCATCTTGGTGTGCAAGCTTGATCGGCATAGCAGCAGGAACACCTGGCTTTTGAGAGCATTCTTCGGCTTATACAAAGCTTAGGTCTTACACAATCAAATTAAACTCGTTTAGTGCATTTTAATAGTCTTTACTATTGAATCCTTTCCTGTGCATTCTCATACGGCACATCAATGTTATAGCAAGGTATGTCAGCCATTATCAAAAGGGATTGTTCATCTACCATCATTTTCAAACCCTTTGGATAAATTATCAAACAAATTTATTTTCAGCATGCTTAGTGGGAAACAGTATATTGATTTTTGGCTCATTTGTTTATTGATGGCCTTTTACCTGTGCTAACAATGGAAGTATGCTGGAAGAATAACAATATATATTCAGAATATAAATATACATTTTTAACAGTTCTTTTTTAATATTAAATAATTATTAGGTTTAATAAGAGCTCTTTAACACTCATATTTATATTCCAATTATCTATTTACATACCAATAACCTATCTAACAACTGATTTCCAGGAGGCCTGATTTTTTAGCATCAGTCTGACCTGAGATTCACACTTAAGTTGCTCCAAGGGAAGACATCTACCAGTCTCATCTGAGCATAAAGAGGAAGCGGGAGGACATTCGCGTAAGTCAGCTGAGGGGGTGGCACTAATGTCTTCTGCATTAGTATGTGGAAGTGAGCACTCCACGCTCCTTAATGTATCAATGTAGATATGTGCCAGATGATTACTGAGCATTATTGACCAAAGCAATGGGGCGAGTCTGGACCCTCCCTGTTTGGTAAGCGGTATGTGGGATGGAGGGAGGATCCAGAGAGGTCCGTGCCATGTACAATGCTTTCGACTTCTATAGCGTGTATTAATCTTACAGTCACGCAAAACTGTTGTGACTATGCATTATCTGCGCTTGCCCTTTGCTTTGCTGGGTTGTGTCCCAAGAGTCTTTCAGAACATACGACAAACAACACTTTTATATTGGAAGTCTGACTTTAAAAAAGCAAACATAGATTTGGAAAAAGTGCTAAGGTTCAAGTGATTAAAATCACAAGGAATGAATTTCCTTGCGGCTTTTCCTGCTCCTGCCGCTGTAACTTCGGTAGAAAGCCCACTGATATTAGCGGAGTGGGAAAATCCCCAAGAAAACTCCCCCCAATGTAGCCATGTCAGCAATGAAACTCAGCTGATCTTTCGTCCATTTCAATGAATGGATGGAAAATCAAACGCTGCTCCCAACCCGATTATAGAAACATAGAAACATAGAAAATAGGTGCAGGAGCAGGCCATTCAGCCCTTCTATCCTGCACCGCCATTCAATGAGTTCATGGCTGAACATGAAACTTCAGTACCCCCTTCCTGCTTTTACGCCATACCCCTTGATCCCCCGAGTAGTAAGGACTTCATCTAACTCCCTTTTGAATATATTTAGTGAATTGGCCTCAACTACTTTCTGTGGTAGAGAATTCAACAGGTTCACCACTCTCTGGGTGAAGAAGTTTCTCCTTATCTCGGTCCTAAATGGCTTACCCCTTATCCTTAGACTGTGACCCCTGGTTCTGGACTTCCCCAACATTGGGAACATTCTTCCTGCATCCAACCTGTCCAAACCCGTCAGAATTTTAAATGTTTCTATGAGGTCCCCTCTCATTCTTCTGAACTCCAGTGAATACAAGCCCAGTTGATCCAGTCTTTCTTGATAGGTCAGTCCCACCATCCCGGGAATCAGTCTGGTGAATCTTCGCTGCACTCCCTCAATAGCAAGAATGTCCTTCCTCAAGTTAGGAGACCAAAACTGTACACAATACTCCAGGTGTGGCCTCACCAAGGCCCTGTACAACTGTAGCAACACCTCCCTGCCCCTGTACTCAAATCCCCTCGCTATGAAGGCCAACATGCCATTTGCTTTCTTAACCGCCTGCTGTCTCTGCATGCCAACCTTCAATGACTGATGTACCATGACACCCAGGTCTCGTTGCACCTTCCCTTTTCCTAATCTGTCACCATTCAGATAATAGTCTGTCTCTCTGTTTTTACCACCAAAGTGGATAACCTCACATTTATCCACATTATACTTCATCTGCCACGCATTTGCCCACTCACCTAACCTATCCAAGTCACTCTGTAGCCTCATAGCATCCTCCTCGTAGCTCACACTGCCACCCAACTTAGTGTCATCCGCAAATTTGGAGATACTACATTTAATCCCCTCGTCTAAATCATTAATGTACAATGTAAACAGCTGGGTCCCCAGCACAGAACCCTGCGGTACCCCACTAGTCACTGCCTGCCATTCCGAAAAGTACCCATTTACTCCTACTCTTTGCTTCCTGTCTGACAACCAGTTCTCAATCCACGTCAGCACACTACCCCCAATCCCATGTGCTTTAACTTTGCACATTAATCTCCTGTGTGGGACCTTGTCGAAAGCCTTCTGAAAGTCCAAATATACCACATCAACTGGTACTCCTTTGTCCACTTTATTGGAAACATCCTCAAAAAATTCCAGAAGATTTGTCAAGCATGATCTCCCTTTCACAAATCCATGCTGACTTGGACCTATCATGTCACCATTTTCCAAATGCGCTGCTATGACATCGTTAATAATTGATTCCATCATTTTACCCACTACTGAGGTCAGTATTATCCTGTATATCTCGAAATATCTCAGGTTTCCATTTGCTCGCTGGTGCTCTGGATCCAGTTTCAGCAGTCTCTTTGTAAGATGCAGCGCATGGTCCAGATAACCATGCTGATATACTGAGTAGCTCAGGTAGTCCAGTACTGTGATCTTGTCAATGGTATGAGGCGAGATTCTGTATGCAAGATCAGTCAGAGAGAAACTTGTCCCATTATCTTCCTTATCCCCCACTTTTCTTTCCTTACACTCAGGTGCACTTCATCTGCCAATGGCAGACATCCAAAGTGAGTACAGTTACGCCCAATCCAATCTTCACTGGGAAGCCACAGACAGGAATGTAATATATTCTTTACAATATCATTAACAAAGACACTACACAAGAGAGCTCTTAATTGTCATCATGTGAAAACATGACCCTTTTATTGTATTTACATCAGTTGTTGCATTACCACAGTAGTCCACCACGTGAAACTCTATTACAAGGAGTAATTGTTGCGGGAAAGGGACCTTGATCAATATTTCTTTGTTCTCCAGCCCCAAAGGTTGCGATAAGTTGATAACTGATCCTCTAACTGCTACCCAGGCTGCCTCAACACAGATTGATAAACCTGTTGGGCCTATTGTCACACCACATTGTGGATTGGTGAAAGGAGAGGTGAAGCAAATGAAACAATTATATTTCATTAAGTCAAGAGCACGATCGTACTCATTTAAAGAAAATCTGGATCATATCAGCAATGTTGCCAAAGATCTTTTAACTATATTGCATTAGAATTCTGCACACACAACCTTTCTTTGATGTTGATAAATTGCCTGTCACTTGTCAGAGGTGGAGAGGTTTAATGGGATCTGATGTCATAATTACAAGAAAGAGATAAAACAGTTTTTAGATCAATAAAACATGAAACTGCAACTGAAAATGTTTGAAACAACTTCATAACACCTGCAGTAAAGCTATATTGCTGAAATTCCTTTCTGCAGGAAGTGCAATATTACTTCTGGAATGTCTGCCATATTCTTCCCAGATCCACATTTCTCTGTGATTGGAATAATTCGAGAGGTTTCGATTACATCTGAGCTCTGTTGTTGAACTAAGACTGAGCTTTAATTAACTGGTTGCATATAAAGGTGTCAGCCAATGGTTCAGTGGGTAGCACACTCTAGGTGGGTGGGGCTAGGAGTGAGCAGTTGCTGCTGATTACTGCAGGAGTTGGAGTGAGTGTGTAAAAAGTTGATGGTGGGTTTTTTTTTCTTCCAAATTTTAGGGCCTTTTTGGCCCATAACCATCAGCCAGATGGCTGCTGAGGGGCCTGGAATGACTGGCCCCCTCAGAGGACAATGCTCCCAGTGTGAATTTAATCAGGGGAGAGACTGTCTTGAGAAGAGAAAATAAAAAGCCTAAAGATTTGGGCTGGGACCCCAGGAGGTTTGGAAAAGAAAACGCAGTGGTGGTTCACTGCTAGGATATCATACAGGCTGTACATGAGGATTGTGGTCAGGAAAGTTACTTTGCTTGCCGACCAAAGCCGAATGTTGGATTTGAAGTGATGGTCAGTGGGCGAGAGGAGTTGGAAAGACTTTTACTGAGCCTAAAGGTTGGTGAGAAGTACTTGGAGGTATCTTTGCTATATTACGAAGAGGTGGTAGTTTCGTTCTTAAATCTGCTGGTTTATGCTGAGCACGATGTGCTGATAAATAAGTTGGAGTCGTGGGACATTAAACTTTGCTCAGTAATAAAGAGAAAATATTATCCTGGGACGCGGGTAGCCGATGGAACACGTTATTTAAAAGTGCGGTTGCCAGAGAGGGTGAAGTCATTAGCCTACAGCATGAAATTCGAGACAATGGAAGGAGTGCAGTACTTCCGGGTTCTGCATGATAACCAGGTGAAGGTTTGCTATTACTGTCTTGGATATGACCATTTAGTAAGAAGCTGTCCAGACCTGTACTGTTATAACTGTGGCAAGTCCGGACACGCCGCTCGGAATGGCAAGGCAGAGAGCTGTGTGGTTTGTCGCAAAGTGAGTGTGAGGCAGAAGGAAGCTTCTTGAGCAACGAGGAGATGGAAGCAGGAGGTGTGAGTGGAGTGGCCAGAAGAGCAGAGCAGGCGGAAGACACAGCCGCCGAACGGAATGAGGAAAGAGCACAAGAAGAGGCAGAAAATTGTGGAGCAGAAAACAGGATGGAGATGGTGGAAAACACACCAAGTATGGTGGAAAAGGACAAAGTCAGCAGAGGACATCATGGGTCAGGGACAGAGCCGAGCCATAATATGGTCGCCTTCAGGTGTCCATGGGGGCAGCAGAGGCGGATGCAAGGTAAGTGTAAGTACTCCAAAGAAAGGCTGAGAGTTGTACATCTTGGGGAGCAGGAGGGGGCAAGACCAGGAGAGGGTGCAAAAAGCAGAAGCCTTAAAAGGGCAGCAGGACGGGAGCAGAGAGACAAAGACGCCAAAAGGGACCAAGATGGGGGAAGATGCGCCATTGTCCCAGAGAGAGAAGAAATGGGGAGCAAGGCTCAGCGGTGAGACCGAAGGGAGTGGCACTGTTGGAGAAACCATGTTAACAGGAGGACTCTCGAAGGGAGATTCTGTATCTGACGGGGAATAGGGATGGGAGATTACAGAAGAGCTCGAGAGTGAGGAGTCAGTGGAAGATGGGACATGGAATTGGGGGGTGGGGGGGGCATCATGTGGAAAGGGAAATGTTAGTAAGTGGCAGAAGAAGGGAGAAGGGGCAGTTCTTCAGCCTAAATTTAATGTAAGGAAGAGGCTTAAACTGCAGGGAAAGTTTGAACAGGAGGTGTAAAAGAGCCGGAGGCTGCAGGAGAAAGCAACAGCTGCCCAAAGGTTGGGAAGGAGCATGAGAGGAGGGAAGGGCCAGAGATTTAATGATGATGCGGGGATTATCAGGTGCACTTCTTTTATTAGGAGCAGTTGTTGCAGTATTTTAAAGGCACGGAACTGTTGTGTCTGCAAGAAACCTTTTGCGATGAGGATATCCTAGAAAGAGTTTGGAAGGTTTGGAAGGGAGAAGTGTTTGCAAGTTGTGTAAATAATAACCGTAGAGGGGTGGCCGTTTTAGTGAGGTCGTCCATAAAAGAAAATGTTGCATTGGTGGACAAGGACACTGAGGGGAGATTTTTACAGCTAAAGGTACAATTGGATGAATTGAATTGTGATCTCTTTAACATCTATGCGCCGAATGACCATTGCAAGCATCGTGAGTTTTTCCGGTGGTTATTCACAGAAGTGGCAGAGGCGGAAACCCCTTGTATAGTGGTGGATTTTTTATCTCGGATGGACATTTAAGCCCAGATGACCTTTAAGGATGATAACTCCAGAGAGATGATTGTAAAAATGAAGGCAAATTTAAATTTGAGAGACTTATGGAGTGATTAGAATCCCATAAAAAGGGAGTTCTCCAGAAGAGGTTGTGTGAGTGATGATTTAAAACAGAGCCAAATAGATTTTGTGTTAATGCGGGAAGCGTTAAGTTCTGAGGTGATAGAGATTGATTATAAAAAATTATTGTTTAGTGACCACACAGCTTTTGTTTTTAAAATTAGCAACAGCAGTGTTAAGATCGATCCAGGGGTGTGGATTTTAAACAATCAATATCTGAAAGAAATTGTTTTTAAAAGAAGGGATTTTAAATATAATAAAGAATGCTCGGAATGAACCTTTTCTTGAAAGAAAAGAGAGTTTGGTGGGACAATTTCAAACATGAAGTAAAAGTATTTTTTGGTACGTTATGGGAAAGAAAGAGCAACAGCTAACTGGCATCAAGAAGAGAATACAAACAGAAGGTTTACAGATATCTCTAACGTAGTTGATGGAGGAGATAAGGGAGCAGAGACTAAGTGGAAGGTTTTAAAGGAAGAGTGGGAATTGTTGCAAGCTGAAAAATGCAAATGCTAAAGATACATTGGAGGGAGAAAGATGCACTAGATATTTTCTAGAGCAAAAGGAGTTGCGACAAAGGTTATTATTAATTGGAGAGTTGAAGGTTGGAGAAAAGATCATTAATGAAAGTGGGGAGATTATGGAGGCGGCCAGTAGCTTTTATCAAGAGTTAAAGACAAAAGAAGACATTTCCAACTTGGCGATGGAGAAGGTTGGTGCTTTTATTGAAGAGGGTTTAAAGGAGGATGAGAGAAGCATGTGTGACAAAGAATTAGGATTAGTGGAAATAAAAGTAGCAATAAGTGGAATGATGGGGGGGGGGGGGGGGGGAGGGGGGTTGGGGGAAGCCCAGGGTCTGATGGACTAAGTGCAGAATTTTATAAAGAATTTTTAGAGATTTTAAGTCCATTGGTCTTAGAGGTTTTTAAGGAGATTAAAACTGAGGGAAGCCTGGCCCCATCTAAGAGGAGAGGTATCATAAGCTTAGCTTATAAACATAAAGGGGATAGAAGGGATCTGAAGAATTGGAGGCTCATCACATTATTAAATGTGGATTATAAGATTTTGGCGAGGGTTATGGCAAATCGTATGAAGGAGGTGATGCCACAGATAGTTTCGTCCTCTAAGCACTATGGAGTCATAGACCGGGACATCGCAGTCTCTGTGGTCTCCATCCGAGATGCGATACAACTCATGGAAGAGAGTGGGAGGGAAGCTTATATGCTTGGATGGATCAAGAGAGAGCCTTTGATAGAGTTTTTATTGATGATTTTGGAAGCATTTGGTTTTGGGAAAGATTTAATTGAGTGGATAAGGATTTTTTATTCAAACACATTTAGTTGTGTTAAATGTAATGGGTTTTTTTTCCAAGTATTTTCCAATACAGAGATCCGTGAGACAGAATGGTCCCCTGTCCACATTGTTGTACACCTTGGTAGCAGAACCATCAGGTTACATGATACGAAAGGAATAAGACATAGTTGGAATTGTGGTTCCCAGTTCTGGGCAGGTGTCGGTGATATACCATTATGCAGATGACATGACCTTAATGTTGAGAGATGGGGAGTCAGCGAGGAAAGCTATGGGAGTAGTGGAGGAGTATTGTAGAGCATCAGGAGCTGATAGTAAGTCCCAATGTCTGGTTGTGGGAAGGAGTAGTGGGGAGTGATTGGAGGAAAGGCCTTTTAAGGTGATGGAGGTTTTAGAAGTTCTGGGGGCTGCATATGGGGTGCAAGAGGGATAGAGATGAAGTGGATCGACTAAATTGGGAACCAAAGGTTCTGAAAATTAAAAAGATTTCAGGAAAATGGGAAAGAAGGTGGTTGAAAGTGCAAGGAAGTGCATGTACTTATTGACAATGGAGGATATTCCTGAGTGGGTGGAAAAGTCTATCCGAGAGACTTGTGTTAAGTTTTTATGGGAAGGGAAACCAGCCTTAGTTGCTTACAATACCATCAATGGACAGCGAAAACAGGGAGGACTCAATTTCCCAGATATTGATTTGAAGAAAAATCCTTTAGAATTAAATGGGTGAAGAGATTTCTTCAGAAGTTATATACAAGTTTTTGGAAGAGTTGTTTCCAACATTTTTTTAATTAAATGGGATAGAAGGACAGGGAATATTTTATATGGAATGCAATAATATGTTTTTGCAATCAATTAACCCTCTCCCTAGGTTTTATAAGGAGGTTGTAGACACTTGGGTCCAATTTATAAAAAGTGTGCAGTTTATGCCCAAAGGTGCTGAGGAATTTTTGGAACAGCCCTTATTTTTGAACAAGTGGATCAACATTGAAGGAGAGGTATTATTTAATCAAGCTTTTATAAAAGCTGGTGTTATATATGTGAAAGATGTATTATATGAGGTAATTCCAGGTTGGTTGCCGGAAGCGGTAGTGAGGGACATGGTTTGGGAGGAGGATCAGGAGGTAGAGGAAAACGCAATTAAGATCATGTATGAGAAGATTGTGAGGGCAATGCCACAGGATTGGATGGAAGAAATAAATACGCAAATCTCCAAAGGAGATATAATGTATGCCGCTTTTCCAAGCTTTCTGCTGGAGAAAGGGAAGGAGTTGGTTCAATTTGACAACTGTAATACGTGAGATTTCTATGGGGTATTTAGAGAATGGAGATTTAAGACACCTGCTGATCAGGAGTTTTGACAGAATATGTACCCACAGTTGGACTTCAACAGGATTTGGAAGGAAGTGTGGGCGAATTTTAAATGTCCAGAGTGGATTGAACTGGATTTCACATTGGCTCATAACCAGATTTTTACCGTGATAGTCTTATGTAAGATTGGGCGAGTAGAGGTGGAAGTGTGTGGGCGCGGGATGAGACTCTGTCCCATTTGCTTGTGTTATGTCCGCAGTTAAAGGATTTTAAGTACTATGTTCGATAGTTGTGTGAGTTTTTCTTGCTGGGTGAGGACCAAAGAGCAAGAATGTGAATCCCCTGGGACTCAATTTTGAGATTGGGATTGCAGGAGAGTCTGCCCGAGTCTAGCAGAGTGGCAATTAATTTAATGTTCAGTTTGGCTAGATTTGTGATTGTGCAAAGAAGGAAAGCTCTGTTTTTTAAGGGGAGGAGAATAAACCTAAGAGAGCATTTTAAATGTAAACTGAAAGATCATTATAAGGCTCTGTGGATGTTTTATTCAGAAAATAATTTAAAGCTAGTATTTTATGATCGATTTGTAAAGTACAATAGGTTATTATATGTTACAGGAGACAAATTAAACTTCAGGTTTTGATGTTAATATGTGTTGGAGGAACAGCTGTGCAGAGGGGCGGAATGGATTTGTATGATACAATAGCATGATCATGATGTTCTTAATGTTCAATAAATATTAATATATATTTTTTAAAGTGGGTAGTAAACTTGTATCTGAGTCGGAAGGTTTTGGGTTCAAGTCCCACTCCAGGAACTTGAGCACATAAATCTAGGCTGACACTCCAGTACAATGCTGAGGGAGCGCTGCACTGCCATCTTTTGGATGAAACGTTAAACCGAGGCCCCGTCTGCCCTCTCAGGTGGATGTGAAAGATCTCATGGCACTATTTCGAAGAAAAGCAGGGGAGTTCTCCCCAATATCCTGGCCAATATTTATCCCTCAATCAACATGACAAAAACAGGTTATCTGGTCATTATCACATTGCTGTTTGTGGGAGTTTGCTGTGCGCAAGTTGGCTGTCGCATTTTCCACATTGCAACAGTGACTACACTCCAAAAGTATTCCATTGGCTGTAAAGCGCTTTGAGATGTCCGGTGGTCGTGAAAGGCGCTATATAAATCCAAGTCTTTTTTCAATGCAGATCAGATATTTAAGTCGCGCTTGCACTATAGTTGCAGATCTGTAATGATTATTGAATTTGCAGTTGATTCATACAATATTCTCGCACAAGCTGCCAGAATGATTTACTCCAATACATTTTCAGGTCCTTTTTTCTGGTTCTTTAGGAGTAAAAAATTCTCATCTCTTGGCAGTGACATTTCCTCGGTCATCATAATAGAAAGTAAACCTCAGGCAGGTATAAAAATATAAAATAATTTCCTAGGGATCTGTGGATAATTAATATCGCTTCTGCTTACATCATACGCTGCCATTCAATATGACCTGCTGCATGTAAATCGCAAGGAGGTGCCATTCACTTTGTGTCGTCTTGATCTGAACAGAATGCAGTTTTCACAGAATTGTAATATTGGCTTGGATCTTGCGGTGGTTAATGACAGTGAACTGTCAGCGTTTGCCATCATCACCCTTCTGAAACTGACCCCAACTTCGGGATTTAGCATATGCGCATCTAAACGCGGAAATCCTGAAGTTGCGGTCAGTCATTCACTGCCCCGACACAGGTTGCGCTGTGGTCCCCTCCCCCCACAGCCGGCAATCAGTGTCAATTACTTGGGATTTTCCACACTAATATCGTTGTTAAACACCCCATTAAATGATAAGCCTTCTTGGAATAGTTGTAACTGGGGTTTTATCTGGTTTATATATAATATATATATATATATACAGACAATCAGTGTTTTTCATTTCCTGGTTTGCTATCTGTGTGAATTCTTCAATGTGATTGGCTGCTTAAACAGCTTGATGGCATCGCTGCTGCATCATTCTAGGAATCTCCTATTGACAGCGCCACCGAGATCTGTGGGCAGCGGTGAACGCCATTGCTTCGCCGCCGACTGCAAATTACAGTCCATTAATTTGTCTCAAAAAATGGATCTTCACAACTTTAAGTTACCTTAGGTGAATCCATAAGATAGAGTCTTGTGGAATTCGTGGGAAGCTGGATACAGTGAATCAAGAATTGGCTGAATGCCCAAATGCAGAAAGTTGGGATCAGTGGTTGTGGATCAGCTTGGAGACTGGTTACCAGTGGTGTCCCACCCACTGTGATTAGCATTAGGGCATTTACTCTTCCCTTTCTTTCATCATCATCATCATCATAGGCAGTCCCTCAGAGTCAAGGGTGACTTGCTTCCACTCTAAAAGTGAGTTCTCAGGTGACTGAGGAGTCCAATGCGGGACCTACAGTCTCTGTCACAGGTGGGGCAGACAGTGGTTGAAGGAAAGGGTGGGTGGGAGCCTGGGTTGGCGCACGCTCCTTGCGCTGCCTGCACTTGGTTTTTGCTTGCTCTCAGCGATGGAACTCGAGCTGCTCAGCGCCCTCCTGGATGTTCTTCCTCCATTTTGGGCAGTCGTGGGCCAGGGAGTCCCAGGGGTCAGTGGGGATGTTGCACTTTATCAAGGAGGCTTTGAGGGTTTCCTCTGCCCACCTAGGGCTCGCTTGCCATGTCGAAGCTCTCGTGTCAGGCATGTGGATGGTGTGGCCTGGCCAACGGAGCTGATTGAGCATGCTCAATGCTTTGATGCTGGGGATGTTGGCCTGAGCGAGAACACTGATGTTGGTGCTTCTATCCTGCCAATGGATTTGCAGGATCTTGCAGAGGCAGCGCTGGCGGTACTTCTGCAGCGTTTTGAGATGTCTGCAGTATATAGTCCACGTCTCTGAGCCATATAGGAGGGCGAGTATCACTACTGCCCTGTAGATCATCAGCTTAGTGCAGGATTTGAGGTCCTGGTCTTCAAACACTCTCTTCCTCAGGCGACCGAAAGCTGCGCTGACACATTGAAGGCAGTTTTGGACCACGTATTTATTCTATATCTATTAGCTGGATGAAGGTATTGGTGGAATATGGACATTTTGCAGATGTTAGGACTATGGAGGAAACTGAACAGCTGCAAGCAGATCCTGAAGTGTTAGGGAAATGGGCCCCCTGAGGAGTCGTCTTCCCCCTCTGGCTGGACAGTGTGGGGGCAGGCACATGATGACCCTATGGGAGAGTAAAGTGATGTTCAGAATGGGTAATATTACCATTGTGCACATGATGACATTTTACTGGCTGCTGACATCAGTCACCATGTCAATGACTGGTGTATGCCATGTGGCTGTATAAGATCAGGGGCTGGATTTCAGGCTTTTCAGTTTTCGGGGCAAAAACGGAGGCGGGGAGATAAAGTTACCGGCCGGGAATAGTTTGTGCTTTAGTATGGAAATTGCGACAACTGGGTCCTGCGTCAGGGGGAGCAGCGTGAAGGAAGGCGTTGTACACCTTTCGTGGCGCAAGGATGGAAAACTCGCAAACTAAAGTGCCGGGCCGTGTGTGCTCCGAGAGAGGTCCTGGGGTAGCGGGGGGGGGGAACCTTAAAAAACCACAATCATCCCCAAAACATTGCCGATGCCACCACAACACAAATCTCTCAAAAAAAAAATTAAAAGAACAAACACTTGCACTTACCTTCAAAGTACCTGACCTTCCTCACCGCCGACGGCTATGCTGGACTGCACTGATTTCCCAGGCAGTTATTGTGGGCAGACGGATCGGGCAAAAGTCCAAAGTACTGCCAGTGTCGCAACGATAGCCATTACACATCTGGCGCAGCTCTTCCCGCCGCAAATCCGGACCGGGGGTTCGTGACTGGGCGCGGGAGAGCTCAATGCCGCCTTTCACCCCGCTCCTGGGTGAAACCTGGAGCGCAAAGGACCGGAAAATCCAGCCCGGAATTCTCTCACCAGGGTGCGGGAATGTCCCCCTCTCTCTGTCTCCCACTGTCAGCAGCTCTCCAACTCCAGTGATATCCAGGGCTTCCTCCTCTGCTGCAGTCAATTTACTGAAGACTGGAGGGCCACCTTGGTTCTCTGCTTCTCCCTATTGCTGTGGGCTCTCTTCTCCTGCAAGGCAGGAAAGAAGAGAAGTTTGAGTGAGCGTGGTGGAATGAGTGTAAGGAATGGATGGGCTACAACTGTAGAGGGTGACAATGAGGGAGCGGCGTGACATGGCCAATTGGCCGCCTTCTGTGGTGTTACTTGCTATGATTGCATTAGGATGAGGGTGAGTGTCAGTGCGGGTTAGTCACATGGGGATGTGAGTATGTACATGGACAGTGGATCTGCAAGGTATGTTGGTGTGAGGAATGATGTGCAGGAGTTGGCTCGGGAAGGCAGAGCGATGGGGCTGTGGTGACAGGCACATCAGGATATATGAGAGTGTGGCACCTTTCCTGACCTCATGAGATCATTGAATCTTTTCCGGCACTGGGTCTACGTCCTCCTGACCACATTCCTGTTGCTGACCTCCTTTGCGATCGCCAGGCATGCTCTTTTTGTGTCCTTGGATGGTCGTTTGCATCTATCGCCAGAGAAGAGGACCTTACTGCAGCAGAACATGGAGGGAGGCACCGTTAAATCTCGACCTTTGTGTCTCCGTGAACCACACTTTTATCAGCTGTCTGAGGCTATTCAGACCTCTGGAAACCAACTTATTGACTCCTGCATCAACCTTTAAATGAGATGTGTGCAAAACTGCTTTAAATATCCGCATTGGATGACATCATCAAACCCGCTCCATTTAATTGGGAAACCCGCATGACTGTTTTAATTAAGTTAAACTCACACTGCAGAATGTGCTGTTTGCATCTTTGGGTTCCCAACCCACTACAGTCTAAGGATAAGGGGTAAGCCATTTAGGACCGAGATGCGGAGGAACTTCTTCACCCAGAGAGTGGTGAACCTGTGGAATTCTCTACCACAGAAAGTTGTTGAAGCCAATTCACTAAATATATTCAAAAAGGAGTTAGATGAGGTCCTTACTACTAGGGGGATCAAGGGGTATGGCGAGAAAGCAGGAATGGGGTACTGAAGTTGAATGTTCAGCCATGAACTCATTGAATGGCGGTGCAGGCTAGAAGGGCCGAATGGCCTACTCCTGCACCTATTTTCTATGTATCTATACACGGCCCGCACGCACGCAACCCGACTCCAAGGTAAAGGTTCAGGCTTCTGTTTCTTGCAGTTCTGGGTGTGAGGGAGGTGGTAGTGAGGGAGGAGGAGGTGCTGAGCACCTCGAGTCTCATCACTGAGAGCATGCAGAAATCAAGCGCAGGCAGCGGAACGAGCGTACAGCAAACTAGCCCCACCCACCCTTACCCTCAACGACTATCTGTCCCACCTGTGATAGGGACTGTGGTTCTTGTACGGGACTGTTCAGCCACCTAAGAACTCACTTTGAGTGGAAGCAAGTCTTCCTCGATTCCGAGAGACTGCCTATGATGATGAGTAAGTGCAACAGCTACCTCCCTCCAGGCAGCACATCTTACTGCTTTGCCTGGCTTGCACAAGCATAGTCCAGACAGCCTGTGTCTCATCTCTTGTGCATTTTGCAAGAGGACACAAAGATCCTCCTCAGCGAAGTTCACCGATTTTTCTCCCACCATTTCTGTGTTGCTGTCCAGTGGGCACAGATGGGAGCTACATTGTGAGTTGCTGCCTACATAGACCGAAAATGTGGGTAAGAGATGCCATGGAGAGAATTCCGCACAACTGAGAGAGAAAGCACTCGCTGTAACCTTACCTGTCAGTCTCTCAGGATTGTGTTGAAGCCAGGTCGATTTTGACTGTCTTCGCCGTAATGGTGTCAAAATGGGGTCAGTAGCCTTCATGCCCTGTTGACCCCGGATATGCAACCGACTCCATTTTGAAAGGGGCTTACTACTAGGTGTCCAAAGCACTCGCCTGTTTCGGGCGATGGGCCCCGTTTAATATGGAAATCAGAGTCCTATGACATAACTAAGACTCCGATTGTCATGTTAGGTCAGATCTGGTGATGGAACCAAAGAAGCAAGCGAAAGGTAAGTGTCAAATTATTGTTGTTGTCCCTGGAGGAGGCGGAATAATCTGGGCCGCTGCTGCCTGTGTCCGCCACCCTCCGAGATAGTGATTCCTCCTCAATTGCCCTCACGTGACTTAGCTTGCATGAGGCCGCCAGGCCTGATTTCTAGTCCTCAATCCATTGAGCTGCCTGTTTGGCCAGTTGATTGCTCAAAAGTTAAAACTGACCCTCAGAAGTTTGCAGAATTCTTTTACATAGGATATAAGGCACAGAAACAGGCCCTTCAGTCCAACCAGTCCATTTATGCTCACTCGAGCCTCCTCCTGTCTTTCCTCATCTAAATCTATCAGCATAACCCTCTATTCCCTTCTCCCTTAAATATATCCATATTATTCGCTTCAACCACTCCCTGTGGTAGCGAGTTCCACATTCTCACCACTCTGTGGGTAAAAAATTTTCTTCTGAATTCCCAATTGGATTTCTTTTAATCAGAACAACATTAGTGGACTCAAGTTTCTTGTATTAAATTTATATGTGGTTTATGCCAGAAGTTACAGTTGTTCATGTGCAAATTAACATCCAGGAAACTTGGGTGTAACTCCCTCTGCTGGTGAATGGTGCAACATTCCGTCTCCACTGGTGTAACAATGGCAAAACTGACATTGCTAAAATTTAGGACCATTGTTTTTATAAGCGAATGGTTTGCTAAGGCACTTCAGAGGTTATTATGAGTCAATCACTTAATGGTAGTTTCCCATTAGAAGGAGTACGGTAGCATAGTGATCCAGAGGTCTGGACTAATAATCCAGAGATATGAATTCAAATCCCACCACGGCAGTTGGGAAATTTAAATTCAGTTAATTAAACAATTCTGTAATAAAAAGCTTGACCATGACACTACCGGATTGTCGTAAAAACCCATCCGGTTCAGTAATGTCCTTTAGGGAAGGAAATCTGCTGTCCTTACCTGGTCTGGCCCATATGTGACTCCAGGCTCACAATTTGGTTGAATCTTAACTGCCCTCTGAAATGGCGGCTCACCACCATCTTCTCAAGGGCAATTAGGGATGGACAATAAATGCCAACCTTGCCAACGATGCCCACATCCCAGGAACAAATACAAAAAAAAAATCCCTAAATGACATTTGGAACGAATTGAATTTTTACAGAAATCCAGCTGTCATGGTGTCTTTGACCTGGTGCTAACTCACACATTTGATTTGAATTCACAATCTTTGGATTGCTAGTCCATAACTGTACAGTTGTATCCAAACAAAAGTACTAGTGCACAAAGCCCTGGCATAATAGATGTGAGTGGTAAAGTGTGGGTTTTAAATATCATTTTTCATTCAATGGTTATACCAGACTTGCCATGAGCAAGCCACTCCCCTTGTCATCTGGACATGTATGTCTTCGATTATCTAAGAATGCCCTATTTTGCAGTAATGCTGCACCGTGGAATTGTATTTAGATTCCCATTAAATCTACTGCCAATTCAAATCCAGAAATAATCACACACAGCACCTGAGTGTTACACTATACTATCTATCTATACCTAAACCAAGTATCGAAGAATTTTAGGAACTGGGAAATACTCTAGGTATACAGCAGTATTCTTATACTTAGAACATACAGGGCTAGAGTTTTGGTCTTCTGTTGCCCCTGTTAGTGCCCCAGAGGGACGGCAATGGTTTCTGGGCGGACGGGTGTCCAGCTTGCAGTGCTCCGCGGGATATTAGTCGCATGTTTTGCAGCGGTGCAGAGCAGCACCGCCTGGGTGTGTCAAGCCGGTGTGGAACGCCACCGGTTTCAACTGCGCTTTGATTTTGAATTGACGCTGAGCCTCTAGCGCCCTGTAGCGCACCCTAGTAGGACCGCCTGGAAAACCAGGCGGTCAGGGCTGTCCCAGCGGCAGTGAGTGAAGTAAGTAATGAATGAGTTAAGTGTGATTGTTTTGTTCATTTTTAATTTTGTGATTTATCCTAATGTGGGGTGGTCAAGGTATTGGGAATGTTTATGTGTTTTGTGCCGATTTTTTTTTTTTTCTTCTTCAAGCAAGCCTCTCTTTAGGCACTCTGAGGGCTGCTTAGCTTGGGATTATCTGTTGTTCAGCTGGCCTAACGCCCTAAAGAGAGGTGTCAAATGATTCCCCGAGCACTCCGCTCCACGCTCAGGGCCCAGCGAATGAATTTTGTGGCTGAGCACACAAACCATTTCCCAGGTGCAAAGTTTACCGCCCCACTGCCATTACCGCCCCGAAATTATCATAACCGAAAATCCAACCCACAGCGTCCAGAATATTTTTATATCAAACTGCTGTAATGACCTTTTCTCTCACAGTCTGGCATGTTCTAATAAGCTCTACACTCTAAGGATCAAGCGTCTGCCAGGCGTGATGCAAATTCCCAGTGACTCCTTAAAGCCTCAGTCCAGCTGTGCAAGGGAGGCTGAGGGACAGTAATACATGGACATTGAAATTGGAGTTCATAATGCAGGAGAAGGGAGCATAGAAGGCCAAGGAGAGGGCTCGACCTGGTGGGGGACCACAAGACATCATTCAAATGACCCCGGCGGAGGACGAACTTGAAGAACACAATTCCCTGCCCGCAGAGGATGAAGAGTCCTTGGAACACCTCATACCACCATCACACAACATATGCCTTGCAGGAACCAGCGCAGATACCAGCACATCAACTGGGCATTTTAGTCTGGTAGATGGGCCAGCACCTGATGACTCTCTCACCACAAGTGAGCAGATAGTAGTGGTCGAGACAGTGGGGGCAAATAAGTGCCAGAGTGCGCTGTCCTCTCCAAGCTCTACTCAGCAGGACAGAAGTGCAGAAACCTGGGGGGGGGTTCATCAATGACAAGAAGAAACCTGGGGGCACAGCAATAATTGTGTGAGGTATTGGCAGTCGTGCCAGGGACACTGTCCACTGTGGCAGGAGTCCACCCACCAGTGATGCCACAAGGTTTCTCTGCTCTGCAATGTACCTTGGAGCATGAAACACACAAGGTTAGAATGCTGGTACAGCAATAGAATCTTGGCCTTTATTGCAGAGGGGATGGAGTGTAAAAGCAGGGAAGTCTTGCTACAGTTGTACAGGGTACTGGTGAGGCCATACCTGGAATACTGCGTACAGTTTTGGTTTCCATATTTACGAAAGGATATACTTGCTTTGGAGGCAGTTTAGAGAAGGTTCACTAGGTTGATTCCGGGGATGAGGGGGTTGTCTTATGAGGAAATGTTGAGTAGGTTGGGCCTCTGCTCATTGGAATTCAGAAGAATGAGAGGTGATCTTATCGAAACGTATAAGATTATGAGGGGTCTTGACAGGGTGGATGCAGAGAGGATGTTTCCACTGATGGGGGAGACTAGAACGAGAGGGTATGATCTTAGAATAAGGGGCCGCCCATTTAAAACCGAGATAAGGAGAAATTTCTTCTCTGAGGGTTGTGGATCTGTGGAATTCGCTGCCTCAGAGAGCTGTGGTAGCTGGGACATTGAATACATTTAAGACAGAAATAGACAGTTTCTTAAACGTTAAGGGAATAAGGGGTTATGGAGAGCGGGCAGGGAAGTGGAGCTGAGTCCATGATCGGATCAGCCATGATCATGTTGAATGGCAGAGCAGGTTTGAGGGGCTGTATGGCCTACTCCTGCTCCTATTTCTTATGTTCTTACGTTCTTATATGACCACCTCCATGGAAGTTGCAGTTGGCGACTCACAAGAAGAGTTATTGTTACCTTGATGTAGTATGCTCCACAGTGCTTCCCCTTTTAATGCCCTGAGCTGCTGCTGATGGTCCTCGCAGGTTGGGGTACAGTGCATGCTGGCGCAGGAGAGCGATGGCTGTGAAGAGGGTGACTGGATTGGATGTCGCCAAAATTCAGGCCGCTGATTGGAGCGTGGGCAGGTACAGCAGGAGCGGCAGCAATGGGTTGCAGGACTGTTTGTGCAAGAGGATCTGAGTGGTGGAGGTGACACATGTCTCAATGAAGTGCCAAACCGTGAAAGCACCTCTTGCATCGCGGGCTGCAAGATGATTCGCTTGCCGTGCGTTAGATCCTCCATCTTTCTCCTGAACATTCCTCATCAGATGATGAGTCCGGCAGGCCTTCATCCTCCTGCACCACTGGTCCTCTGGGCTGAGCGATGTTCTGCAGGATACAGCCTATCACAATGATTCTGCAAGCTCTGACTGTCGAGTATTGCAGAGAGCCTCCAAGCCTGTCAAGGCACCTAAACCTCAGTTTGAGCATTATAATGGCCTGCTCTATAGCTCACCTTGTGATCATACTGCTGCTGTTCGACTTCTGCTGTGGAGTGGTGAGGTTCCATGAAGTATCACGGACCATGGTAGATAGGGTGAATCATGGTGGGAATATTCAACTGCCGTAATATGAAGGCATCATGGCAGTTCCCTGACTATTGGGCACATACCTGCAAGAACCTTCTCTTGTGGTTGCAGAAAAGCTGAGCATTGGTGGAGTGGGAAACCTTGCAGTTAATAAAGGCTCCTGGCTGATCAGGTGTTGCCCTCACGGCTACATGTGCATTCCCCCTCCCCCCCCCCTGCCCCTTTTAATCAGGGGGCACTTGTATAATTTATGTTTCTAGTGCCCTCAAAAAAAAAAAAACAAGGGGACACTTGAAAAGTTTTTGGAG
Organism: Pristiophorus japonicus; assembly: GCF_044704955.1. Classification (NCBI taxonomy): domain Eukaryota; kingdom Metazoa; phylum Chordata; class Chondrichthyes; family Pristiophoridae; genus Pristiophorus; species Pristiophorus japonicus. Next base: position 122,311,022 of record NC_091991.1, read on the forward strand.
TTTGCCCCCCTCCCCTTTAATCAGGGGGGCACATAATTACTGATGCAACTAAAATTGTTGTAAAGCTGTTGAAGCGGGCAAGTCGGAAGGCCTCTTCGTAGGATTGCTCCTGGGCATGGTCAAGGGGGCCATCAGCCGGTCCAGGCAGTGGGCAGACGAGGGGGTCATTTAGCTCGACTGCTTGCCTCTCTTCCGTAGTTACATCTGAGCCAGGGTGTCCCTGGAGATGGAGCACGCAGTGACCACCGGTATGCTCGCGGCCTTCCGTGAGAGGCGGGCGCCGGAGCGACTGGAGTGCATCATCACCCTCGGCAACCAAATTTTAATTTGATCTTAATGTCTAAAGTTTAATTTGTTTAAGTTGTCGGTTTTAGTACCACACACCCCCCACCCTTTTCAGCCAGGGGACACTTGTATAATTTGTTTTTGGTGCCCTCAAAAAAAAAAGGGGGCACTTGAAAAGTTTTTGGAGTGTGACCCCCTCTTTAATCAGGGGGCACTTGTTTAATGTTCACAACTAAATAGTTGTAGAGCCGTTGAATTGGGCAGGTCGGAAGGCCTCCTCGTAGGACTGCTCCTCGGCATGGCCAAGGTGGCCATCAACCGGTCCAGGCAGCGGGCGGTCGAGGGGGTTCAGTCCGACTACATGCCTCTCTTCCGTGGGTACATTCGAGCCAGGGTGCCCCTGGAAATGGAGCACGCAGTGTCCACCGGTACGCTCATGGCCGCCTGCGAGAGATGGGCACTAGTGGGACTGGAGTGCATCATCACCCCCGGCAACCAAATTTTATAATTTTAATTTGTTAATTTGCCAGTTTTGGTGCCCCTTTAATAAGAGGGCATTTGATTTACAGGTTCAACTAAAATAGTTGTAGAGCTGTTGAGTTGGGAGTGGCTTAGCTAGTCACGTGATGTTCACAAGACTCAATAAAACCCCAGCCAGTTGGGTTCGGGGGATCCACGATGAGGTGGGTGCTTGTGAGCCTTGTGGATGAGTTGGTAATGTGTAGCATGATTGTTAAACCTTTGCTAATAAACCAACTAGTTCTTAATAGCAATGTGTTGCTATGAATTCTTAAGCAAAGAACCCATGAAGCAAATATACTGCAGTTAGCAAGGCCATAAAAAAAGCAAAGCAAGCATTAGGATTTAATTCTAGAAGTATAGAATTGAAAAGTGGGAAAGTAATGCTAAACCTGTATTGAACCTTGGTTAGACCATGCTTAGAGTACTGCATACAGTTCTGGTTGCCATATTATAAAAGGCACTGGAGAGGGTGCAGAGAAGATTAACAAGGATTATACCTGAAATGCGAAGGTATACATATCCGGAAAGGATGAACAGGCTGGGTCTCTTTTCTCTTGAAAAAAGAAGACTGACCTAATAGAGATATTTAACATTCAGAAAGGTTTCGATAGAGTGGATACAGAGAGAAGGTTTCCACTTGTGGGGAAGAGCAAAACTAGAGGCCATCAATATAAGATAGTCACCAAGAAATCCAATTGGAAATTCAGAAGAAACTTCTTTGGGTAAAGAGTGCTGAGAATGTGGAACTTGCAACCACAGGGAGTGGTTGTCGCGAATAGTATAGATGCATTTAAGGGGAGGCTAGAAAAGCATATGGGGGAGAAGGGAACAAAGGGGTATGTGGATAGATTTAGATGAGGAAAGACGGGAGGTGGCTGGAATGGAGCATTAATGCCGGAATGGACTGGTTGGGCCGAATGGCATGTTTCTGTGTTGTATATCCTGTGTAACCTTATGTAAAACCACAATCCAAAATCAAACCATTATCACAAACTCACAAGCCACAATGAACTGAGATAGCACCTGTGGGTGTAGCAATTTCCATCAGATTAAGCCTCCTTTACAATGACCACAATGACCAAGTTTCAACCAATTGCTCTAGGGTTCCCCTGGTGACCTGGCTGACTTGCTGAAACCCGAGCTGCACCAGTTACAATAACACTGGGGTTCTAATTGCATCCTAGGACTCCAGGTTACATATATTCGTGAGCCTCCCACTTCTCCATAGCGGGAGACTCGTTGACCACGATACTCGCTGCTGTTAATATCGTAGCGGACAGGAACATGGTAGGTTGGGGGCGGAGGTGACTTTTTCGGTGTATTAACCCCTCGCACAACCTTTTCCTGCCTGGTGGTTGGGGAAGGGGAGGTTTCAGGTTAAAATCAAGGCCATTGTTTCACTAAACATAAATTTGCTTTTTCAATTTATTAATTCAGTGCCATTATAAGCATTCTTCTGTGCAAGTTATTATGCACATTATTCATTTTGAGATTGATTGACTTTGGGGGAGGGGTGGTTAATACAGGAAAATGCTAAAAATTGTTAGCAATGGTGTAATGTGCTTAATCTTCATAACAAATGGTCCTTGGTTGGATTGCTAAACATGACTGAATATGTTTGGTTTGACTGCGTTGAAGAGAGATATTATACATTTGATATCAAACACAGCAGTGCAGTTCTGCATATATTTTAGAAATGTGTCCTTATCAAGGTGAAAAATTGCATACTGAAGGAATAGGGCATTGTCCCTCTGCACTAGTCAAGCACTCACTGCCTGTTAAATATACTATGTAGCAAGTGGACTGTAGGGCTCCTCCTTGTTGATACACTTCCACACATGACAACTGTCTGCAGTTGATGTGGGCAATTCATGTTTATGGGGTTATGTTCGTGCTTTCAGTATTGTGGATGAAAATCAGTGGCACCTTTGGGGTCACTCCATTGTGCTGCTCTATAATTCCTGTCTCCTTTTGTTTCAATTGTAAACTGTCACATGATCAGGAGTTCCTGCCGCTGTGTACAGCCATATTCAAAATCAGATCAGCAACAGCAGGAGGTAAGTGTCCTGGAGCAGTGTTGAGGAGGGAGTGCAAGACTGGCCTTTGCGGGACACAAAGAGGAACGCTCAAGAGTGACAAATCTTGAAGGGGGAAGCCCGCAAGTAGTGTTAGAGTGGGAGGGGTAGGGCCGGGGGTGGGAGGGGAAGGCCGGGGGTGGTAGGGTAAGGCTGAGAGTAGTTCTGGAGTGGGAGGGGGAGGAGCAGGGATGGCGCTGGAGTGGAAGGGGAAGCCCAAAGTGGCACTGGAGTGGGAGGGGAAGGCCGAGAACAGCTATGCAGCTGGAAAAGGAAAAGCAGAGTGTCGCCAAAGTGGGATGCAGAAAGCTTGAGGTGATGCTGGTTGTGGGGAAAGAAAGCCCCAGAGCAGGGCTGGGGACGGGGGAGAAGGGCGGGGGAGGTGGGGGGGAGAAGAGTGGGGTGGGGGTAAGTGAAAACCCCAGAGCGACAGTAGAAAGGAGGGAGCTGCAGTGTGATGCTGGGAAAGGGTGAGGTGAAGAATGTACCAGCTGAGCTGGGCAGGCGCTTCAAGGGAAGCAATACAGAGTGAGGGCGGGGCAGGACGAGTGCTGGTATAAACTGCACAAGTTGGAGAAACATAGAAACATAGAAAAATAGGTGCAGGAGTAGGACATTCAGCCCTTCAAGCCTGCACCGCCATTCAATAAGATCATGGATGATCATTCCTTCAGTACCCCTTTCCTGCTTTCTCTCCATACCCCTTGATCCCCTTAACCATAAGAGCCATATCTAACTCCCTCTTGAATATATCCAATGAACTGGCATCAACAACTCTCTGCGGCAGGGAATTCCACAGGTTAACAACCCTCTGAGTGAAGACGTTTCTCCTCATCTCATCCCTAAATGGCCTACCCCTTATCCTAAGACTATGTCCCCTGGTTCTGGACTTCCCCAACATCGGGAACATTCTTCCCGCATCTAACCTGCCCAGTCCCGTCAGAATCTTATATGTTTCTATGAGATCCCCTCTTATCCTTCTAAACGCCAGTGAATAAAGGCCCAGTTGATCCAGTCTCTCCTCATATGACAGCCCAACCATCACTGGAATCAGTCTGGTGAACCTTGGCTGCACTCCCTCAATAGCAAGAATGTCCTTCCTCAGACTAGGAGACCAAAACTGAACACAATATTCAAGGTGAGGCCTCACTAAGGCCCTGTACAACTGCAATAAGACCTCCCTGCTTCTATATTCAAATCCCCAAGCTATGTAGGCCAACATACCATTTGCCTTCTTTACCGCCTGCTGTACCTGCGTGCCCACTTTCAGTGACTGATGAACCATGACACCCAGGTCTTGTTGCACCTCCCCTTTTCCTAGTCTTCCGCCATTCAGATAATATTCTGCCTTCGTGTTTTTGCCCCCAAAATGGATAACCTCACATTTATCCACATTATACTGCATCTGCCATGCATTTGCCCACTCACCTAACCTGTCCAAGTCACCCTGCAGCCTCTTAGCGTCCTCCTCACAGTTCACTCCGCCACCCAGTTTAGTGTCATCTGCAAACTTGGAGATATTACACACTATTCCTTCATCCAAATCATTAATGTATAATGTAAAGAGCTGGGTTCCCAGCACTGAGCCATGCGGCACTCCACTAGTCACTGCCTGCCATTCTGAAAAGGACTCGTTTATCCTGACTCTCTGCTTCCTGTCTGCCAACCAGTTCCCTATCCACGTCAGTACATTACTCCCAATACCATGTGCTTTGATTTTGCACAACAATCTCTTGTGCTGGACCTTGTCAAAAGCCTTCTGAAAGTCCAAATACACCACATCCACTGGTTCTCCCTTATCCACTCTGTTAGTCACATCCTCAAAAAATTGCAGAAGATTCGTTAAGCATGACTTCCCTTTCATAAATCCATGCTGACTTGATCTGATCCTGTCACCGCTTTCCAAATGCGCTGCTATTTCGTCTTTCATGATCGATTCCTACATTTTCCCCACTACTGATGTCAAGCTAACCAGTCTATAATTACCCGTTTTCTCTCTCCCTCCTTTTTTAAAAAGTGGTGTTACATTAGCTACTCTCCAGTCCATGGGATCTGATCCAGATAGACTGTTGGAAAATGATCACCAACGCATCCACTATTTCTAGGGCCACTTCCTTGAGCACTCTGGGATGCAGACTATCAGACCCCGGGGATTTATCGGCATTCAATCCCATCAATTTCACGAACACAATTTCCCACCTAATAAGGATATCCTTCAGTTCCTCCTTCACACTAGACCCACTGTCCCCTAGTACCTTCGGAAGGTTATTTGTATCTTCCTTCGTGAAGATACAACCGAAGTATTGGTTCAATTGGTCTGCCATTTCTTTGTTCCCCATTATAATTTCACCTGAATCCGACTGCAAGGGACCTATGTTTGTCTTTACTAATCTTTTTCTCTCCACATATTTACAGAAGCTTTTTCAGTCAGTTTTTATATTCGCTGCAAGCTTCCTCTCATACTCTATTTTCCCCTCCTAATTAAACCCTTAGTCCTCCTCGGTTGAATTTTAAATTTCTCCCAGTCCTCAAGTTTGTTGCTTTTTCTAGCCAATTTATATGCCTCTTCCTTGGCTTTAACACTATCCTTAATTTCCTTTGTTAGCCATGGTTGAGCCACCTTCCTAGTTTTATTTTTAATCCAGACAGGAATGTACATTCGCTGAAGATCATCCATGTGATCTTTAAATGTTTGCCATTGCTTATCCACCGTCAACCCTTTTAGTGTCGTTTGCCAGTCTATTCTAGCCAATTCATGCCTCATACTGTCGAAGTTACCTTTCCTTAAGTTCAGGACCCTAGTTTCCGAATTAACTTTGCCACTCTCCAACTTAATAAGGAATTCTAACATATTATGGTCACTTTTCCCCAAGGGGCCTCGCACAACAAGATTGCTAATTAGTCCCTTCTCATTACACAATACCCAGTCTAGGATGGCCAGCTCCGTGGTTGGTTCCTTGACATATTGGTCGAGAAAACCATCCCTAACACACTCCAGGAAATCCTCCTCCACCGCATTGCTACCAGTTAAGTTAGCCCAATCAATATGTTGATTAAAGTCGCCCATAATTACTGCTGTACCTTTATTGCACACATCCCTTATTTCTTGTTTGATGCTGTCCCCAACCTCACTACTACTATTTGGTAGTCTATACACAACACCCACTAGCATTTTCTGCCCTTTGGAATTCCGCAGCTCCACCCATACAGATTCCACATCATCCAAGCTAATGTCCTTCCTTACAATTGAATTAATTTCCACTTTAACCAGCAATGCCACCCCGCCTCCTTTTCCTTTCTGTCTATCCTTCCTAAATGCTGAATACCCTTGGATGTTGAGTTCCCAGTCTTGGTCCCCCTGGAGCCATGTCTCTGTGATGCCAATCACATCATATCCGTTAACTGCTATCTGCGCAGTTAATTCATCCACCTTATTCTGAATACTCCTCGCATTGAGAAACAGAGCCTTCAGGCTTGTTTTTTTTCACACACTTTGCCCCTTCAGAATTTTGCTGTAATGTGGCCCTTTTTGTTTTTTGCCTTGGTTTCCCTGCCCTCCACTTTCTATATTCTCCTTTCTATATTTTGCTTCTGCCTCCTTTTTATTTCCCTCTGTCTCCCTGCATAGGTTCCCTTCCCCTGCCATATTAGTTTAACTCCTCCCCAACAGCACTAGCAAACATTCCCCCTAGGCTATTGGTTCCGGTCCTGCCCAGGTACAGACCGTCTGGTTTGTACTGGTCCCACCTCTCCCAGAACCGGTTCCAATGTCCCAGGAATTTGAATCCCTCCCTTCTGCACCACTCCTCAAGCCACGTATTCATCTGAGCTATCCTGCGATTCCTACTCTGACTAGCACGTGGCATTGGTAGCAGTCCTGAGATTACTACTACTTTTGAGGTCCTACTTTTTAATTTAGCTCCTAGCTCCCTAAATTCGCCTCATAGGTAAAAAATGGGATGAGATCCTATGTCTTTGGTACCTATATGCACCACGACAACTGGCTGTTCACCCTCCCTTTTCAGAATGTCCTGCACCCGCTCTGAGACATCCTTGACCTTTGCACCAGGGAGGCAACATACCATCCTGGAGTCTCAGTTGCAGCCGCAGAAATGCCTATCTATTCCCCTTACCATTGAATCTTCTATAACTATCGCTCTCCCACTTTTTTTCCTGCCCTCCTGTGCAGCAGAGCCACCCATGGTGCCATGAACTTGGCTGCTGTTGTTCTCCCCTGATGAGTCATCCCCCTCAACAGTACTCAAAGGGAGAATTCCTGTAAAGTACAGAGTTGGTGGAAAGTCTCTGTAAATTTTAGGGATGGGAAGTTGTTGGAGGGGGAGAATGATTTAAAAATAACCCAAGTGCAGCATTTTTATCAGAACGGTGCAAACTGTTTGGGGAGTGTGTCCCAGAACACCCTAAAAATGCACATGAGGAAAGGGAAGCTTTTTGAAGGAGTGTATTAAATTCTAGATTTGCAAAATACTGTGTTCCATTATACCAGTTTAGTATTCTCTTTTGCTAATAGACATTATTTTTAAAGAAAAAAATATTTTTCTACTGGGGGAAAAGACATTTTAAAATATACATAGAATAATAATGACTTACCAGATAGCTAGTAGAGCAGTTATCAATGCAACTGAATAAAATATTCCTTCATTTTTAGATTGAAAAATACTCTGGTGACTTTTTTGTTCATTCCTGGATGGATGAGAAAGCATTGAAAATGGGTTTCACTCTAGTTCGGTAGTCAGTTGTTTCAAAGATGGATGATTTGCAAAGTCAAAATTACGCTCAGTCTCTTTCTGCCAGTGACATGAAATACCCAGCTCATCGTAACAAAGTCCACATAACCAAATTTGCCATTCTCAGTGAGCAGCAATGAGGATCGCTGGTGTAGGAAACGGAGAGTTTGTACTGGTGCAGATGGGATGTTGTCCGGAGGCTGGGTTTAATGCAGTTTATCAGGGCAGAGTGGTGGGTCCTTTACTCTGCAGGTGGCCCTGCTAAGCCTGACCTGAGGATGTTTGCTGCAGTGAGTGACAAAACTGAGAAAAAAAAAACTTATTTACCAACACTGACATCCAGCACAAAAAGTACACTGGAAGAACTTGCATGACTGATCATGCTCATAGCATTGACTCTCTGAACCGTACAGCAGACTTGGCACACAATTACACCACCCGTTTGGGGGAAAAAAAAGGCTGAGGGGTGACCAAATAGAGGTCTTTAAATTATGAAAGGTTTTGATAGAGTGGATACAGAGAAAGTGTTTCCTCTTCTGGGGAAGAGCAAAATCGGAGGCCATCAATATAAGATAATCATCAAGAAATCCAATCAGGAATTCAGAAGAAACTTCTTTACCCAGTGGTGAGAATGTGGAACTCGCTACCACAGGGAGTGGTTGAGGCGAATAGTATAGATGCAGTTAAGGGAGGCTGGACAAGCATATGAGGGAGAAGGGAATAGAGGGTTGCACTGATAGATTCAGATGAGGAAAGTAGGGAGGAGGCTCGAGTGGAGCATAAACGCTGGCATGGCCTGTTTCTGTGCCATATATCTTATGGAATCATATAATCCCTTCTACTTTTGGCCAAACCATGTCAATACCAACTATGGTGAAACAATTACTGTGGCTGCTTTATATAGTGACTTTAAATAAATCTTTGTGAATGCATTTATGATGTCACTGCACATAGCAAATGGAGCCATCCTTCCCCTATTGTTTTTGATTTAATTGTTCATAGTGTTTGTTGCTTGATAATATAAAAGTATAGAAAAGGTGACTCGGACATTGCAAAGGCGATGTATGCTGCTTCGGATGCCAGTATGCTGGTATATTAAAATCCATAGATCAAAATTGCACATTGGATGGTTGGCAGTCTGCTTGTCCCATGCACATTTAACGGCACTGCCTATCACCTTTTTTAATGACTGGAGGGGACCTGACTCCTGGTATTCTTGTAATCGTGGCCCATGAAATGCTTCAATCTTGTTCTAATGCTTCTCCATTGATTTGTGCTGAAATTAAGGATGTTCTGTTCTATAGACTTAAGAGCCTGAATTGGAGAAATTCGTCAATAATTTCTATGGAGATTGTCCACCGAACTTCAGCGGAAGATCAATGGAAACCCCAGAGAAACAATGTAAAAGGCAAAAGATTGGGGATCCCCCATGGAAATTTTACCCTATTTATTTCCTTTTTTTTGTGCGCAGCCTAGAGATTTCTTTCCGTGCCCAAAATAATAAAATAATAACACTTGCATTTATACGACACTTTATCACATTTAAAAGTCTCCAAGCGAATTATTTTTGAAATGCGGTGACTGTTGTATCGGTAATTGTGAAGTGTGAGCTGTCAGCCGTACAGTTCTGTAGAGTTGTACCATATTAACACTGCTCTTTTTGAACTGAAGTATAATTTTTATGCATTGGCTTTGTGCCATTTTAAATGAAGGTTTTAACATTAATATATGTTCAGATGAATTTGGAAAGACGCAGTAAAGTGCAAGTGAATGTCTCCTCTTAAAACAAGTGGGCTTTTCTAATAAGGAGCTGTATAATCTATGAATACATTGCGAAATTTACTTTGAGTTGCTTTATATTCATTGGCACTTTCACTCTTTTTTCACTTCTGATCAATTCGGACTAACCTATCTGCCTTTTGTAGGTAAGTGCACCTACAGCTGTGGGTATAGATCACTACTTGCAATGTTAAGCAATTCCAATATGGATCTGGGTTGCTAAAGAACAGAAAGTAAAATTCAAATGTAACCAAAAAGACTTCCCCAGCTGTTTGTTTGGAATTTGGAATAAGTTGTAGACATGATGGTGGCAAAGCTGTTTAGAGCTCCAATCTATCTTGCTACAGAGTAAGATGCAAAACATTCTGTTAAATGTCAATGGAAGCAAGTTCATATTCTGAGCGATTTCTTTTAAAGGGTGGTACAGAGCAGAGACCACATGGAGAGAGGAGGAACAGGAGCCAAAACCTCTCTGAGTTACATTCCCACATCACCCTGCAGCCAGGTATTGGGCACGTTGACAGGGGCATTGGAGCAGATTAGGCCAGTCCCCTTGGATGCTATATTACGGACACAAGGATCCCAGAGGGCTGATTTTCCGATTGCGCACTACCAGTAGGCAGCCTAACAATTTTAAAATGGAAAATTGTGGTTGGCAATCTCCCAATTCTGCACAGCCAGTGGGTGAGGACCTACATCGGTAATATGTACAGTCAATGGGTGAGGACCTACATCGGTAATATGTACAGTCAATGGGTGAGGTCCTACATCGGTAATATGTACAGTCAGTGGGTGAGGCCCTATATCGGTAATATGTACAGTCAATGGGTGAGGCCCTACATCGGTAATATGTACAGTCAATGGGTGAGGTCCTACATCGGTAATATGTACAGTCAGTGGGTGAGGCCCTATATCGGTAATATGTACAGTCAGTGGGTGAGACCCTATATCGGTAATATGTACAGTCAGTGGGTGAGGACCAATATTGGTAATATGTACAGTCAGTGGGTGAGGACCAATATCGGTAATATGTACAGTCAGTGGGTGAGGCCCTATATCGGTAATATGTACAGTCAATGGGTGAGGCCCTACATTTAATATGTACAGTCAATGGGTGAGGTCCTACACCGGTAATATGTACAGTCAGTGGGTGAGGACCAATATCGGTAATATGTACAGTCAATGGGTGAGGTCCTACATCGGTAATATGTACAGTCAGTGGGTGAGGACCAATATCGGTAATATGTACAGTCAGTGGGTGAGGCCCTATATCGGTAATATGTACAGTCAATGGGTGAGGCCCTACATCGGTAATATGTACAGTCAGTGGGTGAGGTACCACACTGGTAACTGCCTTTAGAAAATTGGCCGACAGCTGTTGAGGCAAAAATGTAGATTGCAAAAAAAAGGTAATAATCTGACATTATTGCTATTAAAATGTAGCTATGGGTAAGGATATTGAGACAGAGAGATGTGGGGAGTGGGACTGGAGGTGTGCTTTTAACTCCAGGCTGGTTTTATGTGGGAGAGGAGCAGTGTGAGTCAGAGAAATCCCACTGCTCCAGAAAAGAGGGCAGGCTATTTAAACTCCAAGGCCTCATATAAATCACTCTAGCTAACTTCCCACCTATGTTGGGTGGCAAGTCATTGTGAAGTGATGGGAAATGGTGCTGCCCAGAGATTGGACTCCAAGAGAAGATGGTGTTGCAATCAGCTGTTAGGCCCATCTGTTGGGGGTCTTGTGATAGGGAAGGGGTGGGGGGCATCTCCATGGCAGGAGATGCCTAAGCTTTCCTCGCAAGGCCTGAAGGAGCACTCCTGCCCCTCCTGGCCTCTCATGCCCATCCTGCCCTCTCAAGCAAAGCTTTTTAAAAGTTTAAACTCATCCCTATTTGGGCGTCTTCTGGCCTGGAGCCTCTTCCTCGCTATCTCCATCTGATGGGAAAACCATTGCAGCTTTCCACTCAGGCCACTGAGTTAAAATGGCTGCTTGGTTCTGATGGCATTGTCGGGACACAACATGCAGAGGTGAAAATAGAGTCTTTTCCACCTGCTCAGTTTTAATTTTGTTTCAAAAATATACCTTATTCATAAAAATTTGTCAAAGCATATTACATTAGTTTTCAAGGTACATTGCAACACAATCCACAAATCACGTTACATATAGCACTGTGCAGGTAAATTCAGTACATGGTACTCTATTTACACAACAGATCACAAGTACATTTTCACGAAAAATATTTTCTTTGTCATTCAGCCCGAGGGTTTTTTTATACTGTTTTCAGCCCCTCTGTGTACAGTGGCGGCTGCACCAATCTTTAGTGCGACCGCCAGCACGTAGTCCTGGATCTTGGAATGTGCTAGTCTGCAACACTCGGTCGTGGACAGCTCCTTGCTCTGGAAGACCAGCAAGTTTCGGGAAAACCAAAGGGCATCTTTCAGCGAGTTGATGGTCCTCCAGCAGCAGTTGATGTCTGTCTCGGTATGCGTCCCTGAGAACAGTCCATAGAGCACACAATCCTATGGTACAGAGCTGCTTGGGATGCACACAGTGCTGTGGTATGGAGCTGCTTGGGATGAACCTCGACAGAAACCACTGCATCTTTTTCCAAACCTTCTTTGCAAAGGCACAGTCCAGAAGAAGATGGACGACAATCCCGTCCCCACCGCAGCCGTCTCAAGGACAGCGTGCGGTGATGCTGAGGTGCCGGTTGTGCATGAAGGATCTGACAGGGTGGGCCCCTCTCACCACCAGCCAAGCTACGTCTTGGGGCTTGTTTGAAAGCTCTGGCAATGAGGCAATCTGCCAAATGACTTCGACAGTCAGCTCGGGGAATCATTCGACAGGATCCACCATCTCCTTCTTCCATCGGGTACGTTACGTGCCAACTACTGCTTTATGGCCTTGTGGTCAAGGGTGTTTTGCTGAACAAATTTTTCGGCGAAGGACAGGTGGTCCAGCATGGTCCAACTGAATGTAGCGTTCCGTGGCAGCATGGCCAGACCCAACCTTCGCAATACCAGGGACAGATAGAACCTCAGCACATAGTGACACTTGGGACCACCTGCTCAGTTGAGTACATTAAAAGCAGGATTGGTCAGCTCCTGTCGGCTCCAGGGTAGATCAATAACCTGGGCATTATTGTCTGACCACCCACCCAGGTGGCTAGGGTTCAAATCTCCCCTTAGAGCTGTAATTAAACCTCAAACAATTGACTAAAATTTGCAACTGCAATATCAGCCTTTCATTTTGAAATTATAAAATATTTTAAATAAATATCCTTGCACTGATTTGAATGATTATTTAAATTCTTATTGCACTGCAATATGGAAAGATGTATTATAGGTCCAAATTGTACTTTAAAATCGAATCACTTAATCTTATTACTGTAGGACTATACTATCATCATTCCATCTAACAATCAAACCAGGTGCATTATACATTTTGTAATATTATCTCATAACTATTCTGTTAAGCACAAAATAAATTGAATTGCATTTCTGGATTCTCTGCCACATTTAATAGGAAAATATATTTGTTAGTAGGAAATCTGGCAAACCACTCTTGTGCTTCAGATTATCATTTGTGACATGGTGTTTCCACATGATTTCTACCCCGATAGCGTAATCTGGGCAGAATTGAAAGAAATAGCGCAAAAGATCATAGAATTTTAAATGTGAGTGAGTTGCACACATAACCACTTTACACTGGAGTACATGCAATCTTTTACACTGGTTCATAATTCATTCACATGCTGGAGTCCCCGCCCACAAGTCCACTAACATCCCCCAGGTCAGAAATCTTTATTCCACAGATTGCACCCTTTCGAGGGAGGGTTCATCACATTGTGCCCAAATTTACAGTCACCCGTGGACACATGAATCTAATGTTAATCACCTGACCTGCAGTGACCAGCAGTCAACTGAAGCCTGACCCAGATCTGTTTTCCCCTGCTGCTGCAATTACCTTAAGTTATGTTGAATTCAGTTTAAATTGATCTAAATTCAGTCAGTTACAGCAGAGCAGTACACACCTACCTGTGTGGCTTCAATTGCCTGCCGATCACTGGTCTTGGATAATGGGTCAGATCAACCAAATCCCCTGGGAGGACAGGCTCACCAACATCAGCGTCCTCGTCCAGGCTAACATCCCCAGCATTGAAGCACTGACCACACTCGATCAGCTCCGCTGGGCAGGCCACATAGTCCACATGCCAGACACGAGACTCCCAAAGCAAGTGCTCTATTTGGATTTCCCTCACAGCAAACAAGTCAAAGGTGGGCAGCGGAAACGCTACAAGGACACTCTCAAAGTCTCCCTGATAAAGTGCAACATCCCCACTGACACCTGGGAGTCCCTGGCCCAAGACCGCTCAAAATGGAGGAAGTGCATCCGAGAGGGTGCTGAGCACCTCGAGTCTCAACGCTAAGAGCAGGCAGCGGAAAGAGCGTGTGGCAAACCAGTCCCACCCACCCATTCCCGCAACGACTATCTGTCCCACCTGTGACAGGATCTGTGGCTCTCGTATTGGACTGTTCAGCCACCAAAGAACTCACTTCAGGAGTGGAAGCAAGTCTTCCTTGATTCCGAGGGACTGCCTATGATGATGATGATGATTGAAGCCAATTAAAGAGTGAGACCAAGTGCATTAAACCGGTCAGTTGAAGAATGGCTTATTTCCTGGCAATCCTACTTCCTATATTCCAACAGTGGCTACACTTCAAAGTACTTCATTGACTGTAAAGTGCTTTGGGGTCTCCTGAGGTTGTGAAAGGTTTCTCTAAGTGCAAATCATTCTTCTTTTGTTTTCTTTGTGATGCTGGAGGATGTCCTATTCCAGTCACAAATCGATTACAATCGATTAAGCTTCTTGATTGTGCTGATTCAAAGGGAGATTTTATGTTCAGGCTTATGCTAATGAAACGTTTGGAGAACTTCACCTCAGCAAAAACTGGGGCAGTGCCCAATGCATTCTAGGCACATGTTATCGATTACACACAAGCGGAATTTCCATGCCTGCATATTTTGACACTGTAAACTGCTCCTTCACCTACAAAACTCCTGCTCTGAAAATGTAGGATTGTGTAAAATGTCTCAAATAATGAACCACAGCTAAGTGAACTGTGATATCTTTGGCATATGAACATACCAATGCTACAGAGATATCCTGCAGATTCTTAATGCTGTAGCACATGCAAATACCTTAATAAAGCAGACTGCATCACGTCATCTGGATTATTTTACTGGATCACACTGAGAGGTGCCAACTGCCTGGCATTTAAGTCAGGCAATATGATGTTTTTTTCTGTAATTCAAGTGCCTAGCAAACAAAGATGTGAAATTCGGTGATACGGGACTTATTTATGATTCAATTAAGGATTTAAAAAAAAATGATTTCAGTCTGAGATTGTCATGGAGATGGAAATGTTTCATCCTATTGTGTCCATGAGTTTAGTAATGCAGACTATGTACACCATATCAATGCTGTTAAAGCATTCCCTCCTCATAAATTAAGATTATCGAGAGATTTCCAGAGGATTTTTGTCTGTTCCTGTTCTCAGAATAAGGAGACTTTGTTGCAAGATGAATGGCTATGCTAAAGCAGCTAGCTTAGATATAGATTCCAGAGTGGAGCACCATTGGTAGGGGCTGAGCAATTATCTGAATCTATATTTATGCAGCACTGGTTGATGTAAAAGCTGTGGTGCAGTGATGAAGCTCACAAATGCTCTTGTACAATGGAGCTTTTGTTAGGAAATATAAGGGGTGATTTGCCGTGCTGCGTTCCTGGTGGGGAGTGCCACTTGCCGAGATCATGCCTCAGGAAATGACGGGTGTGCAGTAAATGATTTTTCTTCCATTAAATGTAATGGACACAACAAAATAATCACTGACTGTGTACCCATTGGGCTCAAATTTGGCCAGGAGTTGCTCCGTTCTTTTGGGAGCATCTTGATTTTTCTGGAGTATCTTAAAAATCCCCATTCTGCACATTTAATTTGGGCCGGTGTAAGTGAGTTAGTTAGGATTTTTTTTAGTTTCTTTTTTTTTTCAAAAGTGGGTGTTACCAGCCACCTACGCATGTTTTGGGCCATTTAAGCCAGTTTGGACAGCTACTAGTTGCTCCAAACTCACAGGCCAGTGTATGTGGCCACTTGTGGCCGCACAGAAAACCCTTGCGGTGAGTTAAGAAATCAGTGCAGGTAGCCAGAGATAGAGCGGGGGGAAGGGAAGCGAGAGGACCTTGCAAAGCACTAAACACCTTCACAACAACATTCAGGAAGCATAAAAACCATCAATAATACATTTTTTTTAAATAAATAAAAAAATAAAACAAGTCCTACCTTCATAACTCGGCCTGGGAAGTCAGGGGGGCGGCCGGTGCAGCTCTATTGGGGATAGGTACGAGTAGGTGGGATGCCCGGGCGGGAGAGGGAGCACAGGGGATTTGGCCATGCACAATAGCAGGCTGGGCTTGCAGAACATGGAGGCTGCAGGAGTCAACTCCGAGGGACTGGTGAACTTCTCTCGCCGAGGACTGACTGCTGACTCCCACCCCGCCCCCCCGATCAAAACACTCTCCGTCCCCCGATCAAAACTCTCCCCGTCCCTCCCCCCCCCCAATCAAAACTCCCCTCTTCTCCCACCCTCCCATCAAAACTCCACCACCCCTCCCCCCGATCAAAACACTCTCCCCACCGGATCCAAACTCTTCCCCCACCACCCCTCACCATCAAAACTTCCCCCCCCCCCCCCAATCAAAACGCTCTCCCCTCACGGATCCAAACTCTCCCCACCCGCCCTCTCTTCAAACCTCTCCCCCTTCCCCCACCCCCACCATCAAAACTCTCCTCACTACAAAGCACAACAATCAATAAATAAAAAATAAAACTTAAGTCCTACCTCAGTGCGGGAGGCCACTCAGCCGGGGATAGGTGCGGGACTCTCTCCTTGACGTGCAGCAGCCCGGCGCGCGTCGTGACGCCACTCGGCCTGGGATAGGGGCGGGACACCAGGTCCCACGCTGCAGAGGAGCTACTGCACATGCGCAAAACCTCCAGTGCACATGCGTTGAGCTGCCGGCACCCTTTTGAGCGCATGGTCCTAGCTCCGCTCCCAATGTAATTGCCACGTCATGCCAAGCCCGAGGACGGTCCATGGAGCGGGGAGGATACGGAGCTACATTTTCGGCACCGTTTTCGGAGCAGAGAGTCGCTGCACCTCAGGCAAGTGCGCCGAAAAAAACGAAGGGCCAAATTTGGGCCCATTATATCTCAAGATGCACTTCTTGTAATCTCCACTCCCGAGTAGGAATGCTGCAAAGCACAATCAGCCTTCTAGTCTCTGAATTCTCCTTGAGGCAAAACAAAAATATGCAAAGTAAACATGATGTCAGAAGCGCAGTGATTCTGCACAATGTGAAAGAAAGGGAGAAAACACTCTCAAGAAACAAAGTTGCAAGTCGTAGGACCCTCAATTGAAGTAAAGGCACAAAACATAATTTTACTCTGAAACTTGAAAGCTGTGTAAAATTCTGTGTTGCACAAATTCGGCAGAATTGAGAATAAAAGTAGTGTGCTATATTCATAATGCGTGTGTCAGAAGACTGTAGCTATGAAGCAGTTAAATCCAGTAGAACGGTTAGAAATCAAGGCATAGGATGTACCACAGACCTGAAATATCTGGAAAGAACTGTGTGGTTTTATTCGGAACTTTCAGTGACCAACAGAGAGTGAAAGCTAAAATGTGTTGGCACCTAAAAAAAAAAGGTGCTGAGGGCTGCGAGCTATACAGTTGTGTGTAGTTTAGCAAAGCTCCAGAGGAATGCACCTTTGCAGAGGTAATGTGAGCATTTAATGAACTCTGTAAAGCTAAAACAATATGAGCCAGCTGAGTGACACAATTTTTGTTGTCTGCAACCAAGACATAGACCACCAACTGGGAATGTTCCTGAACAGTAAATTTTCGCAGCTACCTGCAGTTTCAGGGAATTACAAGTATCACTGATCAACAGTAGGATTCGATGTGGAATGTCGAGACTCCGATTTGGATTTTAAAAATTCCTTAGCAAAACACACACAGACCCAGTAAAATATCTATGTGGTAATTTTGACTTTGGACGATTATGTAAAATGGGCGATATCCGATTAACTGCCCATTGTAACTCTTTGTATGACAAGCGGCAGAATCGATATCGCGCATTTTACACCATCACCCAAAACCAACATTACGCTCTGCGAGGGGAAGGCCAGACGTCGTGGTCCATGTCGCAACCAATGTCATAGGAAAAAGATTAAAAAACAGGTCCTCAAAAGTAGTAATCTCAGGATTACTCCCAGTGCCACATGCTCGTGAGTATAGAAACAGGAAGATAGCGTAGGTGAATGCGTGGCTGGAGAAATGGTGCGGGAGGGACGGTTTCAGACTCTTGGGGCATTGGGACCGGTTCTGGTGGAGGAGGCTCCTGTACAAGATGAACGGGTTGCACCTGAACAAAGCCGGGACCAATGTTCTCGCTGAGAGATTAACTGGTACTGTTGTGGAGGGTTTAAACTAATTTGGCAGGAGGAGGGGAACCAGAAAATAGCAGTAATGAGATCAGAGGGCTATAAACAGCAGTAAAATTAGAAATATCCCAAAATTTGCAGGGCCAAATTTAGAAAAATAGCAAAACTACAGAAGGAGGTATTAAATTGTATGTACGTCAATGTCCGTAGTATAACTATCAAGGTTGGTGAGCTGCCGCCAGAAATTGCCAGATGGGATTATGACATGGTTGTACTAACAGAGACATGGCACAAGCAAGGCCAGGAATTGGTTGTTAATATTCCTGGTTACGAAGTATTCCGGAATGATAGAGAAGGAAAAAGACCAGGGGGCGTGGCAGTATTGATTAAGGATGATGTTATAGTACGAAATAGAAAGGATATACTAGGTGGTTCTAGGACTGAATGTATTTAGCTTGAGTTGAGGAACAGAGGGGGATCTGTTACATTGTTGGGAGTTTTTATATGGCTCCAAACAGTGAGAAGGAGATAGATGAGCAAATTTATGGGCTAATTTCGAAGCCATGTAACAAAGATAGAGAAGTAATGTTAGGAGACTTTAATGAACCTAACACAGACTGGGAAAAACATTGTGCTAAGAATAGGGAAGGCGAGGGATTTCTAATATGTGTACAGGAGAACTTTCTCAATCAATGAGCTAGATTTTAACACCCTAAAACTGGTGGGTTGGGGTCAGTTCATAGGCTAAAATTTTTACAAATCTCAAACCCGACCCCAACCCAACTCCAACTCATCCACTTCTGAGTTAAAGAGGGGCAGGACAAGGGATGGGCCGCCAACCGCTCTTCGGAGGCGGGTTGGCAATTTAAATATTTTAATGAGGCTGGCAGCGTCTGATTTAACCCATTATACAGGTTTAACCATGGCCTGCTGGCAATATTCCCTGTAATGTTATTTTTGGTGTATGGCCCCTTTAACTGGCTATGCAGCCCATTCAAATCTTCGTGCGTACGCGGTCTCTCCCCTGTAAAAACTGGTGAGCGGCCTCCAGACCGCTGCAAAGCCACGTATATTAACAGGAACGTTGCCTGCTGGGTTTCCCAGGCCTTGGGAAACGCGGCAGCCAGAGGGTGGCGAGGACAGCTTTGGGGAGAAGTGCCTTTACAGCATTCCTTGTGGGCCAGGAGTAGCAGGGGTGCTTCCCCTCAACCCTCCCCCCACCCCCCATCAGAACCTGCAATACAAGGATCCCCAGAATCCGAGACTGGTTGTCCCCCAATATCGGACACCCCATCCCCCCTGGCTCCGGAATCAGTCCCCGGAACAGACACCTTCCGAGGTTTGGGCTCAAACCCTCCCACTCCGGGGCCATGGATCATATCCGCCTGATCCTGCAGCTTGCTCTGGTGACAATCCCACCCGACTGCAAACCAAGCCCATCAATCAGGCTGACTTTCGGACGGGGAACCTGTTGTAACTCCACAGCAGGTGGGAAAACTCCTCCGGGTTTACCGTTCAAAGTTGCACCACCCACCTGCGCCCCGCCCCCGCCACGTAATTCGACCCTGTTAATATCAAGGCCATTAATATATCTCCAATCTCACAAGGAAGGAAGTAGTTTTGGATCTTGTTCTGGGAAATGAAATGAAGTAGGGAAAGTGGAATGCGATTACCTAATGAACAGGGACCACAACATAATTGGCTTAAAGTAATTATAGAAAGAGACCAGAAAATATCAAAGGTAAAACTACTCAACGAGGAAGAGCTAATTTCAGTAATTTAAGAAGGGACCCAGAACAGGCAGATTGGAAAAGGCAATTGCAGGGTAAAGCAGTATCGTGGCAATGGAGGGCATTCAGGGAAGAGATAGTTCAGGTGCAAACTAGGCATATTCCTTTCTATATAGGTGGAGCATACAAAGCTAATGCACTCTAGATGACAAAGGAAATGGAAAGTAAAAATAAAACAGAAATCGGAGGCGAATGACAATTGTCAGGAGCAAGATTCAGTTAATAACCAGGAAGATTATGAAAAGCACAAGAGGGAATTTCCAGAACCAGATCCAACACTGCTTCCTGCCTTGTTGGACGAGAGCTATCCTGATTGAGAAAGTTCTCCTGTGCACATATTAGAAATTCCTGTCCTTCCCTACCCTTTGAACTATCTTTTTCTATATTAGGGTAATTCAAATCTCCGAATGTTACTACTCTATTTTTGTTACATGCCTTTGAAATTTGCTGACAACTTGCTCATTTATCTCCTTCTCACTGTTTGGAGCACTGCAAAAAAATCCCAACAATGTAACAGATCCCCCTCTGTTCCTCAGTTTAAGCCAAATAGATTCAATCCTAGAATCATTAAGTACATCCTTTCTAATTAGAACTGTAACATCATCCTTATTCAATACTGCCATGCTCGCTCCTCTTTTTCCTTCTCGATCATTCCTGAATACTTGGTAATCAGGAATATTAAGAATTGATCTCTGGCCTTGTTTGAGCCATGCCTCTGTTAATGCAACCGCATCAAATCCCATGTAGCAATTTGTGCCTGAATCACAACATTCCTTCAGTGACTTCACTTCAAAAGTACTTCATTGGCTGTAAAGCGCTTTGGGACTTCCTGGTAGGATCTTTGTGTCGCTGTTCAATATATGTCCAATAAAATAAACACTGGTCCCTGATCCTCTCATTCCCCATCGCTTTATTCTCAGACCCGTTCATATTTCACATATCCTGTTAGGTTTCTTTGTATTCTTCCATAAAGCCACGTCTGAGACTTCTCTGGTCGAGACTGAAGATCTAAAGGGAAGAAAATCACCGAGATCTGAATATTACATGCTGCTCGAGACCATGCCAACAGGCCCATTCAGTGCGCCCGCTCCCCACGTACCCGTTTTCAGGTGCGATCATATTTCTAGGCCGCAGGCAATAAGGCAAGAGAACAAATGCAGCTTACTGATACAACAACAACAACAACTTGCATTTATATAGTGCCTTTAACATAGTGAAACGTCCCAAGGTGTTATGAGATTTAAAAATGTTGACACCGAGCCACGTAAGTTGATATTAGCACAGGTGGCCAAAAGATTGGTCAAAGAGATAGGTTTTAAGGAGCGTCTTGAAAGAGGAAAGAGAGGGAGAGAGGCGAAGAGGTTTAGACAGGGAGTTCCAGAGCTTGGGGCCGAGACAGCAGAAGGCACGGCCACAAATGGTTATGTGATTATAATCAGGGATGCTCAAAAGGGTAGAATTAGAGGAGCGCAGTCATCTCGGGGTGGGGGGTCGGGGTCGGGTGTGGGGTGCTGGGTTGTAGGGCTAGAGGAGATTACGGAGATAGGGAGAGCCGAGGCCATGGAGGGATTTTAAAATACGGATGAGAATTTTGAAATCAAGGCGTTGCTTAACCGAAAGCCAATGTAGGTCAGTGAGCACAGGGGTGATGGGTGAGCGGGACTTGGTGTGAGTTAGGACACTGGAAGCTGAGTGTTGGATGACCTCTAGTTTATGTTGGGTAGAACGTGGGAGGCCAGCCAGGACTGCGTTGGAATAGTCAAGTCCAGAGGTAACAAAGGCATGGATGAAGGTTTCAGCAGCGGATGAGCTGAGGCAGGGGCAGAGACGGGCGATGTTATGGAGATGGAAATAGGCAGCCTACCTTAAGTGGAACACATTACCCATTATGTCTAAGGTTGGGCTAGGAGGAGCTAATGTAACAGAAGACTTGACTATTGCAAGCCACAACTACATGATAAGTGTGTTCCATACTGCATGAGATGAGCCTTCAGATTCTGGAGCAACTTATTTTGAATGATTGTTTGATGTCAGAGTAAGGAAGAGGCTCTAGCACTAATTGTTCCAAGTTTTGGTTTTGGAGAAGAACTAGTTATTCAGAATAACATCCTATTTCAGGAAAAATGAGCAATGACCTTATAAATATCTGTCCATTCATTTCACAATGGAAGAGTAAATTCCTTCAGAAGTATGGCCAAAATAATGCAAATTATATTGACACATTTGGTTTCCTGAACAGTAGAAACAAAACAGCAGCTATCTCATGAAACAGCTGAATGACCTGGATTAAACGATAGAATTGATTAGTTTGCCTCTGATTGTAATGACTGGTTAAATTGATGAAAATTGGCTATTTGGACAACAATAGAAAAACTGTTATGCGGAAACCTCATCTTAGGAGGGCTAAGATGGTAGCCCTAAGTGGGCTAAGAGGAGCAGAATTATTCCCCCCAGGCCCCTCAAGGAAGCCTTTAACCTCCCCCAGCCCTGATCTCCAGCCTCCCCCAACCCATACCCCCCAGCCTTCCCGATTGCAGGTCTCTCCCAAACCTCCCGATTACTGACCTCGCTCCCACCCATCCTGATTGCCAACTGGAGCTCCCATTTTTTTAAAAAGAGGCACAGAGATAATCCAGGTAATAGCAGGCCAGTTAGATTCTATAGTGGAGAAAACTTTAGAATTTTTAAATAAGAATGAAATGAACACATATCGAGATAAAGAGAAAATAATGTCCCAGAATTTGCGGTAGTAATGACGCCAAAACTGTCAGCATTCGCCGTCATTACTCCTTTGAAACTGACAGCAACTTCTGTAGTCTGCACATGCGTAAATAAACGCGAAAATGCAGAAGTTGCTATCAGTGATTCCACGCTTCTCCACAGGCTGCGCTGTTGAGCTCCCCCGAGCTGGCAATCAATTCAAATCACTAAGTGACAAAATCTTCCCCTTTTATGCTGGAATTTCATTGTTAAAACCCCCCGAAAAAGTTAAACCTTGTTGAAAGAGGTGTAACTGGGTTTTTAACTGCGTACTGACAGCTGAACAACCGTTCTGACCCTGAAAAATGAATTTTATTTGTGGAATGTCAAATTTTTCCAATACGATAAAATTCAGTGCTTTTTAACGTAATAATTTTGTTTTTAAAGTTTGTTTATGATATTTCAACTTTTACCTTAATTCCACGTGTATGTCACAATCTTTATTTTGCTCTCAGTAAAATGGTTAATCAAGAGAAGGAAAATCAGTGCATTTTACTTCCTGGTTTGCTGTCTGTGAGAATTCTTCAATATGATTGGCTGGTCGCTGGAGATCCCCTTGACTTGGCTCCAGACTTAAATTAACGTCGGGAGAGGTGAAATTCACGTCACAGAGATTGCTAGATCTTTGCGGGTAGCTTTCTTTGAGGTTAGCGGCAAGCTCTGCTGAGCGTAATTTCTGGGCCATTGAGAATTAGCCAGCACAGGGCAATCATGCTGGACAAACCTTTGAAGAGGTAACTGACATAATCGATGGGGGAAATATGTTGGATGTAGTTTAAATGGACTTTAAGAAAGTCTTAGGCAAGGCACCACATGGCGATTTCTAGAGAAGATTAAGGGGTATGGAATTAGCGGAAGGGACAACAAACTGGATTAAAAATTGGTTAGAAGGGAGAAAACAGAGACGAGGGGGAGAAGTTCATTATAGCCCAGGAATGGGAGATAACTTTAGAAAGATTTGAGATTTAGCAGCAGGCGCTAATGAATCACGCTGCACGCAAAAAATGATTGGAGCGTTAAATCAAGCGCTAATGGCCTAGCTCAGTGGCATCACACGCAAAGCACTGGGCATTATCGGTTGCAGGCCAATCGCAAGTCATCAGACCACAGGCTTTTCCAGTTCTTAAAGGGGAGGTTCATTAATGTTGCAGAACCTCATTCTATTTTAACACTTTGATATGTTGTGAGAATAAAAATGTCACTAATTCTTAGTAGCCACAACTCTCCGGAGACTAATCAACCTTTAAATGACTAAATTCAACTGTTGCACAATGTCAAACTGACAAGGAAGCAGTGAAACATGACTAACCAGACAGCTGCGACTCATTACTCATGATCCCTTTAAGTAGTGCCCCTGGAGTCGGCATCCACCTGCATGATGCCTCCTCTCCCTGTCGCTGTCGGGGCAAGGCCATAAGACAGGGGGCGACAATGAATTTTGCAGATCGGGCGCCCAGTGAGCGTTGCACTCATGGTATGCGTCGCTGGATTCACCTCGCCACAGTGCTACTGCCTCAGCGCCCCATTTACGCCCCTGCTAGGCGCTAACTATAGGCACTAAGGTACTGAAGATTTCCCCTTTGGAGATAAGAGCTGTTTCTCAGATTGGTCCCACAGGGATAGTTCTGGGGCTACTTCTGTTCACTGTGTGTATCATTAATTTGGATATAGGCTAATAGGAAGTGGTATCAGAATTTGCATTTGATACCAAAATATGGGGGCGGTAACTTTTGCGACGTTGGATATTCTGCGCCTGGCGCAGAAGTCCCGCCCTGGAATTGAAATTGGGCATATTGCCCCTGACAGGAGGTCCAGCACAATGTTGCTCCACTTCCTCTCATGGCGGGATCAGGGGCGCTACCAGAGCGAACGTTAGAGCGCCTTTCCACGTAGCGCTGACGCGTTCCACGGGCCCTCTCCTTCTGTTAAAGGGGAAGGATGCTGCAAGCTCTGCAGACCTTTTGATGGGCCTCCACTCGGCCACTAGGGATGCGGGACGCCGTGTCTGCGGCCCAGCCATGAAACGGAATGCACGATGGCGGCACGGCCCCTGCGAAATCGGAAGAGAAAGGGCCGACTGGTAAGTTGGCGAAAAATAAAAGGCTGCGCAGCGGCGGGCACCTGCCCATTAAATTTCGCCCCATGATTGGTGTGCGGCCCGGTTCGCGACCCACAAGGCTGGCGTGGACAACGCCCGTGGTGGCCTCATGGGGCGCTGCCCAATTTTTGCCGCGGGGTGAATGCAGGCTGCCGCAGGGCGAAAATGGGTCTCCGCGCAGGGCGATGTCATCATCGCTGGAGGCGCAGCGGCCCGGGGCACGACTGCTTTCACGTCTCCACTAACTTCCACGCGAGTTCACGGGAGCCGGGAGCCCCTCGAAATGAGGATGACTTCCTTCCACGCCAAAAAGGGATGAGTTCACGGATGTTTCAATGAAGGACCTGTTGGTCCAGGTCCCGAACTACATCCTGAAGGGTGGAAGATGCCTGTGCGTGGATTTTTTTAACGTGTGGTGGCCGTTGCACACCAGCCACCACACGGGCTTGACAGACCTAGGTCTTGTTTCAGTAGCAAGGATTAACCAGGACAACTGGAGACCAGCTCTGCTGCATGGACCTAGTGCGCTAACTGGAGACGCACAATGGGGGAATTTCGCCCCTATAGTTAATACTTTTAGAAGGCCAAAGGAAAGTACATATTGATATTAATAAGATGGGAGAATGGACTAAAAAGTGTAAGATTGAATTCAATGTTAGTATGTTTGAGGTGATGCACTTTGTTAAGAACATCAGTGGTAATTATACTCTGAGTGCTGTGGAAGAACAGAGGGACTTGGGGGTATAGGTTCACAGGGTACTATGGCAGTAGCTCAGGTTTATAAGGCTGGATAAAAAGTTATTGTATGTTTTATCACAAGGAGCAAAGAATATAAAAGCCAAGAACCTACATATAACATTAATGAGACCTCAGTCAGAATTATGTGTGCAATATTGGGCTCCACACTATAGGAAGGGTATTGAGGCTTGAGAGAGGATACAGTGCAGATTCACGAGGATAGTGCCTGGTGTGAAGAAATATAAATACAGTTATACCTCACCAGTCCCGCACCCCTTGGGACCTGACCAGTGCCAGACCAGAGAATTTTCCAGACCAAGGGAGATCACACTGACCCGAGACGTTGTCAGCAGCGTTGTCAGCAGCAGACTTACCAGGTACTGTTGACAACGCTGCTGACAACGACTCAGCCGCGTTCTGCACATGCGCTGCGCAGCATTTCTCAGGCCCAGCTTCGGCGCCTCAGTTAGCCACTATGCTCCTCGCTCCCTTTCCGTGCCGACCCGACCAAGGAGGGAACACCGGAGGCAGTGGGGAGAAGAGGAGTAGCCAGCCCCAGGACACAGCGCGGGTCGCGACCCCCCGCCAGGGATGTTGCCGGACCACAGAGTCCTGGACCGGAGAGGTACAACCTGTATGAAGAAAGAGTGGGTCTTTTGTTGTTAGATTATGGGGCAATATAAGGTAAGTGTTTAAAATTATGAAAATACATTTTTTTCACTAATTGAAGGGTCCAGAATGAAAGAGATTTAGAACAGAGGGCAGGAGAAACTTCTGCACACTGAGTTTTGAGGCTGGCTGTGGAATTCACATCCAGGGTTAGAAGTTGAGACAGAAACGATGTCAATATTCCAGATTAGGTTGGATAGGTAGATGACGGAAAAGGCCTTAAAGGGATATGGGAACTGGATAGGTAAATGTGATTAGTCTTTGCTCATATAGAGGGTAAAGGCCGAAATGGATTGATTGGGCCAAATGACTTGTTCCATGTTGTAACTTCAATGTATGTATTTCTATGACTGTTGAAGCAACAGCTCACCTGAAGCATTTTGTTATCTCATGGTTTACTGTCAGCTGTGGCTCAGTGGGTAGCATACTTGCTTATGAGTCAGAAGGTTGTGGGTTCAAGTCCCACTCCAGGCACTTGCACACATGGAAAAAAAACTATACTGACATTTCAGTGCAATGCTGAGGGAGTGCTGCACTGTTGGAGGTGCCATCTTTCAGATAAGACATTAAACCGAGGCCCCGTCTGCCCTTTCAGGTGGATGTAAAAGATCCCGTGGCATTATTTCGAAGAAGAGCAGGGGAGTTATTCTGGTGTCCTGACCCAATATTTCTCCCTCAATCAACATAACAAAAAAAAAGATTATCTAGTCATTATTATATTGCTGTTTGTGGGAGTTTGCTGTGCGCAAATTGGCTGCTACGTTTCCCACATTACAAGAGTGATTACACTCAAAAAGTACTTCATTGGCTGTGAAGTGCTTTGAGATGCTGGTGGTGGTGAAAGATGCTATATAAATGCAAATCTTTTTTTATTTATTTTGTGCCAAAACTGTATAGGATATTTCAGTAGAAATTTGTAATCAATGTTAAGTGCAGGGTTATAGGGCGCAATTTTCCCTAATGTCGTTTTTTGATGTACTTGAAGAGTTACACCCGTTTTTTTGGCCCCAACTACCTCAAAAAAAAAAATCATCCAACTTTCCCCGTTTGAATTGTTGATTTTGGCGCCGCCTAGCCTGTCCTTTAGCTTTGGGGGTGGAACCTAAGATCTGCGCCAAAAAGATCGGGTTGCCAGGGTAACGAGGGAGACACTGCGGGCTGAGGCTGGAAAGTGAAACGTACAACACAGTCTGGCCAGCTCACAGCAACCTACACAAGCACCTAGCACATTGCAGCAGCTTATCAGCATGAAATTATTGAGGAGTTTATGCTAAAAGTCTATCCTCCCCCTATCCCGCCCCCCTCTCGGTGTCGGTGCCACTCCTAACCCTGGCAGAAAGGCCTCCTCCCCCTCTCCCCTCTCCCCTCTCTCCTATTCTCTTTCCTCTCCCCACCTCTCTCCCTCTCTGCCGCTGCTGTCCCGGCCATGGAACTGGACCTTCTGTGCTGATTCTCTGACCTGTGCCGATTTTGTTAACTGCCCAGAAGGTTTTTCCAGAGTGGTCACATACGCCGTCTTAAGAAAAATTGGAGTAAATCGGAGCTGGCCAAACTTGTTTAAATGGGCAGAATTGGCGCGGGTAGCAGGTTATGCCCCCAATGAGGTAAGAAAATCGTAGCCAAACAAAATCCTAACCAAGTGAATTACGCTAGCACAGATACTTTGGGGAAACTTGGAGATTTTAATTTACTCCAAAAAAACGGTACACGCCAAAAAAACGACGCAGTTAATTGGGGAAAGTTGAG
Organism: Pristiophorus japonicus; assembly: GCF_044704955.1. Taxonomy (NCBI): domain Eukaryota; kingdom Metazoa; phylum Chordata; class Chondrichthyes; family Pristiophoridae; genus Pristiophorus; species Pristiophorus japonicus. The sequence continues at coordinate 122,338,740 of NC_091991.1, forward strand.
CCCAAGATATACTCATGCTGCGCTTTTGAAAGATATTTCCAAATTTAAAAAGAGGATGGAAGTAGCAGCATGAATTACACAGTTGGCTTAGAAATAGATTCCTACAACATCATTATTTAGTGTATAAGTTCAGCACACTTGTGTACAACACTGGGCATTGTGAGAGCTAGGGTTTGCTGCCTGCTCTAGCAGCAGCTTGTGTAAATTAAACTGTTCCTGTCTTCAAATAAAATATCTGACTGTGAAGATTTAAAGAACCAAAAAGATGTAAACACTTTAGCAGCGATTTTAACCCTACGCACCCAGCTGGTGTGAAGTTAAAGTTGGCGAGTGACGTAGCTGCCAATATCACGGGTCGATCGTGCCATGTTCAGATTCAATCTGTCCTACGAGCAGGTGGTAAGGATGCTCGGCTGAAGCTGGCAGGCTCCTTTTTTAAATATTTAGATCGGGGTCTGATGACCTCATCTGGCCCCGGTTGCAATTTTTAACTTTGACCTGAGTGGGGAAGCCGGTGGGGGAAGAGGATCTGGGACCAGAAGTGGCCATTTACGTTAAATTCTTTTACTCACCTTGTAGGGCCAGCAGAAGACCCTCCCAAAACTCCCTTTTCTTGCCGATAAGCCCCACTGACCTCACCAGCCGGCAGCGCCTTGCCCCCCGCAAACTTTGACCTCTGCCCACGGGCCAGCTGCCGCTCCCCAGCCACTTTGAGCGGGCAGCTGATGGGCGGAATTCAAATAAGCCCTGGGAGTTAAAATCACTCGGGGCTCATGCTACCAAGGTGAGGGGAAGGTGGGAGGATTGATGGTACGCGTCAGAATCCACTCCGGGTTAAAATCAGGGCTTTTTTCTTTAAAGTCACTGTGCTCTCATTGCCTGGTACAGAAACCGTTACAAAGTCACCATACTGTCAGCAGCTAGCACTGGACCATCCCATATGATGAAATATCTCAGTACCCATTGAAGGCATTGCACCTGCACTGTACCAAGATATATTTGCTGCCAGCAGAATTGTAAACCTTTCACTCGATGTTAATGATCAGCCATAATGTCTGTTTATTGAACTGGTTTTAATACAGTCGAAGTAGATTGATATCAGAATACCTTGACATGTGATGGTCTTTGTTAAGGTGGTTGGACAACACGTATACTGTGCATGTGTCAGCATGGCTCAGTTGGTACCATTTTACCTTCTGGGTTAGAACATTCTGGGCTTTTTTATATTCGTGTGTGTAATGTATTTGCTTCATGGGTTCTTTGCTTAAGAATTTATAGCAACACATTGCTATTAAAAACTATTTGGTTTATTGGCAAAGGTTTAACAACCACTCTACAAGCCTGTGAGCATACTCACAGGAGCACACTTTACAGTGTGGATGTGGGTGTCGCTGGCAAGGCCGGCATTTATTGCCCATCCCTAATTGCCCTTGAGAAGGTGGTGGTGAGCCGCCTTCTTGAACCGCTGCAGTCCTTGTGGTGAAGGTGCTCCCACAGTGCTGTTAGGGAGGGAGTTTGACCCAGTGACAATGAAAGAACGCCGATATATTTCCACGTCAGGATGGTGTGTAACTTGGGAGGGGAACGTGCAGGTGATGGTGTTCCCATGCGCCTGCTACCCTTGTCCTTCTAGGTGGCCGAGGTGGCGGGTGTGGGAGGTGCTGCTGATGCAGCAGTGAGGGATGTGTATTGGAAATGCAATTCTTCAAACAAAATATTAAACTGAGGTCCTGTCTGCGTTTTCTTGTACATCAGGTGGATGTTAAAGCTCCTACAGCACTATTATAAGAAGATTAGCATGTTCTCCTAATGACCTACTAACATATCTGACTCAACTAATACCACAAAAATAAAACAAATTAATCAGGTTATCATCTCATTGCTGTTTGTGGGATGTTGCTGGCACAGAAAAGGCGGCACATTTGCCAGATTTGCAAGTTTAAGGACTGGACTTGAAACCTGTGAGAATTTAATTCAGCTTTCAAATCAAAACACAACCTTTGTAAAGAATAACTTTAATGCTGAAGCTTAATCTGCTTTATTGTGTGTTCCCCTCTTGTAGCAGACAGATGATGCAGCACAGACTGACGGACCACAGCAAACACAGTCTACCGAAAACACAGATAACAAAACGCAGCCCAAACGGCTGCATGTCTCCAATATTCCGTTCAGATTCCGAGATCCAGACCTCAGGCAAATGTTTGGCGTAAGTACAGTGATTTGATGAACTAAGTAGGAAGTAATATACTAAATGCTGCAATCAAATGATCAAATTATAGTCAAACCTGTCTTAAAGATTGTCTGTAAAAAGAGGCCACTTATATAATGACTATCTAATGTCAGGCAGAACCGACATAATGTTAATAATTCAAACAGAGACTACCTGTCTGGAAAAATGAAGTCAGTCCCAAAAATGGTCATTACAGATTGGTTTGGCCATCTCATTTTTTTAATTGTAAATTGTCGCCATACTAACCATTAAGAAGGCAGCTATGGCATCTAGTTGAATGATTAGTTACAGTGCAACCTGTCAAAATTGCTTAGATTACATTATTTTACCCTTCCTTTTTAGATTTAGCTATTGGGTTAAAGGGAGGTATCTGCAGGACTCAATTTTTGTAGGTGTTTTACTTCCTGTTAAAGTCTATTTTCGAGACATTCATCTACATATCTTACTTTAACTAATAGCCAGTGCCAGTCCAGCTGAGCATCCAATCCCGAGACAGAGCTGACATTCAGTAATGGGTTGGAAGCATTTTGTCTCCACGCATCATTAGTGTCTCTCAGTTGTGGGTTCCCTCGGTTCAAGCCAGAATGTTCTGAATAATCCAGGACACCAGAGATTTCTGTCAGCAAACAGATGTGCCCTTTCAATAGTCATTTAGCTAAGAGTCATGGTTGCACAGCCAGTAACACATGGGCATTGACTACTGTTCCAAAAAGTATTGGGCCCAATTTCCCCCCAGTGGCCATGGGCGCCAGCACAGACTAAGTTTTAAAAGGTTACAGGGTAATAATAAAGTCAGATTGTTTGAGGTGGTTGGGTTAATTATTTCTGTGCATTATAGAAAAAATAGATGCCAGTTATAGGGAAACAATATTAGGAACTTCAGAAATAAGGTAGAAAATGCAAAGCAATCATCATTTGAAAATTAAATTGCCAAGATGAAAATGTACAGTCATTTATAAAAAAGATTCTCAATGACACACCACTTTGGAAGATTAATCTTCTGAGTTAGATTCCCAATCTTTCTGTGACCCTCTTGCTCCTAGGCTGGTATAATCCATCTCCACTTCTTAATATCCTGACAAAGTGTGTTTCTCTTACTCCCTACCCATCAACTGATGCTTTTGGTTTGGTAAGGATAAGAATGAAGAGAGAGTTGACTAATTTCATGATAAGGTCAGAGTGCGCTCTGTACAACATAAGAGAGATGCGACTGAGCTGTGAGTCCTCTACAAGATCATAAACAGAGCAGAGGTCTTGATAATGCTTAAGCTATGTTGATGTCAGGAGCACTTAGCTTTCTGCTTATACAGAATACCACCAGCAAATCTTCACATCCTTCTCCTGTCTCCGGAACACTTTTCTAGACAATCAGCATCTGGAATTCTATCATTAGGCCTTGGAAAATCTATGCCTTATAATCTGTTATCCCAGCATAATATTTGCAATTCTTAAACATAAGAAATAGGAGCAGGAGTAGGCCTTTGAGCCTGCTCCACTATTCAATAAGATCATGGCTGATCTTTTACCTCAACTCCACCTTCCTGCACTATCCCCAAATCCATTGGTTCCCTTCGCATCAAAGTCTTTCTTTGCTCTAAACAGACACCAGGCATTTGTGAGAGATCTCTTCCCATTATATTTCATACTAGCTTCACTCTGTTATGACACACACATAAGGAAGGAAGGAAACCAATTTTAAATGGTTTGAAAGTAACTTTTTAAGACTCACCCACTAAATTTACTTTGAATTGATTTTGGTTTACCAATCTTGACTTTTGTTGGGATTCATAGCTGAATCTGACAATATTATTACCTATGTCCACACAATGCAGCCTGCAGCAGGGGTACTGGGTAGCAATCAAGCGAGATCTATGGCTGATGTTCTTCTCCTTGTGGATAATTGTAGTGCCCCAACTTGTGTCGCAGCCAAGATCAGGGTAGATATTTTTCCCTGTTTCATGCTGCACAGCAGACTGGCTGTTAGATTTGTGAGTGTTTTGTCTTCCTTTCTCTCACCAGAAGATTGTGGATGTGCGTGTTACCCAGCATGTATTGGGAATTGGGTAGATAGGTGGCAAATAAATTTCAATGTGGAGAAATTCAAAGTACTTCACATGGGGACAAAAAAAATCCAGGAAATTTACTATTACTTAAATTGAAAGAAAATAATGTGCATGGAAAATGAAAGAGATCTGAGGGTTCTGGATGACAATAAATTGGAATTATTGCAACAAAACAAATCAGATATTGGATTGTAACGAAAGGTCAATATTGAGCCAAAATAGTGAGGTAATAGTTCCACTTTACTTATCATAGTTGCAACCGCACTGAGAATATCATGTACAGTTCTGGTTACCACAGTACAAGAAGGATATTGCAGCTATTAAAATTACACAGAACAACCAGAATGATTGAGTGGATGGGGATATTGGATTATGAGGAATGATTGTGTAAATTAAGGATGATCACACTGGAAAAGAGCAGGTTGAGAGGTGATATGATTTCTGTTTTTAGGAGTCCAAAGAGATGAGTTACTGTGACCATGTTAAGCTGTTTCACCTTACCCAGACCAGTAGAACCAGAGGACATAAGAACATAAGAACTAAGAGCAGGAGTAGGTCATACGGCCCCTCGAGCCTGCTCCGCCATTCAATAAGATCAAGGCTGATCATCGACCTCAACTCCACTTTCCCACCTGGTCTCCATATTCCTTTATTCCTTTAGAGTCCAAAAATCTATCTTTCTCAGCCTTGAGTATATTCAGAGCCTCAGCACCCACAGCCCTCTGGGGCCAAGAATTCCAAACATTCTCAACCCTCTGAGTGAAGAAATTCCTCCGGATCTCTGTCTTAAATGGCCTTCCCCTTATTCTGAGACTGTGCCCCCTAGTTCTCCAGCCAGGGGAAACAACCTCTCAGCATCTACGCTGTCAATCACCTTCAGAATCCTGTATGTTTCAATGAGATCACCTCTCATTCTTCTAAACTTCAGAGAGTATAGGCCCATTCTAAACAATCTCTCATTATGGCAGCCCTCTCATCCCAGGGACCAATCTAGTGAACCTCGGTTGCACCGTCTCCAAGGCAGGTATATCCTTCCTTAGATAAGGAGACCAAAACTGTGCACAGTACTCCAGGTGTGGTCTCACCAAGGCCCTGTGCAATTGTAGCAAGACTGCCTTACTCTTATACTCAAACCCCCTTGCTACAAAGGACAAAATGCCATTTGCCTTCCTTATTGCTTGTTGTACCTGGACTTGGTCAGCGGTTGACGGGGAGTAAATTCAAAACTAATTTGCAGAAACATCAGTGAGCAAGTGGTCTATCTATGGAACAGGCACCCAAGGTAGACAATGAAAACAAATAGCATTGATTCATTCCAATGCAGATTAGATAGATTTCTTTCAGAAAATAATGTTGTGGAAGACAGTAGATGAGTAATTTGAAACATGACAGGTGGTAAGTGTAGCATGCTTGGGAGGAACAGGTGACCCTGGACATCTGGTTCCCAAAGCTCTCCACCAATGGGGTTTCCTTCACCTCTTGTCGGAGTGTTGTAGACTAATTGGTAGAGATTGATTGTCTTGATTAGTCAAGAACTGCATTATCGTTATATCAATGTATCATGAAACTACACTAACGACAATGATGGTAGAAGGCGAATCTGATGGAGCATGGTCCTTTTACCTGTAGCAATTCCTATGTTCCTATGTATAGTAACTGTTTTTTATTAAGTTATAAGGCCACTAGTCTTCATAAAGGGCTTTCACTTATGCGGGAATGACCGCAGTTTTTTTTCTCACGACTCCTCAAGGAGACAAATGCCAGAGGTTACCAGCACAGTGCTTGTATACGTGAGGTTGTGACCTTCCACTGAGAGACACAAAGTAGCAATCTCAGTTGTGAATTCCCCATCTCCAACCCTAAATACACGAGAATTGTTGGTCCTGATGGTATCACTCCAAATTTAGTCAAAAATATAATTTAATAAATCAGATGGGAATTGGAGATACGCAAATATTACTTTGTACATCATTCTTTGCAGGAGACAGATGCAACAAACTGAGGTATAAAAATGTCAATTATGGATTTCTTCAACTAACCTCCATTTTTAGGTCACAGAATGGGCTAACTTTTCAAACACTGCTTCATTTCTTGATTGTGTTAAGGTGGGAGAAGACTCACGACAGTGTATTAATAATGTATTCTTGAAGCAGATGTGCTTTAATTGCTTTATCATTCATCTTAAAATATTTTTGGGAAGTGTGGGTGTTTATTCAGTGATCCTTTACAAAGGGGCAAATGCGTAATACTGTTTTAATGGTTGCTTGGCTATAATAAAGTCAGGAAGGAATGTTTCTTTTAATTATTAAGAATATCATGTACAAATGGCCAAATAGTGTTTACATTTACCTAATGTCCTCCTTTATGTATTGAGCGGCCCTTTGGGTTTACAAACGACTGCGTTATTTCTAGAATTTCTGATTGAAAACTATTTTATGTGTTGGGGCAAACAATTTTGCTGCTGCAATTAACACCAGTAGCCCAGAGAAACATCAGCCATGGTCTCTACTCCTGATCACTAACCAACAGCTACAAAGTAGGTGCGCATGTGTGCGTGTGTGTGGTGCGTGTGTGTGCGTGTGTGTGGTGCGTGTGTGTGTGCGTGTGTGGTGCGTGTGTGTGGTGCGTGTGTGTGTGTGTATGTGGTGCGTGTGTGTGGTGCGTGTGTGTGTGCGTGTGTGTGGTGCGTGTGTGTGTGCGTGTGTGTGGTGCGTGTGTGTGGTGCGTGTGTGTGGTGCGTGTGTGTGTGTGTATGTGGTATGTGCGTGCGTGTGTGTGTGCGTGCGTGCATGTGTACTAGATCAGGGTCAGGCTTGGCTGTGATACCTCTCAAGTCAAATATCCTGCCATTATTCTCAATCTAGACTCGCACAGGAAGGACAGCCACTTGTACCAAGGTACCTGGAGGGCTGCCAGCCTACATGGAACTGCACCCCGGCAGGAATGCACAAGAGAAAACTTTCAGCAGTGGATACCTACATTTTTAACTGTAATTCTCAGAGTTAAAAAGATGGTTACTGGGCAAATTTAGTGTGCTACTTTGTACTAAAAGTAATCTTTGTCATTTTTTTTACAGCAATTTGGTAAAATCTTAGATGTTGAAATAATTTTTAATGAGCGGGGATCTAAGGTAAGTTGTCCCTTTCATTGTATCTGCATGCTTGTAGATTTGTATCTGGTTTAATGAGAACAGTTAGCTGTAAAATAAAAGGAGGAACAACTGAACTGATCGAGTAGTGATTAGATCAGATTTTAATTGTAACATATTTAGTCACTGATTTAACATTTCTGGATACAAGTATTTTATTTAAATTATTAAGTTTGAAGTAGCCTCAACAATTTTTCATGAACGGTAGTGAATGTTTTGTCTTTGGTAAATTCTTTTTAAGAACTGTAATTTTTATACAGAAACATGTTGCAAATTTTGGGGGAATTATTAACTTATTTGATGAAAGATGTGTTCTGATATGCTTGCATATATTGCAATGAAAAATGTAATCTACTATATTTTTCAGATCATTAAACTAGGTAAAGAGAAAATGGTCTACTGCAGTTCAGTTCCCTCCAGCTTTGAAACCAATGTTCTCTTTATGTGTAATCCTCTGCTGTTAAAGTCACAATCCAGCAAAAGCAAAACAATCATACTTCAGAATGTGGAGAATTTTTATTTTTCCACATCAGGTCCATTTTTTCAAATTTGTTCCGACATTATTCCCGAAGCAGCTCGTCGGGTGGGGGCAGGAGTGGTGGTGATCGAGAGGGATTGGTAGAAGATCACAGACTTATGACTCGAGTGGAGGGCGCTTACTGTGATGTTACAAGGAAGTGTGGGTGGTTTTGATTTCTTCTCCCTTCCGATTGATGAATTCTGCAACTGCAATTCATCCAGCACCAGATAAGAGCTGATAAATTGCGCGACAGCATTTTTATCAGGAGGATCGAGGGCCGCAGCGCTTTATTAAAAAAAATATTTCTCCTTGAGCTCCAGGACAGTGCAGCTAAGATGGAAAACTGAAAATCTGCTGCCCCTCTGCTGCTTATCTTCTTGGGAAGTTTTGGAAGTTAGCTCAGCCACTGAAAATCTTGGCCTGAAAATTGCGGGCGAACGTCTCCGAACAAATTTTTTTTCAACTAAAATACCTGGTGGGCCCAGTGGTCTCCGAGGCCTCGATGCACAGTCCAACATATGGGAGCATGTCTTCCAGGATTGTATGCATATCCTGGGATCACGTGGGACTGGACCACCAATCACAATGTAGTATTCTCGTTCATTGCAATGGCAGCTCCGAGCTCCGAGCTCTCATTACTATCAATGAGAATACCCCTAAAGTCAATTAAAACACCAACATAAATTTAAAAAACACTTCACTTTTCTTTAAATTAATAAAAATTGCATTAAATTAAATGTTTTAAGGAAGAATTTATTTTTGTGAATTTAAAATTTTTTTTTTTAATAGTGTTCAAAATAAACTTACCTTCATAGACAGAGTTTTTAATATAAAAAGAAGTAATAACATTTATTTTTTTCTATGTTTTAAAACTCTCGCTATATGCCTGTTTTTACCAGGTGTAAGAGTTTGACAGACATTCGCTGGGCAAGAGCTGGGCAAATAGCCCAACTCTCCACCCGCGAATGTCCTTCTCCCGGGGATGTGTGCGATGACAAATCTCAAAAACCAGTTCCCGCCGCATGTGCATTGTGCGCCGAGAACTGACATTTTGCGAGGCCCCTTTGGGTGCATGCGCACATCGTACGCACCCAGAGAGGCCATAATTTCTGGGCCCTTATGTTGCTGTGCAATAATTACTTCAACTTCCGTAAACCACGAACAGAATTCGTAAAAGTCCCAGTTTCTTGTAATTGAACTTTTCCCATGTATAGGTGGGAACCAAGAATACCTTTCCCAGAAAACTGACATTCCCAGCTATCATTTGTTTTTAAACTATTCAAGTCTTTTCCGAGCAAAGACCAATTGGAGAGATAGCTGACTGTATATTCACATCCCTTGCTCTCTCTCTCTGACTAACAAGAACACTATGGCAATAAATTGAAGTGAGTGGCATGACGATACAAACTATTAGCTAAAAAAAAGTTAAATATCGGTGATACACTTGATACACACACCAGCCTGGCTATTCCGCCCCTGGCAGAGTTATGGTGGCAGACTTGAAGTTTGGGCAAAATGTAGATCTCCTGGGTTACCACCCCATTCACAGAGGGAAGAAATCTCAATCCAGGGCATGGGGTGGGCCACATTTCTTCTGTCCGCCTCACTTGCATCCCTTCAGGAGTTTGGAGTTGTGTGGAGGGGAGCGGGCAGGTCGGAAGGCCTCCTTGTAGGACTGCTCCTGGGCATGGCCAAGGTAGCCATCAATCAGTCCAGGCAGCAGGCGGTCGTTCAGCCCAAATGCCTGCCTCTCTTCTGCGGTTACATCCGAGTCAGGGTGTCCCTGGAGATGGAGCACGCGGTGTCCACCGGTACGCTCGAGGCCTTCCGTAAGAGATGGGCACTGGAGGGACTGGAGTGCATCATCACCCCCGGCAACCAAATTTTAATTTGATTTCAGTTTCTGGTAAAAAGTTAACTTGATTAATTTGTTGGCTTTAGTGCCCCCCTGTAATTATTGTTCCAACAAAATAATTGTGCCTCAGGCTGTTCACATGCTTTCCCACTAAATGCACCCTGATGGCCCAGTGGAACTCTGCTGCGAGCAGGCAGAGGTGCTTTTCTGAGGTGAGTGTAGGCCTGGGACTGAGGGATCCATTGGTAATCAGTCTCAGATAGGCTCACACTTTGCACTTTGAGTGAGGCGACAGTACAGTGGAGTTGTTATGCTACTGACTTTTATAACTGTGAATTGGCTTCAAATTTAAACACAACTGGTGAAATAAAAACCCTCTCTTTGCTGCTGTCAGGGTCCTGAGTGAAGTGAGATTTTGTACTCTTAACTCAAGCCCTCGTGAGCCTGGGACACAGCACTTACTTATAGAAGCCATAAGAATAACTATTGTAGATAATTGAAATGCTAAACTGGTTCAACAGTGGGCCCCATGATGGTTGTGTGAGGGCACATTCTGCGGCAATGTGGATTGGGCTTTGCACTGCATCTAACCAAAGTTAAACTGACCTGCAAGTCTTTGATTCTGACACTGGGCGCAAAAAGGGAAAAGCAATGCTGCCTTCTCCACTGCCGATATTTTTCGCCTTGATGAATTTAAAAATAAACATCTCTCAAACTTAAATATGTAGCCCTGAAATTTCCCACGGGTTCTCCTGTTCCTCCACCGTACCTTTTGTGGGAGAGCAGCAGAACTCCCAACTAACACCATCAACGGCCACTTTTAACTCTTTATGCCATTTCTCCAAGTGTTCCAAAAATCTCCTGCCGAAGTTACAGCAGTAGCTCGAGGGGACTCCAGCAGATTTTCAGGGCTATGATCTTATATTCCTTGAAATACATTGCCACCTAGGACTTATTTTTTTCAAACATAGATCGACACAAATCAAGATCACTTCATTGCAGGTCACTTGAGGGTCATTGTAGATGCAACCTTTCAAACCTTTCACGAAATCAGCATTTGCTAAAATGTAGCAAGAGGCTGAACTACTAGATCCCTTTAAAGCTCAGTTTGCTCCTGAAGAAATGCCAGCACAGAAAGCCAGGGCGATGGGAAGTGTTTTTAAATAAATGCAATCACATTTATTCAAAACTGATTGATTCTGCCGACTCTTCTCTTAAGCCAGTCAACTAAACTTTACATTGAGTTCATAGATATGAGAACTGATTGATTCTCTCCTTTCTTCCCTTAGCCTCTGCAATGTGCGACTCCTCATCCTCTGATTGCAAGCCCAACCTGGCCCTTCCACCTCTGTTTTCAATGACCTCTTGATCTCCCTCAACCTCTAACATCATGCAAATTCTCCCACCCGTATTAACAGCCACTCCTTGACCTTACCATCTCACGCAGCCTCTCGAATCCCATCATCTCGACCACAGACAGGACCGTCTCTGATCACTTCCCCCTCCCCCTTCCAACCCTAAATCCTTCTGCATCTTCCAATGGGAAAAACTCTTCCAAGTCAGTTACACCAGCACGTCCAAAACCTCCAACTCTCTAAAGTAAAAACAGAAAATGCTGGAAACACTCAGCAGGTCAGGCAGCACCTTTGGAGAGAGAAACAGTGTTAACCGTTCAGGCCGGTGCTTTTTCATCAGAATTGACTAATCTTTGGCCCTCCGTTGTTGATCTGCTCAACATTCCATTGCTTTTACCTTTAATACCCTTGTCCCGAGTAAAACCCTTGGGCTTGGAAATTGGCCTCCTTTGTGCCTCCTGTTATCGCCTCCAGGGGGCAATAACCGGGCGCTAACAACTTACCGACTGGGCGCGGCAAAAGAAACGACTCTCGCTAAATTGTCCGAGAGGTTTGCGGTGGTGCCACGATCCCGCGCCCAGAGATTGTGGCGTCATTGTCCTGCGCATCATCCCGGTAGCGCCCCGGTTCAGCGCCCTGCAGCATCGCCGGGCGACGACAACGACATCTGCAGGAGGCATTGTCCGGGTGCTTTGGGAGCGCAAGATATGGGAACGTTGGTGCAGCAAGTAAAACAATTGAGCAAATGCAAAATGTCAATTTTTTCGACTTGGGGGCGTCGGCCGCGATCAATCAGCCCGGCACTCTGCTGGAGTGCATGGGGCTGATCGGGCCGGATCGTGGCTGCAGTGCATGGGGCTGATCGGGCCGGATCGTGGCTGCAGTGCATGGGGCTGATCGGGCCGGATCGTGGCTGCAGTGCATGGGGCTGATCGGGCCGGCACTCTGCTGCAGTGCATGGGGCTGACCAGGCCGGATCGTGGCTGCAGTGCATGGGCAGGATTGTGGCTGCCGTCAGGGACCAGCTCACTGGTCCCAATGCAGAGCCTCCAGCGATGGGCCTTCCCTGTCAGGGAGGGAAGGAGCCTCCGATCGGGGCAGTGCAGCACGGGACATTGAGCAGCGCTGCACCACTACCGCCCTGCTTGCATGGTTTAGTGCTCCAACAGAAGTGGTAGCGCTTGATTTAGTTCTCCACTTCCTTTCTGGAGTGCTGACACTGAATTTAGAGAAAGCTGAGAATCATTAGCACCTGGTGCTAATTTTTCCAGCTTTCAAAAGTTAACGCCCCAAATGGGATGCTCCCAAATTTCTCCCCTTTACTCATTCCCAACTTGGTTATTCGTCCTGGTACGGCACTCATCTTCACTCCCTCAAGACCAAGGGCCCCACAACTGGTTTATGCATTTGTCGCCAGATTTGGCTGGAGCACATTAGACACTATTCAGACCTTGCTCTCCCACAGGATCATCCTGCAATGTAGAAATAACCCCAGTTTCTGATCCCCAATCTAAACAATCTCTTCAAACCCTGCCCCCTCTGCCCTCATCTCTAACAACATGTGCAAGGATATCGCAGACTTCTTTGTCACCGAGATTGAGACCATCCTTTCAGTTGTTTCTGCCATATTTCTCCCTTCCCCTTGCCCACCGAGCCAAACTTCCCCGAAGATTGCCCCCTGCCCTAGCCCTGAACCTGCATCTCTCTTTAATTTCTCTCCAATCTCCCCTCATGTCCTCATTGAGCTCATCATGTCCACAAAACCTATCTCCTGTTCTCTTGAACCCATTCCCATTAAACTGCTGACCACCTAACTTCCCTCCTTGTCCCCATTCTAGCTGAGATTACAAATGGATCGCTCTCCCCAAGCACTGTCTCTTTCTCCTTCAAAACTCTTGTCATCACCTCCCTCCACAAAAACCCTACTCTTGATCCCCTGTCTTTGCAAACTACCATTCCATCTCCAAACTCTCTTTCCTTTCCAAATTCCTTGAACGCGTTATCGCTTCCCAATGTCCATCTTTCTCGTAACTCCGTGTTTGAATATTTCCAAACAGGTTTCTGTCCCTGTCCCAGTGGTGTAATCAAAGTCCCAAATTACATCCTCGGCGATCTTGACCGAGGTGCACTATCCTTCCTCATCCTTCTCGACCTCTCTGCATCATCATTCTCCAATGCTTCTCTTTGATAGGCAGCTGAATGGAACTGCTCTCACTTGATTCTACTCACCTATCGAATTGTTGCCAGTGTAACTCCAGCAATGGCTTTTCTTCCTGGCCTCACACCATTACCTCCAGAATCCCCAAGAAACTATCCTTGAGTCCCTCCTCTTCCTCATCTACATGTTGCCCCTTGGCGACATCATCCGAAGACATCAGCTTTCACATAAACGTTGACAATATGCAGCTCCACCTCACCACAATTCTCTTGACCCCCTCAGCCTTGCCTTTGTCAACTCCAGACTCGGCTATTGTAATGATCTGCTCGCCAGCCTTCCATCTTCCACCCTCCATAAACTTCAGCTAATCCAGACCTCTGCTGCCTGTATTCTATTCTGCAGCAGTGCCCACTCACCTATCACCCCATTGCTCACTGGGGGGAAAAATTGCTGTCGGAGGCTTCCTTCAGACAAACGCCTCCGACCCGAAATTTTTTAACGAAAATACCTGGTGGTCACAGAGGTGCCTTTGATTGCGGTCGGAGGCCTTCATTCGATGTGTCGCATACGGGAAGAAGACTTCCCTGTACGTACGGAAAAGCCGGAGTCGCGTGGACCTGGACCACCAATCACTAGGTAGTATACTCATTGATAAAAATGGGATCTCCGTTTGTGCAAGATCCCATTACTATCAATGAGAAAACTCTCCTAAAACAAGAAACACAGCATAATAAATTGAAAGAAAAAACACCTCACATATTTAAAATTAATTGAAATTAAATGTAATGAAATATTTTTGAAAAATAAATATTTTTTGGAATTTTTTTTTACGTTTTTGAATGGTTTAAAAAAAACTTACCTTAATGGACAGGGTTATTAATATAAAAATAAATGATTAAATTTAATCTTTATATGTTTTTAAAGTGTTACGCTGGAAAAAGTAGTCTATGTGCCTGCATTTACCAGGTGTAAAAGTTTGAAGGACATTCGCTGGGCAAGGTTTGGTCAAATAGCCCAACCTTTGCTGCGTGGATGTCCTTCTCTGGGAGACGAATACAATCTGTCAGAAGAAATCTTGACAGATCGGAAAAGCTGGTTCTCAGCATATGCGCATTGCGCCCCGAGAACCGGCCTTTGTGAGGCTTGCCGGGTGCGTATGCACTTCATACGGACCAGGTGAGGCTGAAATTTTTGGCCCACTCTCTCCCGGTCCCTCAACACCTCAAATTTAAAATTGTCATCTTTGTGTTCAAATCCCTTGATGACCTCACTGTGTCCCTATCTCTGTACCCACCTCCAGTCCTACAACCCTCCGAGAACTCTGCGTTCATCCAACTCTGGCCTCTGGTCCAGCCCTCACACCTTTCACCCCATTATTGGTGGCCACACCTTCAGCTGCCGAGACCTTAACTATGCAATTCCCTCCATAAACCTCTCCGCCTCTCTAGCCCTCTCTCCTCCTTTAAGACCCTCCTTAAAACCTACCTCATTGTCCAAAATTCTAGTCAACCCTCCTAAAATCTGCTAATTTCAGTGAAGAGCCTTGGGACATTTATCTACAATAAAGCTGTCAGATATATATCTGCAAGCCAGTTGTTGTTTGAGAGAAGAGTTAAGATTAGATTTTCAACTTGTTTCTTATGCGTGAAACAGGCATTGCAGATTGGCTGCTAGTTATAGAAACTATCCAAGTTTCATTTCCCCAGGTGGCACATTGAAAATCTCTCCGATATCTTTGTGTCGACGCAGTCATTTTAGGATCAGGAAATAAACCTTGAGAAGGTGGAGTGGTTACGGGGTTACAATATGGGGAAGTACCTGCTTACACCGGAACTTCACTCCTTTTCCTTGGTCTTTTAAGTTCTGAGTAAAATATGTTCTTATCCTGGCGACATCCAAGTGACCAAATTAACTGACCCTTAAATCATAGAATCCTAGAACAGTGCAGCACAGAAAGAGCCAATTTGGCCACCGAGTCCGCACAGCAATTCAGTTAGTCTCACTCCTCTGTTCTTTCTCCATAGCCCTCAATTTTAATCTTTCAAGCATTTATCCAATTCCCTTTTGAAGGCGCCTATTGAATCTGTCATCTGTGGCTCAGTGGGTAACATTCTCCCCTCTGAGTCAGAAGGTTGTGGGTTCAAATCCTACTCTCGGGACTTGAGCATAAAAATCTAGGCTGACACTCCAGTGAGGGAGCACTGCACTGTCGGAGATGCCATCTTTCAGATGAGATGTTAAACCCAGGCCCCGTCTGCCCTCTCAAGCGGACGTAAATTATCCCATGATGCTATTTCGAAGAAGAGCAGAGGAGTTCTCCCTGGTGCCCTGGCCAATATTTATCCCTCAATCAACATAACAAAAGCAGATTATCTGCTCATTATCACATTGCTGTTTGTGGGACCTTGCTGTGTGTAAACTGGCTGCCGTGTTTCCTGCATTACAACAGCGACTACACTCCAAAAGTACTTCATTAGCTGTACAGTGCTTTGAGACGTCCGGTGGTCGTGAAAGGCACTATATAAATCCAAGTCTTTCTTTTTCTTTCTTTCTGTATCCACCACCCTATCAGGTAGTGCATTCCAAATCCGATGCGTAAAACAGTTTTTCCTCATGTGACCGTTTATTTTTGCCAATCACCTTAAATCTGTGTCCTCTGGTTATCGACACTTCAGCCATTCGAAACAGTTTCTGCTTATTTCCTCTGTCTAAATCTTTCATGATTTTAAACACCTCTATCAAATCTCCCCTTAGCCTTGTCTGTTGAAGGAGACCAACCCCAGCTTCTCAAGTCCTGTAATCCCTCATCCCTGGAACTAGGGGGGAGGCCATCTTAGACTGGGTGTTGTGTAATGAGAGAGGATTAATTAGCAATCTCGTTGTGCGAGGCCCCTTGGGGAAGAGTGACCATAATATGGTGGAATTCTGCATTAGGATGGAGAATGAAACAGTTAATTCAGAGACCATGGTCCAGAACTTAAAGAAGGCTAACTTTGAAGGTATGAGGCGTAAATTGGCTAGGATAGATTGGCGAATGATACTTAAGGGGTTGACTGTGGATGGGCAATGGCAGACATTTAGAGACCACATGGATGAACCACAACAATTGTACATTCCTGTCTGGCATAAAAATAAAAAAGGGAAGGTGGCTCAACCGTGGCTATCAAGGGAAATCAGGGATAGTATTAAAGCCAAGGAAGTGGCATACAAATTGGCCAGAAATAGCAGCGAACCCGGAGACTGGGAGAAATTTAGAACTCAGCAGAGGAGGACAAAGGGTTTGATTAGGGCAGGGAAAATGGAGTACGAGAAGAAGCTTGCAGGGAACATTAAGACGGATTGCAAAAGTTTCTACAGATATGTAAAGAGAAAAAGGTTAGTAAAGAAAAACGTAGGTCCCCTGCAGTCAGAATCAGGGGAAGTCATAACGGGGAACAAAGAAATGGCGGACCAATTGAACAAGTACTTTGGTTCGGTATTCACTAAGGAGGACACAAACAACCTTCCGGATATAAAAGGGGTCGGAGGGTCTAGTAAGGAGGAGGAACTGAGGGAAATCCTTATTAATCGGGAAATTGTGTTGGGGAAATTGATGGGATTGAAGGCCGATAAATCCCCAGGGCCTGATGGACTGCATCCCAGAGTACTTAAGGAGGTGGCCTTGGAAATAGCGGATGCATTGACAGTCATTTTCCAACATTCCATTGACTCTGGATCAGTTCCTATGGAATGGAGGGTAGCCAATTTAACCCCACTTTTTAAAAAAGGAGGGAGAGAGAAAGCAGGGAATTATAGACCAGTCAGCCTGACATCGGTAGTGGGTAAAATGATGGAATCAATTATTAAGGATGTCATAGCAGCGCATTTGGAAAGAGGTGACATGATAGGTCCAAGTCAGCATGGATTTGTGAAAGGGAAATCATGCTTGACAAATCTTCTGGAATTTTTTGAGGATGTTTCCAGTAGCGTGGACAAGGGAGAACCAGTTGATGTGGTATATTTGGAATTTCAGAAGGCTTTCGACAAGGTCCCACACAAGAGATTAATGTGCAAAGTTAAAGCACATGGGATTGGGGGTAGTGTGCTGACATGGATTGAGAACTGGTTGTCAGACAGGAAGCAAAGAGTAGGAGTAAATGGAGACTTTTCAGAATGGCAGGCAGTGACTAGTGGGGTACCGCAAGGTTCTGTGCTGGAGCCCCAGCTGTTTACACTGTACATTAATGATTTAGACGAGGGGATTAAATGTAGTATCTCCAAATTTGCGGATGACACTAAGTTGGGTGGCAGTGTGAGCTGCGAGGAGGATGGTATGAGGCTGCAGAGCGACTTGGATAGGTTAGGTGAGTGGGCAAATGCATGGCAGATGAAGTATAATGTGGATAAATGTGAGGTTATCCACTTTGGTGGTAAAAACAGAGAGACAGACTATTATCTGAATGGTGACAGATTAGGAAAAGGGGAGGTGCAAAGAGACCTGGGTGTCATGGTACATCAGTCATTGAAGGTTGGCATGCAGAGACAGCAGGCGGTTAAGAAAGCAAATGGCATGTTGGCCTTCATAGCGAGGGGATTTGAGTACAGGGGCAGGGAGGTGTTGCTACAGTTGTACAGGGCCTTGGTGAGGCCACACCTGGAGTATTGTGTACAGTTTTGGTCTCCTAACCTGAGGAAGGACATTCTTGCTATTGAGGGAGTGCAGCGAAGGTTCACCAGACTGATTCCCGGGATGGCGGGACTGACCTATCAAGAAAGACTGGATCAACTGGGCTTGTATTCACTGGAGTTCAGAAGAATGAGAGGGGACCTCATAGAAACGTTTAAAATTCTGACGGGGTTAGACAGGTTCGATGCAGGAAGAATGTTCCCAATGTTGGGGAAGTCCAGAACCAGGGGACACAGTCTAAGGATAAGGGGTAAGCCATTTAGGACCGAGATGAGGAGGAATTTCTTCACCCAGAGAGTGGTGAACCTGTGGAATTCTCTACCACAGAAAGTTGTTGAGGCCAATTCACTAAATATATTCAAAAAGGAGTTAGATGAAGTCCTGACTACTCGGGGGATCAAGGGGTATGGCGAGAAAGCAGGAATGGGGTACTGAAGTTGCATGTTCAGCCATGAACTCATTGAATGGCGGTGCAGGCTAGAAGGGCCGAATGACCTACTCCTGCACCTATTGTCTATGTTTCTATGTTTCTATGTATTCTCGTAAATCTCTTCTGCACCCTCTCTAAAGCTTTCACATCCTTCCTAAAGTGTGGTGCCCAGAATCGGACACAATTCTCCAGCTGGGGCCGAATTAATGTTTTTTATAGATTTAGCATAACATCCTGGCTTTTGTCCTCTATGGGCAGAGTTTCAACATGGAGGTGGGTCGGGAGCAGGATGGCTGGAATGCGGTCGGGAAACCCTGGAGAACGGGTTTCCCTCAGGCTGAATTTAACAGCAAGGCCTGTATCTCTGTTTCCCGCTCGCAGCCAGCCAAATGGAGAGGGAGGAAGGAGGACTCAGAGATTGGGGGGAGGGGGAGGTAGGAAGGTCGGGGAGCAGAGGGTGGTCGGAGATCAGAGGCCGGAGTGGGAGTCGGGAGCCGGGGGCCAAGAATCAGAGGCCGGAGTGGGGATCGGGGGCTGGGGGTAGGGGGTCGGGGCAGAAGGCCGGAAGGGGGATCGGAGGCCCTGTGGGGGGAGGTCAAAGACCTTGGGGGGGGTGGGGGGGTGGGTCAGGGGGAGATCGGAGGAGATAAAGTGGGGGGGGGAAGAGACTCTCTGATCGCGAGGTGTTGGCGAAGCGGGAATGCTAGATCCAGCAGTTAAGTGTAAAGACACTTACCGCCTGGATATAGCAGTCCTCGCCTCCCTTTAGCCGGGGCCCAAGGCCCAGGAAACCCGACCGCCCAGAGTTAAATTGAAAATGGTGGATCACAGTGAGGCTCGCAGCCAAAGTTCCCGTTAAGCCGTGCAGCCATGCAGTTGTCTGGAGCTCCTTTGCAGACTAGGCAACGGCCTTTAAATAAAAACACCATGCATGTGGGAGAAGTTAAATGGGCCACGCACCCCCAAAAAGGTTAAGTGAACATTACACGTAGCCTCATTATAATATTTAAAGCACCGTCCGCTGTCCCGCCTCCGTTAAAGCTGGAAGTGGGCGCGTTGGGGTCGGGATTCAGATTTTTAACATGTTAACCTCCCACCCGACCCAACCCACCTGTTTAGTGGGGTTAGACTTCCCCCCACCATGCCTCTATATATAAAGCCTAGGATCCCATACGCTTTATTAACTGCTTTGTTAACCTGTCCTGCCACCTTCAAAGATTTGTGCACAAGCACCCACAGGTCTCCCTCTTGTTGCACCCCTGTTAAAATTGTACGTTTTAATATGTACAGTCATTCTTCCAACCAAAATGTGTTACTCACACTTTTCTCTGTTGAATGAATTTATAAGGATTTTTTCACGATAGTTTTACAGATGACATTAGTGAGTACTTCTGATTAAAACATTACAATTTGATACCCATTACTAAATACTTGGCAAGACACCAGCCTTGGGTAGAAATGTTTCCACATAACCCGGCATAAATGGAGGTTTGAGTGACTGACCCATCACTTCAACTAATGGATAGAAAGTCCAGAGAAATACACACAAAGCTAACATTGTTTAATTTTAGAAATGGTTGTTGTGTTTGCAATTAGTGTTGCTTAACCCTCAGAGCATACATGCCTATTCTTATTGATTAAAATAAACCATAGATCCACGATCTATTTTATTTGGAATGACTTACTTCCCCCGAAGGTGATAGATTGGCTCCGGCTGCTGCAGTGCTGTCTCTTTTGAGATAAACAGGCATCAGGGAGGTGACAGAACAGCACCAGTCTGTTGCGTTAGATATTTGTCCCAAAGTGGAGTGAGCCAACTCCAATGGCTTATCTGACCTGTCGAAGCTCAACCGTTGCGAGGGTTAGAGAGCAAGGCCCGCTTTGCCTCCAATTATAGTAATTTGCCACTGGACCAAGGCCTTGCTGGCTGGTGTGCAACAGTCACTCCACGCTAAAAGAATCCACGCACAGGCATCTTCCACCCTTCAAGGTGTTGCTCGGGACCTGGAATGTCAGGTCCCTCATTGAAACACCTGTGAACTCATCATTTTTTTTTGGTGTGGAAGCATGTCATCCTCGACACGAGGGACTGCCCAATACAATAACATAATATACTGCCTCCACCCATGAATCCGTTCTGTGTAGGCCTGAGGCTGTGACGGTTAAGTCAGTGGTATAAAATGTTAGGGTAGGAATTCCAGTCTTGCATACGGCAGTCTGCGATATTGTGCCCATTGACTTTGATGGGCAGAAAATCACGGGCGGGCGAGTGCAGTATCGGAATTTCTGCCCCATATGGTTTCCGTAACTCTGCAAAAATACAAACTTCACTGAATTCAGAATTGATTTGTTTCTTCTTGGCTCATGTCCTTAATCCATATTGTGTGAAGAGATTTTTTTTTCCAGTTTATTATTTAAAACTAGAAATGCTAAGTTGCGACATTTATTTGAATTAGGTTGATTGTTGTAAGTAAAGGTTATAATCTCAAACGGAACTGTCAATGCTAGATTATCCCTGTTGTTGCATGCTCGTTCGTTTACTTTGTAAATCACTACAGCATGTCATAATAAGCAATGTTTTACAATTTAATTGCATTTTAGTCTAAATTCTGTGCACACATCGTTCCCTTTGTCGGGACTGTTTTTTTTTCTACTTTATTTTGCATGACATAAGTGATCCATTTTACTTTCTCATGATTTCACTTTTTTTTCTGTGTGGAAAAACACTTTTAGAATTCCTTTTGATTCCATTGGTACCACTTTTCTTTAGTTCCGTTTGTTTCCCTTCGTACAGTAGTGGTATTATTTTGAATCATTCTTCAATTCCTTAGGTGTATAAACTGAAGGAGACTTGTTCACATCTGTTGCTTATTTATTGCACATCTCAATGCTGTTATATTTTTCTAATTTGCATGTTACAGAAGCAAAGCAAGAACAAGACAAAAAAAAGAGAAAAAAAGTGGTCAATGATTTATAT